>NC_091469.1:54884381-55194069 GCF_036971445.1 Narcine bancroftii
ATCATAGTTACTGTGCTTTGATTTACTCATTAAATAAATTCTTAGATTTATATAGCTTTATTTACAGCCAAAAATATCCTAAAAGTGTAGTCACTGGTTTAAGTTAGAGAACAAAACAACCAAATGCAAAGGCTAAAGTCCTACCGGCAGCAAAATGGAAACGACGGACTAATTTTAGTTTGTGATTTTGGTTGTGGGATAACTACTGAGCAGAATGTCGGGAATAATTCCTTGGCTGTTCTTTGAAATATTACTACTGTACATGACCATTTACTCCCAAGGGCATGTGGAGCTTTATACATACATCTTATCCAATTCATGATTTTGTCATCTATAATGCTCTCTATACCTCTGAGTACAATCTGAATTTCTCCTGGCAAGAGTCATTGCTTAGAAATATAACTGATGCACTTCAAACAAACTTTATCTCAACTTTCATATTTATACTCATAAGGGGCTCTATATAAACTGCATGGATTTCTATAAAAAATATGGCTAGAAATAAAAATAGAAATTAATGGCAACAAACTGCCAGTCCCCTTGTGTCTGAAACAAAAGGTTAATGGTTTGCACCTATGTTTTCAGAACTGTTCAAATCTGGACTAGTATCTAATATAAAAAGCTCTGAAATCTATAACAGCATAAAAGTATATTCTCCGTTTATATTTTATGAAATTATTTAATTCCACTCATTACTCTTTGAGACGTCACGTGAAGTTTTATTGTAACAATCCGGCTGCTGGATGCCTCACACTCAGCTCCCCTGAGTGTGCAGAAATAACTGCCTCAGGGATTCTAGGTTTATGAAATTCACCTGAAATTGACATTGAGTTCGATGTTATGGAATGTTTCAGCTTGTCAAGAGGCATCGGCAAGTCAACCAATCAGGTTAGCTATGCTGCAAAACTGTTTATGTGATAGGCCATAAAACATACATTTATAAATTATAACAAGATTTATATATAGCAAACCTAATAGTCGCACAGAGCCACCTGCATATGGTGATTTGCTTTTGCTCATTTCTATCCTTTAAACTGAATTGTTCCCATCTTCTCTTCTACACTGCCTGTTCTATCAACTGGCTAAAAATAAAGGATTATCTTACTTGCCTGATCTTCTCTCCTGCATGTCTACTTTCCCATGATTGAAACTAAATGTTGCTTAATGATTCCTAGATCTTAGCTAGGGTAATATTTTCTGGCTTATGCCTGTTGGAAATTACACTCTATCTTATTTAATTTGACAGTCTTCTGATCATCAAATTCTACCTTATACCATATATTATCTGTACTTCTGCTTACAAATTCTTTACCAATTCATCTAGAATAAAAGCTATTACCTCAGCAAACTTCTACAGTTGTCTAATAGAAAGTGTGCTGACCGGCTACATCATGGCCTGGTTTGAGGGTACCAATACCTCTGAGCGTAAAACACTGCAAAAGGCAATGGACACAGGCGAGTATCACAGGAAAAACTCTCCCCACCATCGAGAGGTACAGGAGCCACAAAACTAGTACCAGTAGGTTTTGGAATAGCTGTTACTCTTCAATATCAGACTACTGTAAAACAGACTCATTCAGAGACTCATTTAAGGACTCTTACTGCTTATCATTTATTTATTAATATTTAATAATATTTATTTATAATTATTTATTAATGATTAATCATATTTATTACTGAATATTTATTTTTGGTATTTGCAGTTTGTTTACATTTCATTCTTTTGTTTGCATCTCTTCTTTTTGCATACAGTCCTTTCTCTTGAGTACAGTTTACACTTATCAGTAATTAGAAATCTGCCTGTCCTGCATGAAAAGGAATCTCAGGGTTGTATGTGATGTCATGTATGTACTCTGTTTGAACTTTGATAAAGTATCATATTTTAAAATCACCAGCCACTGCAAAATTACATATGTGGCCCGCATCAAGCTGTAATATTGCACAGTACTACCTTGTGTGTATATTTGAGATATTGTACTTGAAAGTAATTTATTAAAAGCAATAAGGGAATTCAATCATCAGTTCCCAATTTCCGTACATTTCTACCAAAAATTGCCAATCACTAGCACCAGTAATAATAGCAGTAAAAATTGACCCAGGATAAATATGATTTCAAAATGTTTCCATGAGAATTTTCATAGAAGCATTATTTTTATATAATGTATAAAAAACAAGACAATTTACAAACTTATTGCCGAGCCCTCAGCTACGGAGGCCTCTTGTAGATTATTCTTGTGTGCTTTATAGTCACTTGCACACATCAAAATTGGTGCTAATTAAGGCAAGAAGGGACTCCAACAGTAGAGGTTTCAATAGTACTGAAGCTTCAGGCACAGTTATTTCTGAAAGGGCCCTCCTCAGCTGGCTGCTGTACTTGCCTGATCCAAGTGGCATAACTCTTAACAGTGCATTTCTAAAGCTAATAAATTAGGCCTCAGTAGCAACTGGACACATGGGAGGAGTATGATCCACTCACATATATTAACCATAATCACAATTACGCTTTTAAAAAAATCGCAAATGGCCACTGGAGGAAACGAGATGTTCATTTGGTTTAAAATAGCACCCTGTTCTGTTGCCACCCAAGCTTATCCATCTCCCAGTCTTGTCCAGAGCCTATAAACTAGTGTTTGGCCTAAAACAAGAGGCTTTTACTTCTTTTTCCCAGCTCACCCATCAGATATGAGATTCAGACCTCAAATTCAAAGCAAGCCTCATTCCTACTTGAAAGGGTAATTGATTGTCATATCTCACTAGAAAACCTATCAGTTTACTGTATTAATTGAACCCAACTCAACTGAACTGCTTATTAAGCAAAAGACAATATGCTGGAGGAACTCAGTGGGGAAAAATAAATTATCAATGTTTTGGGTCAGAACCAATCATCAAGATTCTTGCTGTGTTACTCTAAAATGCCTTTTGCTCCAGATTTCGGCATCTTTAGTCTGTGTGTGGCCTGCAATAGAGGTTTTTTCAACATGTGCACTCATTTTTGTTGACTTCAGTATTTGAAACACAGAATGTCTCTATCAGCAATGGTTTTCCGCACCTTCTATTCTTTACTATTTCTCATTCCTGATCATTGACCATCAACAAAATATATAGTTTTTTCAAAGCAATCTTAAAGTCTCATCTGCTTTCTTGATGCTTGAAATATGCTCTTTGTGCTTTAATGCAATGCAGTATTATTATGTACTGTGCAGCTTGACACATATATTGAGACTATACTGGTCCACTTCAAATGTTCTTTTATATTACTGGTTGCTTTTGCTCATACCTTAACGAAGAGCTGAAGCCCAAACATTGATTATCCTTCACTTCCTATAGACGCTTCATCACCTGCTGAGTTTCTCCAGCACTATTGTGTATTGCATAACAATCCCAGCATTGGCAGACTTTCCTGTTTAACTTCGTACATCATGTACTAAAGGGTGGGCCATTTTCGATGTCCAGAAGAAATGGAAAATTGTTTGCGTGACCACTCTGACACAGGAGCAGGATATGGGCCTCAGAAGCAAGGTGCGCATTAAAACAAGAGCAGTTGCCCCGGACGACAAGGTTCTTTCCCACCTTTCAGATGGGCAATTACTCCCACATTCCTAACTTTCGCTTCACCACTGCTTTACACTCCAGCTATTTCCCATGTCATGCTTTGGCCTCTCCAAATCAGATA
Organism: Narcine bancroftii; assembly: GCF_036971445.1. Classification (NCBI taxonomy): domain Eukaryota; kingdom Metazoa; phylum Chordata; class Chondrichthyes; order Torpediniformes; family Narcinidae; genus Narcine; species Narcine bancroftii. The sequence continues at coordinate 54,888,055 of NC_091469.1, forward strand.
ACCAGCATCATCAGATCAACCCACCTGACAGTGAAATAAATAAAGAATTGATCAGTGATACGCACTATCAATGAACTCCATGTGCTCGAATGAATGGAGGGGGGCAGGGAGGTCGACCTTTATGGCCAGGTCGCAGGGGGAGGGGTTACAGAGGGTCGAGTCATCAGTGGGCAGGGGAGCCACTTATATATAGAGCAGCAACAGTATATACATATCACCACATTCACTCCCTCTTTAAAAAAACAAGACCCAGTCCTAGAGGTACAGCCGGTCAGGTGGCTTCCTCTGCCTCTGTGACGTGGGCAGCTTCACTGGTGGTTCACTGGTCGGCTCCGTTGCTGGTCAGGTGTCTTGAGGCAGGGGGCAAGGCTGTCACCTTAAGGGGTGGGATTTGGTTGTCTGTGGGGTGGTCATAGTGATCGGCTCGACTCGTGTCCTGGGCATGTGGTGGGGGTGCCTGGGGGGGAGGGCATCGCTAGCCTGCACCATTTTCCTGTAGGGGACGATGTGTGTGAATGTGGTGGTTGGGGATGGGGGTGAGTGGGTGTCTCTGGCACATGCCAGGTCCTGGACAAGTGCTGTGTCCTCATGACACTCAGGGTACTGGTGTGATAGTACAGATCTATCACCAATGTATATAGTGTATATAGATACAGTATCTAGATTGTGCTTACAGCGATTGGCTGAGAGCTAAGCCACGCCTACTGTCTGGGCCTTAAAGGGTTGTGTCCCTAGCCAGGTCGGATCATTCCGGACTGGTCGGCCACCTGTGAAGAGCTCCTGTCTTTTGCTAATAAAAGCCTTGGTTTGGATCAACAAGTCTTTGATTCTTTCGACGAGCTCTACAACTGGACGTAAGTGTATTGCAGGATAATGTGCAGGAACTGCACCTCTTTCACCAACAGGTCGGTCTTATGGCCCCTCACACGTTTCCTCAGCAGGACGGGTCCTGGAGATGAGAACCAGGACAGCAGAGGGGTTCCGGTTGCTGACCTCCCAGGGAAGGAAAACATGCGGACATGTGGAGTCATATGTGTAGCAGTGCATAGGAGAGATTGGATGGCATGGAGTACGTCTGGCAGGATTTCCTGCCAGTGAGACACCGCTAGGCCTTTTGACTTAACGGCCCGGAGGATCACCTTCCAAACAGTGGCGTTTCCCCTGCGATTATAGTTTGTAGTTCTACTAGTGGCTATGCCTCTAGCCAACAGGTACTGCCGCAGCTCATCACTCATGAAGGAGGATCCCCGGTCACTATGTATATAGTCTGTGTACCTGAAGAGGGTGAATACGCGATGGAGTGCCCTGATAACCATGGCAGAGGTCATGTCGGGACCGGGGATGAGAAATTAATCTGGAGAACTCATCTATGGCATTAAGGAAATAGACATTCCTTTTGGTCGAGGGCAGGGGTCCCTTGAAATTGACATTCAGCCGTTCGAAGGGGTGTGTAGCCTTGGTGAGGTGTGTCTTGTTGGGCATGAAGAACTGTGGTTTACATTCCGCGCAGACCCCACAGTGTCTGGTCAGAGACCTGATGTCCTCGATGGAGTATGAGAGGTTCCAGGCTTTTATGAAGTGGATCAACCTCATGACTCTGTGGTGACGGAAGTCATCGTGGAGTGACTGGAGGCGGTTAAGATGCAAGCTGGCGCATGTCCCTGGGATAGGGCATCTGGAGGGGGGTCATTGAGTTTGCCCGGCCGGTTCAGGATATCGTAGTTATAGGTAGAGATCTCGATTCCCCACCTCAGAATTTTATCGTTCTTGATTTTACTCCACAGTTTTGTTTTGAACATGAAAACAATGGCTCTTTGGTCCTTCAGCAGGTTAAATCTTTTCCCAGCCTCAATGATTGCCTGTGCCTCCTTGGCTGAGGAGTGCCATGTCTCGGGGCTGTGGAGGGTGCTGGAAAAAAATGCTACTGGCCTGCCCGCCTGGTTGAGAGTGGCGGCCAGTGTGAAGTCGGAGGCGTTGCTCTCCACTTGGAATGAGATGGATTCATCCACGGCGTGCATCATGGCTTTAGTGATGTCTCCTTTAATTTGGTCGAATGCCGCCTGGGCTTCTGCCAATAAGGGGAAACTTGTGGACCTTACTAAGTGGTAGGCCTTATTGGTAAAAATGAGCACCCATTGGACATAGTAAGAAAAGAACCCCAGGCATTGTTTCAATGTCTTAAGGTTGTGTGACATTGGGAAGTCCATAAGGGGACACGTAGTCAGGGTCGGGGGCAATGACACTATGCACCATGACACATCCAAGGAGGGCCAAGCGAGAGGTACTGAACACACACTGCTCCTTGTTATAAGTCAAATTAAGGGACTTAGCTGTGGTGAGAAATTTTACCAGGTTTGAACTGTGGTCCTGCTAGTCATGGCCGCAAATGATGACATTGACAAGGTAGGAGAATGTCGCCATCAGTTTATGCCTGTCTTCCACCCAATCCATCTTCCTTTGGAGTCATCAGTGGGTGAGCCAGCCACTTATACACAGGACAGCATAGAACAGCATATACATATCACCACAATCAGATCATTTGCCAAAAAATGTGGCCTATCTTTTACTATGATTGATTCTGTCTCCTTGGGTCAATTTAAACCAGTGAATCTGCAAATTGTTAGAGTTAAGATTTCAAATTTATTGTCAGAGTAAATATATGACATCACATGCAACCTTGAGATTATTTTTCCCCCATAATTCTGCCTCACCCGCAGGATGTAGAATCTCACAGTGGATCCAATCAGAAGATACTGACTTTGTCCACGTCGAGGAAGGCTTTGACTTCTGTGATTTATCTGTACTTATCTAATCTGTCACGGTGAAGCTGTAGGTGACACTAGTCACCTCATAAAAGAGCCAATTCTTCACATTTTGCAAGAACATTTCTAAGGGCTTTGACGATGGATTTTCAACCTGAAACATTAATGTTTTCTCTTTTCACAGACCTGCTGTGATTTTCCAGGATTTTCTGTTTTTATTTCAGGTCTCAAGCATCTGCAGGGTTTTTTTCTATTAACAGCTCCAATTTTAGAATAAGCACCACCAAAATCTAAACAGCAATTCCTTCCATTTAATTATATTTGCTGGATCATATTTTAAGTTTCTGGGTGCTTAGCAGCTTCCTAGATACATGTTTTTGGACTGGTGCATGAAAGGGAGTGGATGAATTAAAAAAAAGACAGTGTTATGCAGACAGGACCTGAAAACTGAAAAATCTCAAGGGTTAAATGACCCCAGCACCTGGACTTGCTGATCATTGTCTGTACCCCATAAGTTCATAAAACAGAAGATAAAGAAGCAGCCCTCAACCAGGGATTTTTTTTTAAGCTATAGTGCAGCAAGGCCTCAGTAGTGAGTAGTCCTCCAGTAAGCTATGGTAAAAGCTTCCATCCAGCAAGTCTTGACAGCCTCCAGCAGGAGGCAAGGCTGAAAACAGAATCACATCTGTCAAAGCAATGAGGCTTTTTCATTTTTTTTTAATGTTCTGAATATTCAGATATATTTAACTAGGAGCTGTTTTAAATATTTTATAAGATTTGAAAATATGAAAAATAAATGTAAATAGAATATTTAAAAGTACAGAAATAATTAAGAACATTAAAATACAGGAAAAAATAAAAGGATTACCTAAATTTACTTTGCATCCAAATCATTCCAGGAATCTCTTTCAAATGAATGGGGTCATTGTTCCCTGGCTCTAATCTCACTGGGTAAATATCAGAAAGACAAATTCATCCAGTATGATCCTAGATATCCTGGCACGATCAGACTCTGCTTTTGGACTCCATGAGGTGTACAATGATATATGTGCCAGGGTCTGTCAGATAATATATCCTAGATTTAGTGCATTGGCTTAATTCTGTGATTAACTAACCTGCCAGAAGCTGGACTTTGCTGTCTCCCTATGGAACCATCAGCCAGAGGTAGCTTGATTCAACTAATAAGATCTTGTGGAAAAAAAATCTCAGAGACTTTTAAAAAGCTATTATAATGCAGTTTTGAATGAACATTAAATGAGTGGGCAAAAATCGAGTAACAAGTAGGATGTGGTGGCGCACATCACGCGTGGCGAACCGGCCCCATTTGTATCACCGCACCGGCAGGGCAGCCGCGAGAAGATGGCGCCATCAGGAAACCTCCGTGCCTTGTGGCTAAGGCCAAACCACGTGCCTCAGGCAAGATTGATGATGTCACCGCCAACGTGGGGGCAGAGCTCACACCGCCATTAAAGGGCGTGCATGAAGTTTGAATAAACAGTTCATTTGAAACCCTCATCATGTTAGTGGTGTGTTTCATTCTATGTAGCAGCCGCTACATTGGTGACCCCAGCGACCCCAGATGGTTTTCTGGCCACCCAACATAGATGTAACAGCAATCAACGAGGTCATGGTGAAACTCCCCCCTTCTGGATGCATCAGCCATTCACTTGGTTCGGGCAAGTGGAGACGCAGTTTCACCTCAGACACATCACCTCAGACGCCATGACCTTCTACAACATAGTGAATGTGCTCAATTAAGAAATCATAGCTAGGGTGGATGACCTGATCCACAACCCACCAGAGGAAGATAAATACCTCGCTCTCAAATCCCTCCTGCTCGGAACCTTCGGCCTCTCCTGTCAGCAGCGCGATGCCAGGCTCCTACACCAGGACGGTCTGGGCGACAGAACTCTATCTGTCCTCATGGACGAAATTCTGGCTCTGGCAGATAGCCAGAGACCCTGCTTGATGTTCGAACAGACTTTCCTTGAGCAGATGCCAGAGCACATCCAACTCCTGCTGCAGATGAAGATTTCTCAGACCCATGCAGAGTCGCAGCCCAGAGGATACTCTGGCAGACCAAACGAGAAAACGAGGCCGCCCTCAGCCAGGACACCCGCCCAGGACCCAATCGGCCGTAGGCAACCCCCAAGCACAAACCGGAAGAACACCAACCCACCTGGTGTTTTTACCATCAACGCAGGGGGCCCAAGCCCACAAGTACAGGTAGTCCTGTTCATTTCAGGGAAACACCCAGCCAGACGCCATTAATAGCTGTGATGGCTGGCCGCACTAACAGCCTCCTGCATGTGATTGATAAGTCCAATGGCCGGCATTTCTTGGTAGACACCGGAGAAGAACTGAGGATGCTTTCCCCGACCGCCCTTGAGACCCACAACCATGCACGAGGCCCAACCCTACAGACAGTCAACAGGTCATCCATCAAGACTTTTGGCACACGCAGTACACAAATTCAGATTGGCAAGGACAGGTTTCGCTGGAAGTTCGTACTGGCCTTGGTGGGCACAACGCTGTTGGGAGCTGATTACCTCCGGCTGCATAGCCTGTTCTTGGACATTAAAGGCAAACAGTTTGTACATGCCCACACCTTCCAATCCATCCACCTCGATTCTATAAACATGCAACCCAGGAATAGCTTCCATCACCACCCCCAAGGACAAGTACTCTCGCATGCTCGATGAATTCCCCGCCATCCTGCAGCCACAGTTCATTTCCGCCATGCCCCAACATGGAGTCTGCCACCACATTTTGACCCAGGGCCCCCCTCCACACCAAAGCCAGGCGGTTACCGCCCAAGAAGCTACAATTGGCAAAGGAGGAGTTCTCCAGACTGCAAGAGCTGGGGATCGTCCACAAGTCGGACAGCCCTTGGGCCTCACCCCTCCACATTGTCCCAAAGGCTTTTGAGGGTTGGCGCCCATGCGGGGACTACCGTTGCCTCAATGACGTGACCGTGCCGGACCGATACCCCATCCCGCATATAAAAGACTTTCCAGCCAACTTGCACAGCACGTTTTCTTGAAATTCGTCCTGGTAGGGGTTACCATCAAATCCCGATCCACCCCGACGACATTGGCAAGACCGCCATAATCACCCCGTTTGGCCTATTCAAGTTCCTGAGGAGGCCTTTTGGCCTTAAAAACACGGCCCAGACATTTCAACGGCTGATGGACGCAGTGGGCAGAGACTTGAACTTCGTGTTTATCTATCTCGACAATATCCTCATCGCCAATTGGAACCAAGATGAACACAAGGTCAATCTCTGTGCACTATTCATTCACCTGGCAGAGTTCGGCCTCACTGTCAATGTGGCCAAGTGCCAGTTCAGCAAGGAGTCCCTGCACTTCATGGGCCATACCATCTCCGCGGATGGGGTCGCCCCAGCACCCGAGAAGGTCGCAGCCGTATGCCAGTTCCCAAAGTATGACACTCTCAAAGGTCTACAGGAATTCACCGAGATGGTCAACTTTTACCACCACTTCACCCGGCGGCAGCTCGCATCACACGGCCATTGTTCGCACTGATCGCCGCCGAGAACAAGACCCTGGAATGTATGGAAGAGGCCAAAAACGCTTTTACCGCAATGAAGGACACCCTGGCATGTGTCACCCAACTGGCCCACCCACAGCCTGACACCCACACTGCACTCTCAGTGGACGCTTCAGCTACAGCCATCAGGGGCGTCCTGGAGCAATCAGTCAATGGCCAGAGGTGCCCACTTGCCTTCTTCAGCAAGTGCCTCTGCCCCCCAGAACTAAAGTATAGTCCTTCAGCTGGGAGCTTCTGGCTATGTACCTAGCCATCAGACACTTCCGGTACTTCCTGGAGGGCAGGCCATTCACCGACCACAAACCACTCACTCAGGCCCTCGTCATATCAAAGTAACCCTGGCAGTGAGCCAGCAGCATCATCTGTTCTATGTAATGGAGTTCACCACTGACATCCGACACCGAGTGAGTAAGGCATCAGAACAGCTCCAAAAGAAGACCTACAGGTACCGTCCGTGGAGTTGATTTATAGCGCACCCACGTCGCTATCCGGGGAGTTCTCCAGCCCAAGCATTGGTTCCAACACCGAGAATCAGACCTTGCTGGCAGACTTACGGGGTAAGCTCGCCTCACTAATGCCCCCACCACTGACCCACCACAGCAGATGCCTATCCTGCATCTCCAAAACCTGGCCATGACTGACAGTTTTTGTCCGGCAAGGCCAACACTCCACGCCCCTATGAGGATCCCTACAAAGTCCTGAAGTGCTCAGGCAAGACGTTCACTTTGGACATTGGGAGCAGAGAGGAGATATTCACAGTCAACAGACTCAAGGCAGCACACCTGGACCTTAGCCAGCACACCTGGACCTTAGATAGCCAGTACCGACGGCTCGACCGAAATGATGAGGCCAGCCACCCAAGCGACGAGATGCATAAACTGGTTCTGGGGGAGGGGTTTGCATGGCGGCGCACATCACTTGAGGTAAACTGGCCCCGCTTGTATCACTGCACCGGCGGGGCAGCCGCGAGAAGATGGCATCCTCAGGGGATCTCCATGCCTTGTGGCTAACACCAAAGTATGCACCTCGGGCAAGCATGATGATGTCACCGCCGATGCAGGGGTGGAGCTCACGCCACCCTTCAAGGGCGCGTGCGAAGTTTCAATAAAGAGTTCGTTTGAAACTTCCCATCGTGTTAGTGGTGTGTTTATTCTGGTGTAGCAGCCGTTACAAGGACATCATTTTGGAACTTCCCCTTTCAGGTCAATATTCCACAAATTACCATTACATTGAACCACTTCATTTCCATTTTCCTTTTTAAAATATTCCATAAACTGGTTTGTGTTCATTCCAAAGGAACTGTTATTGAGAGTCCCTTAACTGGAAAGTTAATTGTTTGTGAAACAGCTTGGCCTTTTACCCAATGCAATTTTAAACTCAGCATATAGAAAATAAGAATCTAAGATTCTTTTCTCATAGCAATTAGCAAGATAGTTAGTTGTATACCAGAGATACAAGTACATTGGGTCATTGATATACATGGTAACCCATATGCAAATCACTCAACAAATGTTCCATTTCATATATCATCATTATACTAAAGGAATATGGCAGGGACTATAAATGAAGATGCTGCATGTTCTGTTAATGACTAGGTCAAGTTTCCATTTAGCCACTTCAATGTATAAGAATAATTACACATTTAGGAGAATTATATAAATTAAATTGGTCCAGAAATGTGCATGAGCTAATGATTAATCTGTCTCAGAACCTGACCTTTTTTCTTTTGTCAAATGTATTTATGGGTTGGTTCATGAGCTTTACTAATATGATATGAATGAAAGTCATGTTTTAAAAAAGTGCACAGTGACAGCCTGCTCCCAGAATTATTAACACATCTACATTTCATTTAACATGAGAAAGGCTTATGAAGAAACTACAAAAGATCATTCTGTCAATCAGAAACAGGCTTCACAATAGATTATCTACATTTTGTAGTGTATATGGGTTCCAAGTAAGTAATTTAACATTCTGAGAAATGAATAATTGTCAGAAAAACATTTTGCCAACTCCTATTTTAAGGGAGTAAATATATAGAATATGATTTTAATATTATCTTCTACATTACTTAATTGAAAATTATGCTCCACATTATATCACACAGAGATATTTTACACATTTAAATGTCCATATGTTCAAAGATCAGTTATTAAAAACAGATCTAATTCAGAGCAGTTAAGAAGTTAATGGATCCAACACAGCCAAATGTTCAGCTTGTCAGTGTCAATTTGCTGAAAGCTAGCATAATTCATAGTTTAAATTACATCTTCTGAATTTTTTTTCTAATTAATGCACAAAACACAAAGTCTTTGTTATGCATGAACAGACCAAGACCACTGTTGTAGAACTTAGGAGGCAAAATAATGAAAAATAGCAACAAATATATTTAAAATTAAGAAAACATCAGTTTTTACAGAAGCCTGGGTCTTCTCTCCTCTTGTCTCTCTTCCAACTACCTCTCTATAATTCATCTCTCTCTCTCTCTCTCTCTCTCTCTCTCTCTCTCTCTCTCCCTGCCCCCTTCTCTCTCTCCCTGCCCCCTTCTCTCTCTCTCGCCTCCCCCATGCCCTTTGCATTCTTTTTTTAATTGTTTTATTCTTCACACTATGAACCATACTAACCAAAATACACACAAACCTTTCCCTCCTGAATTTACACAGTGTCATTTTCTCCCCTTTTTTCTCCCCTCCCTTCCCTCCCTCCTTCACTCCCCCTCTCCCCACCCACTCAATGTTCAACCTATATGATACATTAAACCCATTAAACAATGTCATCACACAATGAAAATAAACAAGAAATTTGTGTCTTCTACTTTTACATACTGGGTCAGTTCATTTCGTCTTCTCAGTCTGTCATTTTAGGAGGTGGAGGTCCACGGTAGGACTTCTCTGTTGTTTTCCATGTACGGTTCCCAAATTTGTTCGAATTCTGTGATGTTATTTCTTAAATTATATGTTATTTTTTCCAATGGAATACATTTATTCATTTCTATGTACCATTGCTGTATTCTCAGGCTATCTTCTAATTTCCAGGTTGACATAATACATTTTTTTGCTACAGCTAAGGCTATCATAATAAATCTTTTTGTGCTCCATCCAAATCAAGTCCAAGTTCTTTACTTCTTATAATTATTTAGAAGAAAGGTCTCTGGATTTTCTGGTATGTTGCTTTTTGTGATTTTATTTAATACCTGTTTTAGATCTTCCCAAAACGTTTCCACTTTCTCACATGCCCAAATTGCATGTACTGTTGTTCCCATTTCTTTCTTACAACGAAAACATCTGTCTGATACTGTTGGGTCCCATTTATTTAACTTTGGGGCGTGGTGTATAGTCTGTGTAACCAATTATATTGTATCATGCGTAACCTCATGTTTATTGTATTTCTCATAGTTCCGGAGCATAGCTTTTCCCATGTTTCATTCTTTATCTTTATGTTTAGATCTTGTTCCCATTTTTGTTTGGGTTTACAGCTTGTTTCCTCGTTCTCTTTCTCTTGCAGTTTGATGTACATGTTTGTTATAAATCTTTTAATTATCATTGTGTCTGTAATCACATATTCAAAATTGCTTCCTTCTGGTAACCTCAGACCTCAGTCTGCTTCCCAATTTGTCCTTCAAGTAGGTTTTCAGTTGGTGGTATGCAAACATTGTACCATGAGTTATACCATATTTGTCCTTCATTTGTTCAAAAGATAATAATTTATTTCCCAAAAAACAGTTTTCTATTCTTTTGATCCCTTTTCTCTCCCATTCTCTAAAGGAAAGGTTATCTATTGTGAAAGGGATTAGTTGATTTTGCATCAATATTAATTTTGGTAGTTGATAATTTGTTTTATTCCTTTCTATGTGAATCTTCTTCCAAATGTTTAGCAGATGGTGCAGTACTGGTGAATTCCTATGTTGCACCAGCTTTTCATCCCACTTATATAGTATATGTTCTTTAAGTTATTTTTTTCCCTCTCACTCACTCATCCTTACTTTATCATTTCAATGTTGGGCTAAGGCACATTTTTCAAGATAATCTCACTTCAGAGGCTTCCCCGAAGTAAATGTAAACAGCTGAAGTTACTAAAGTAACACTGCAGGTTGAAGAGAATGTCTCAGCTGCTTAAATCTGCTGACCCTGGAAGACCACAATAGCCTGCTTCTTGACTGGTCAAAATGTAATAATAAGGTACTTGGTTTTTCCTTGACTCAGGTTGAGATGAAGTTGCCAAAGTCACCTTTGCGTAAAAGTTTAAGACTTGAGGGATTCATTGAAGCTTCATGGATCACATTTAGCTCAAGAATTCAATTGGATATCAAAAGTATAAAAGAGAGAGAACATAAACATTGTTATGAGAGACAATTGATTACAGAGTTACAAGATCACTGAGTTGCCAAATGGTTAATAATGTTTCAAAAGTTTTGCAATCAAAGTTAAAGATATTGGGATGAATTACAAAATAATTAATTGGATTTGTGATTTGTTTAATAATAAGTTGAAGATAATATTGAGATTTCCCTATAACCCTAAATATTTGGCCGATTGCTAAGAATCACGAAGATTGATTGCAGTAAGTGAGATAATCTATTCTTGGATTAAGGAGTGGCAGGCAAATTCTTATGGAAATTAATGTCAATGATCTTATAGATTGTTTACTGTAACTTCAGTAGAAGCTCTGGCATCGTTGTTTTTTCCACTGTTTTGAGGCCGCAATAAGTCAATCAAGCAGAGACTTTGCACATCTTTGGGATGTCTACATGTGAACCAGAGGTTCTGAAAGGAAACACTTTCGCAGAGAGCATGTGTCAACTCCAAGCACACAACAGCCAAGATCAGGATCAAACCCAGATATATGGTACTGCAAGCAGTGCCTCTCTTTGCTGACTCACTGTGCTGTCCTATAAACCAATAAAGCTCATCTATTTTATCTTCAATAATTTTTAGAGAGCAGGGTCTGAATTGGTATTGTACATTACCTGAGGTCAAACAAGTAATCTATAAAAGTACAATTTAAAGCTTTACATTGGTGATCTGAGGCATATATTAAATTTTTGTGATTGTGAATCTCTAGATTTTTTCCATTCACATAACACTTTAAGTCATCCCTAAACCATCAGTGCTCTGTGATTAGTAAGGGATTGCTTAAGGTGGTATGTTGGTGGAAAAAAAATTTGAAAACCACTGTTTTAATCATCCCTCATTGGCCCATTGCCTTTGGAGTTATGAAACCATGCACATAACGAGTCAATTAGGTATGATTAAAATAGTGGTTTTCAACCTTTTTCTTTCCATCCACATACTACATAGAAACATAGAAACATAGAAGATAGGTGCAGGAGTAGGTCATTCGATCCTTCGAGCCTGCTCCGCCATTCAACGAGATCATGGCTGATCTTAAACTTCAGTACCCCGTCCCTGCCTTCTCTCCGTAACCTTTAATACCCTTATACTGAAGAAATATATCTAATTCCCTCTTAAATATATTTAATGAACCTGCCTCCACTGCCCTCTATGGCAATGAATTCCACAGATTCACCACCCTCTGGGTATAGAAATTCCTCCTCATCTCGGTCCTAAATGGTTTGCCTATTATCCTCAAACCATGGCCCCGGGTTCTGGATTTTCCCATCATTGGAAACATCCCATCTGCATCCACTCTGTCCAGTCCTGCCAGAATTTTATATGTCTCTATGAGATCCCCTCTCAATCTTCTAAACTCCAGGGAGTACAATCCCAATTTGCGCAATCTTTCCTCATAAGTCATTCCTGCCATTCCAGGTATCAGCCTGGTGAATTGCCTCTGCACTCCCTCCATTGCAAGAATATCCTTCCTTAGATAAGGTGACCAAAACTACACACAATACTTCAGGTGGGGTCTCACCAAGGCCCTGTACAGCTGCAGTAAGGTATCCTTGTTCCTATACTCAAACCCTCTTGATATGAAGGCCAACATACCATTTGCCTTTTTAACCGCCTGCTGTACCTTCAGAGACTGATGTACAAGTACCCCTAGGTCTCTCTACACTTCCCCATCTCTTAATCTATTGCCATTCAAATAGTAATCTGCCCTCCGGTTTGTATTACCAAAGTGGATAACATCACATTTATCCACATTGTAGTGCATTTGCCATGTATCTGCCCAGTCCCTCAATTTATCCAAATCACACTGGAGCTTCCTGACCCCCTCTTCCGTGCACACAACCCCTCCTAGCTTAGTGTAATCTGCAAATTTGGAGATATTACATCCAATCCCCTCATCCAGATCATTAATGTAAATTATGAACAGCTGGGGTCCCAGTACAGATCCCTGTGGTACCCCACTGGTCACCGCCTGCCACTCAGAAAATGAGCCATTTATCCTTTGTCTTCTACCTGCCAGCCAGTTCTCAATCCACATCAATACTTTGCCCCCAATCCCATGAGCCTTGATTTTGGAAGCCAGTCATTTAAGCACAAAGCACCTATGGCATAGGGAATACTTAAAGTTGTATATAAGTGGAAAGAAAAAGGTTGAGAACCACTGCCTAGAACTTTCTAACACCGCACCTCTTTTAAAATTATACTGTTTATACTTCTTGAGTGCATCACCTCACATTTTTTTGTGTTGGACTTCATTTAAAGATGCATGGAAATGTATCTGAAATATGGGTCTGAAGGATCGCCTATTAAAGACATATTTATAGGAATTAATAAATCTCAGAATACTGAGGACAAAAACATTTCAACATTTAAGACTAAGGAGGAATTTATTTTCTCAGAGAGTTGTGAATCTCTTGTGATCTGTACCTCTGAGATTTGTAACTCATTACATGCTGAGTCACAAAGCATATTCAAGGCTGACCTTCGTGGAATTATGAGGTATCGGGGAAATGAGGAGTAATGGGAAATAGGTGGGATAATGGGATTTGCACCAAGGATTAAATCAGTCATGATCTCATTGAGCAATGGAGCAGGAAGAAGGAACTGCAGGATATGCACTGCTCATATTTTTGTGTTCTTGTTTTCTCCAAAGTCTCTAATGGAAACATATTGTCTGAAACAAAGTGTCCTGCTGCACCCAGACCTGAAATAAGCATTTCTCTTGTACAAAAAAGGGCCTAGCACATGTTTTTTGCAATAATGCTCTACTTTGATATGACCACCTTTGTGTAAATCAGGGACAGCTTGATAGGATGCAACCAGCAAGATTTTCAAAAGACATAACTAGATTCAGACACAAAACAAATAAGAATAAATCTCCCATCTTCATCAAGTGCAAAAGAACCATAGCAAACAACATCCTTTCCCATCCCCATTCTAATTATTGTCAAACTCTCCCTAGCCACTGCAATCTTTCTCAACTTCTGTCATGCCACTGCCATTTTTCAAAGTTCTGTGATCATTGCTGCTCCTCCTCCCAGCCAACATTAACTTCTTCAGGTATCACCGATCTCCTGATTCAATCATCCTTCCCATAGTAGCATGTCCTCCCTCTTGTCACCATTCAGAAGAAACAAAGTGTCTAAAGCTGATTAATTTTTGATTACACCTCATAGACTGTTACTCTCTCTAAATTAACAGCTCCATGACTGATTGACCTAAGCTTCAGCACTAAAGATGACATGGACATATGAGAGATAAATCACTGCAATCTGCACAGACACAAAACTGAGCATGTTACAAATTCCAGGCTATAATTTTTCTAAAATTTTCCTTCAATAGAAAAAAAAGCACAATCACCAGGAATATTCAAGAGATCTGTTAATTGGCACAGCAGACGGAGATTTCTTTTCTCAAAATGGCACAGAACCTAAAGGGAGCGGTTCTTTCTCTGATAGTACAATGTTTTTTTTTGTGGGTTTCCAGAGTTTCTTGATTACATTACCATCAGAGCAGGGGCAATATTTGCGTTTGTTAAAAGGGGAAAATCACTTACTGTATAAGTAAACAAAACAATCTAATGATATATCAGAATATGTATAAATGTAAATATGAATGGAACATTATCATTTATCAGTTACAATATTAATGGGATAAATAGGCTCATAGAGAGGAAAAGAGTTTGGCACACTTAAAAAAACTTAAAGGTAGATATAATTTTCCTACAAGAAATACACCTTACAAAATTGCAATACATTAAGTTAAAAAAGGACTGGTTGGGACAAGTCACAATCTCCACTTTTAACACCAAAGCAAGGGGAGTAGCAGTTTCAATAAACAAAACTATACCAGTGTTGGTAAAGACACATCCACTGACCGAGCAGGATGGTTTGTAATGGCACTTTCTCGGATATATGTAGAATCCTGGACACTCATGATTATTTATGCTCCAAATTATACAAAATAGTTCTTAAAAACAGTAAAAGGTAGTGTTATGAGCCCAAAAGACCCCAAATCCAGCAGCAATAGAAATTCACCAAGACAAATGGTTACTTTAACAAAAGTTACTTTTAATTTTCTTTAAATATAAAAACAGGATCAAACTTTAACTTATTACTATTAACCCCTTCTAATTCTAAGCAGACGTGTATGTAATGTGTATATTTTTAGGAAGGTTCTTTGCTTTAATAGTCCAATCATTCACTTCTCACTTCTCCAACTTCACAGATGTCAGAAAATTCTTATACTGTGCACAGAATTTAATATTTATAAATTTTCACCAGACTCTGGTGCTTAAAGGTAAATCGTTACCACTCAGGAAGGTTCTCGTTGGTTTCAGAGGGATATTCGTTGGACGCAAACAAACTGATTTCCTCCAATCAGTCACTTCAGTGTCTTGCCAAAGAAACTTGCCTCATCATGGGCTTTCATAATGGAGGCATTGGATCGTGTGGTGGAAACTAAGATTCTTCTGGAATCCTCCTCAATAGCTCAATAGCTACCAAAAAAAAACCAGAGACCTGCAAATACGGTCTTCAGACAGACCTATCTCCTTGTTAAATATGGATTACAAAATAATGCCAAAACCACTAGCCAATAGACTAGGGAAATATCTACCTAAACTGATAAATTCAGACCAGGTAGGCTTTGTAAAAAAAAAAGACAAGCTGCAGATAATCTGAGCAGACTATTTAATATAATTCATTTGGCTAAGCCTAAAGAAATCCAAGTATAATTGTATTGTTAGATGCATAAAAGGCATTCGATCAATTAGAGTGGTCATTCCTATTTAAAGTGCTAGAAAAATTTGGAATGAGACAAACATTTACTGATAGGTTTAAAGCTCTATATCATAAACCATAAGCCAAAATTATAATTAATGGCCAAAGGTCGTCAATGTTTCCTTTGACTAGATCTAGTAGACAGGGGTGCCCACTGTCTCCAGACCTCTTTGTCTTGGTAATTGTGAGAGATGGGAAAACTGATCTAAAATTATGAACATGAAGGAAACTAAAATTCATACATCAGTTAATGGCTGTAACCAGTACAAACAGGATGAGCTTGGGAATTAGGATGCAGGAAAGCAGAGTCAGCACGATTAACATAAGAATCTTCTAGTCTTTGTGACAAGATCAATCCACCATAAGAATAAGATAAGGAGCGGTAAGGAACAATAGAATGTAGGAAGTTGAGTAGTCTGGATAGACAGAAGTGCCAAGTTCTACATATCTAATTAGTTAACCTTACACAGATTTACAAAGTTATACATATTAAATTAGCCAACCCTAGACAGGATGAGCCAACTCTACATACCAAGAGACTGTAGCTCCGAGAATCAGGAAGGTGTGAATAAGGACAATAACATGAAGGGACACCGACAGGATACCCCCTGGTCCTCCAAGTATACTGAAACTGCACGTAGGCAGGAAGGATTGCCTCTGCCAAACCCATCCAGGGGGCAGAAGAATGTAAGGGGGAGGGTATTCTGATACTGAAATTTACCGTATAAAAGTTGGGTGAGCCCCAGTGTATGTGTGTATTCCCAGGGTAAGGGGAAGCACCCAACTTTGCATTGTTGTATAATAAATGTTCTTTGTTCTCAATTTTTGTCTCGAGCAATTTCTTTAAAGGTACTTCTGTTTCTAACATAATTGAACTATTAGCAGAAATTATAAGGTAAGATTGAGATACAAAGGGATTCGTCGTTGGCCAAAATGAGCAAAAAATCAATTTATTTTCAGATGGTGTGCTGCTATACTTATCAGACCCAGTTGAGTTTTTGACTAAACTACAGACCACAATGGAAAAATATTGGAGATTTTCAGGATATAAAATTAATTTTAAAAAGTGAAATGATGCCCTTAACAAATTTTTACTATGTAAGATACCAAAAATTAAATTTAAATGGAAAATGGATGGAATTAAATATTTAAGAATAATGGTAGATAATAATCTACAAAATTTATACTAACTTACCTTGCTTGGAAAAATAGAAGAGGGCTTACAGAGATGGAGAGATCTACTTATCACTTTAATTGGAAGAGTTAATTGTGTGAAAATGAAAGTGATGCCAAGACTCTCAATCATTGACATTTTCTTTGCCAAAAAGCTTTTTTTTAAATTATACTTAATGGCCACATAAGACATTTTATTTGAAAATTGTGTTTATTAGTATCTTCATACATTTCAAATTAACTTGCTGTAACATAGTAGATACTAAATATTTTTTAATTCCCACCCCCCTCCCAACCTCCCACCATCCCTAACCCCTACAGATAGAAAAATAGAAAATAAAGAACACATTCATCATAATAATTATAACCACGTATACCATAATATATTTATTGATGAAATTACCATATTTTCAGGGGGGAGGGGATTATTTTAGAAGATCTGGATTAGACTATATTCATAAATATCATATGTCTCCCATATTTAACAAAATTGATCATAATCATCTCTCATATTATAATATTTTTTTCTAATGGGAGACAATATGTTATTTAATTAAACCATTCTTCTAATTTAACATTATTTTCTGATTTCCACATTTTAGCTATACACTTTCTCACTATTGCTGTTGCTAGACTCAAGCATCTCTTTATATATTTATCTAATTCCAACTTAATGTCTTCATCATATATATATATATATATATAACCCAGCAAAAAAAATTATTGGATCTAATTTAACCTTCACTTTAAAAATCTTCTTTAAGATAACACTTACCTGTATTATTCAAAGATTTATAACTATTATGTATAATAAATTACAAGAAATAAAGGAAAAGAAAGATTTGTATAAAACTAAACTGAAGTAGGAACACGATTTAAGTTAAGACCATTCTGGTATGATATTGCTGAAACACTAACAAGAATGACAGGAGTAACCTTCACAGAGCTGTATCTTTTAGGAAACTTTATGTATGTGAGCAACAAATTGACTAAACTTCAAATCTATTTTATTAAGGTAGCCCTGGCTGTGGCCAAGAAGTGTATAGCAATCACTTGGAAATCTGACTTCCTCCAACTTATTACTTGATGGGCCGGGGAGATGCATAGTTGTATACCATGGAGAAAATCACTAAAAACTTTAAAAATAAATATAACACCTTCATTAAGATATGGTAGCCATACATAAATTGTGTAGGGGGATGTAAACCTGACCCTTCAAGGTATGTAAAGACATGATATCCCTGAAAAAAAGAATTATGAAAGAAATGAAAGCTCTGATGATACAAAAAGTTACATTCTGATATT
The DNA here is from genome assembly GCF_036971445.1 of Narcine bancroftii. NCBI lineage: Eukaryota > Metazoa > Chordata > Chondrichthyes > Torpediniformes > Narcinidae > Narcine > Narcine bancroftii. The sequence continues at coordinate 54,905,992 of NC_091469.1, forward strand.
GGGGAGGGGTGGGGGAGAGAAAAAGGGAGGATATTTTTCTGTTTTCTTTTGTTTGCAAATATTTAATATATATTTGAAATGAATAAAAGTTTAAAAACTGTATGAATATATGAAATGAAAAAAAAAATATTAAAAAAAAGTTCTGTTGATAGAAGTTTGCACACTAAGGGAAACTAAACCATACGGCAAGAAAGTAAGGTTAGTGTCAAAGGTCAGTCATCATCTTGTTGAGAAAGTAAATAGTTGGGAACTTGTGTGCTTCACTGCTACAATACTAATGTACTATTATAAATATGAAGAGAAGCAAAAACCCACTACAGATCTCTGGACCAGCACTTTCTCAACAGGCCATCCTTTAGAGCAATAGTTCCCAACCTTTTTCTTTCCATCCACATCCCACCTTAAGAAATCCATTACTAATCACAGAGCTCCTATGGCATAAGGAATACATAAAGTGGGATGTGAGTGGAAAGAAAAAGGTTGGGAATCACTGCTTTAGAGCAATAATCTAATGCATGATCATTGGTATCACTATCACCTCCATCTATGCTCTATTGAACCAACAGTGTACTACCTTCAATCAATCTAAATCACTTGTGTCAATAATCTGTGCTACTGGCTTGCAGAGTGAGATTGGTTGCTAGATTCCAGATTAACGTTTCACCATTTTGTTCTGTGGACTTAAAAGAATAGAAAGAGTTTACAGTAAGATATCACAAATCTCAAATATATCCAAAATAGACCTATTGGTTTCTGAAAGCTTCATGGATTTTTAAAAAAAATCTCATATTGTGAGAGATGGGAAAATTGACCTAAAATTATGAACATGGAAGAAACTAAAGTTCATCAGTAAAATGGCTGAAACCAGTTCAAACAGGATAAGTTTGGGGCTTAGGATGCAGGAAAGCAGAGTCAGCACGATTAACATAAGAATCTTCTATCCTTTGTGACAAGACCATAGGACTAAGATAAGGAATGGTAAGGTACAATAGAATGTAGGAAGTTGAGGTAGTCTGGATCAGATAAGGGTCTCCTAGCCCTGGACAGAAGTACCAAGTCATAGATTTCTAATTAGCTAACCATACACAGATTTATACATATGAAATTAGCCAACCCTAGATAGAATGAGTCAACTCTGCATATTAAGAGACTGTAGCCCAGAGAATCAGGAAGGTGTGAATAAGGACAATGACATGATGGGGCACCCACAGGATACCCCCTGGTCCTCCAAGTGTACTGAAACTGCACGTAGGCAGGAAGAATTACCTATGCCAAACCCATCCAGGGGGCAGAAGAATGTAAGGGGGAGGGCATTCTGATACTGAAATTGACTGTATAAAAGTTGGGTGAGCCCCAGTATGTGTGTGTATTCCCAGGGTAAGGGGAAGCACCCAACTTTGCATTGTTGTAGTAATAAATGTTCTTTGTTCTCAATTTTTGTCTCGAGCAATTTCTTTAAAGGTACTTTAATTCCTAACAAATGGGGGCTCGTCCGGGATCACACTCCCTCCACTGACAGAGTACCCCGACGACGAGTGTAGGTGCACCCCGGCTGATTCAGCTGGACTCACGGGCGACGGGTGGCTGGTCAGTGGAAGAAGCGAGTGATATCCGAGAAGAGGCATTGAGAACAAACGGCGGAAGGACGCGCGCTAGAGCAGTACTGCCAGAACTCGGTAAGAGTATTTTACTTGTTCCTAAGTATGGGAATAGCGGGCAGTAGAGATGAGAGTCCTGACACAGGACGTGACCACCAGATAGCTACGTACAGCCCGCTTGGGATGATGTTATCTGAGTGGGGCACAGGAAAGACCCGCGGTAAAGACAAACTGACGACGGTCAGGTATTGTTGTAATGAATGGGTGGGATACCCGGTTAAAGGGAGCTCCGTGTACTGGCCAAAATTCGGATCCGAGGATGAATGGATGTGTGAAGCTTTGAACTTATGGCTCTATCAAAACCAGCCAGACAATGTTGAGAGCAGGGAATATGCAGCCTGCTGGCTCAAGGGATCCATTGAACAGCTGGTTTTGAATGAGAAAGAATCCAGGGATAAGAGAGAGGAGGAACCTCTTGTCCCTGAATCACAGGGTTGGGATGTGTTACATTCCCTCCCTCCACCCTATGTTCCTCCTATGCCGGCTCCTATCTTTCCTTCCCCTCCTATGACCTACCCTTCTGCACCTTCCCCACCTCCCCCACCACTAGAGAAGAGAGAAGAGAGCAGGAGTGGTATGATAACTTGCTCACAAAGCACTCGATTACCACCTCTGTTGGCAGGAGAGAGAGGTAACTTTAATTCAGAACAGCGTGAGACTCTTCAGGAAGAAAGGGCAGAACCCTTTGATTCATTTCCCAGGGAGCAGGAACCCAGACCTAATAAGCTAGAAACCAATTGGATGAGACCACTGTGGGAAGTTCCCATGGGAGAGGGTCTCGGTTTCGTAAATGTGCCCCTGACCAGTACTGAAGTGTGTAACTTTAAGAAAGAACTGACCTCCCTGATAGAAGATCCCCAGGGATGTGCTGAACAGTTAGACCAATTTTTGGGACCAAATATATATACAATATGGGGGTCTCGACATAGAATCCCCAGCAGGGGAACAATTGGTACTAACAGGTTTTGTTACCAACTCAGCCCCAGACATTAAGAGAAAATTACACAAGACAGAAAATTGGCATGAGCAGGGAATAACCCAGCTTCTACAGATCACACAAAAAGCATTTGTCCAGACATCTGAGGATAAGCAGAAAGCAAAGGCTAACATTTTGATGCAAGCAGTTAAAGTAATAGTAGATGAGTAACATGGAAAAGGCAGGGACTGTGTGCCAGCTCCTGAATGTTGGGAGAAGTGCAGGGAGTGGGAGAGTAGAGACCAGAGATAATTTCATAAATCACGACTTCCCACTTCAGTCACTGACCAATATTGATTAAAATTCATGCTAAAATTTAAATGTCATAAAGGATCATTTTTCAATACTGAAGAATTAGCGAATTTAACTACCAGTTAATTCCAATTTATGAAATAAATTGTATTCAAATGTGATTTTGCACAGGGACTACCTGAGAATAGTGATGTTATAACATTTGCAGGGAGAAATGTTTGCGCAAATAGGGTGAGTTCTATACATCTTAACTTTAAGTGTATGTGAGATAAAGAAAGGATCTGATGTGTAAAGTGGCTGGATCAGCCAGTTGAAGGGGGAGTGTGCATGTCCCTTTAAGTGCACTGTGGCACTTGAAATTGAGGCTTCAGGCTCTTGTCTTGCAGTTAGAGGTATGGAGCCCTATCAACACATTTAATACATTTCTTCTACACATTCAGCAGTCAAGGTCCGTGAGTTTAAAGATCACCCACCTCTGGAGAATAAAGATACCTCTGGGGATTCCTATGGGGATTCCTATAAGTTTAATCATTCATTTCTCTGGTGCATTTTCCTCCGGAGTGAAATTAATGCCTCAGCACAATTTCTCTGTATTGCCGCTGTTATTTAATTCATGATAACTTTCCCCCATTCATCAGGTTTATATTTAAATCCGGTAGTGCGGAAGTTACATTGTAAATAATCACGGAGGTAAATCCTGCGCAACTGGATTCAGCTTAATGGAGAAATAAACCTGCGAACTGGTCTATGGTGGTGTGTGAGTACTGCAATAGGTGGAATATGATTTAAATTGGTGGCATAGTTCAGAACAATTGGGTGCATAAGAATAATAATATCATTAAGAACTCACAGATCTTGTACCAGATGCTATTCAGTACATCTTGACTTAAGGACTGGAGAAATTGGCATGTTAGAATGAGATTGGCATGGTACCAATATTTCTTGATTCAATAATGACTCCACAAGCTCCAGGATTCATGCAGCAGAACTTTTAAGTGGAATATAATAGAAACTAGCCTGTACTTAAATTATTGTGTGTGCAATCTTCATAAGAACATCTTTTAACTTTTTTTGGTGCCTGTTTTACAGACTGTTTTAAATAAGGCCAGCTCCTGTGAGCTGTGGCACAAGGCATTTTACTTAAGGCAGAACTAAAGGTTGAATATGTTTCAAGTTCTCTTGCAGGGGCTCTTGTGCTGCAATGTCTGTTATGTACTCACTCTAACAAATTGGAGGGTTGTGCCCCATACAGACAAGCAGCTCCAACTGCATTTTAATAAGGTCTAACATATTCAAAACCCATGCAAATATGGTTTGTGTTTCATTTTACAATTTTTACACTAACACAAAGGAAAGTCAGATTGTTACAAAGTGCCGTAATTTAACATTTTTTTTCGTTTCTTTAATGGTTTATTCAGTTATTGTTGTATTTTACTTGTCTTTTGATTATTCAGTTATTGTTGTATTTTATTGCAGTTTTCAATGAGCTTTACATTTATTGTGTTTTATTCAGTTCTTATTGTATTTTATTGCAGTTTTCAATGAGCTTTACATTTATTGTGTTTTATTCAGTTCTTATTGTATTTTATTGCAGTTTTCAATGAGCTTTACATTTATTGTGTTTTATTCAGTTCTTATTGTATTTTATTGCAGTTTTCAATGAGCTTTACATTTATTGTGCTTTATTCAGTTCTTATTGTATTTTAATGCTGTTTTTAATGAGCTTTACATGTATTGTTCATTGTTGTTTACTAATTTCTTTGGAATATTGTTCGTTAATGTTTTAAGCCCCCCTGGAATAGGGGCAGCAGAGGTTACAATTCAGCTCCTTTAGAATGTAGACAGGGCATAGATTTAATGTATAATCATAATGGGATATAAGGGATCCCAATACGGACCAGGGGAATTAAACAGCTTTAGTGGAGTACATCTAATTTGTATCATAGCCTACACAGGTATTAAAGACAGGAGTTTTGAAGCGATAGCACAAAGGACATGGTGGGACAAAGACAGACAGAATGGTAGTCAGCATTGTACATGTAACAGAGAGAGAGAGAGTTAATACATATGCTAATGTACACAGACAGGCTGCAACTCACAAGTTCAATGATATATATGCTAATGTTAGCAGACAAGCTGCAACACACAGTTAAATCACAAGAAACAATCCCCCCCCTGCTTGGTCACTTTTCATCACCCCATGAAAGGGAGCACCAGTTTCCAACAACGTGAGCTGCTTGACACTTTAATATCAGGCTCCAAACAGCCTTCGGAGATCGGTGGCCCTAGGGTTCGGGGCTGAAGAGGACATCAGATACGAGCCACAATCAAACGGAACCGCCTGACTACTGCTACTCGTTCGCTGCTGAAGGCAGCGCTTCTCATAGACTGCTACTCGTTCGCTGCTGAAGGCAGCGCTTCTCATAGACTGCTACTCGTTCGCTGCTGAAGGCAGCGCTTCTCATAGACTGCTACTCGTTCGCTGCTGAAGGCAGCGCCTCTCACAGACTTCGTCGGGACAACACTTACAAAGGTCGTGTGCTTCAAAGACACTGCTTCAATATTTCAACGTATGGGATGGACTAGACTCTTTACTGAGAACTGGAGCCTGATACTCCAAACCCTAATAAGCAGCTGGACTCACTCCCCTGACCTTCATGGTGCTCCCCTACCTAAAGACTTTACACAGACATTACAATTCGGTTATTGACCAGCTGGGTAAAACTACACCTTACACTTGAAAGATCAGTGTTACTGATCTAAAAGAAAAGTGAGGAGAGGTGGGGGGGGGGGATCAGTCACACTGACACTAGTAACCAAAGATCAGTAACACTGATTATGGTGAAAGATCAGTATTACTGATCTAAAAGAAAAGTGAGGATTGTGAGAGATGGGAAAATTGACCTAAAATTATGAACATGGAAGAAACTAAAGTTCATCAGTAAAATGGCTGAAACCAGTTCAAACAGGATAAGTTTGGGGCTTAGGATGCAGGAAAGCAGAGTCAGCACGATTAACATAAGAATCTTCTATCCTTTGTGACAAGACCATAGGACTAAGATAAGGAATGGTAAGGTACAATAGAATGTAGGAAGTTGAGGTAGTCTGGATCAGATAAGGGTCTCCTAGCCCTGGACAGAAGTACCAAGTCATAGATTTCTAATTAGCTAACCATACACAGATTTATACATATGAAATTAGCCAACCCTAGATAGAATGAGTCAACTCTGCATATTAAGAGACTGTAGCCCAGAGAATCAGGAAGGTGTGAATAAGGACAATGACATGATGGGGCACCCACAGGATACCCCCTGGTCCTCCAAGTGTACTGAAACTGCACGTAGGCAGGAAGAATTACCTATGCCAAACCCATCCAGGGGGCAGAAGAATGTAAGGGGGAGGGCATTCTGATACTGAAATTGACTGTATAAAAGTTGGGTGAGCCCCAGTATGTGTGTGTATTCCCAGGGTAAGGGGAAGCACCCAACTTTGCATTGTTGTAGTAATAAATGTTCTTTGTTCTCAATTTTTGTCTCGAGCAATTTCTTTAAAGGTACTTTAATTCCTAACAATATATTGACAATGCAACTTCCAGAGACAGCTTAAACTCAGAAGTGGGCAGCTTGTGGATGCTGTTTGATAGAATAACACATGACAATAGTAGTGGCAGAGATGCAGAAATAAGAAATTTCATTCAACCCTACCTTGTCCATCTGAATTTATTTGGAGGACTGCAGTCATATCCAGTGAAGCTAGAATTCACCATTCCACTGTTTTTTATGACCTAGTGGGTATCTTCTGTAAAGGGCAGGTGTCTCTTAAGCTACCTCGAAAGAAGGGTGCCTTGATCCATTTCAAAGGTGACCCTTTACAGAGATCTATTTATTGCCCATGATAATTTCAGCATTTGTTCTATTTCTTTATGGCTCCATGCCTCATCAAACAAACCAGACAACCAAGAAAATATCAATTGAAATAACTCACAAAAAAAAATTTATCTGAGTGATGCACCATCAATAACCACAAAAGATTGAAGTTGTGAAACTGGTCGGCATTTACTAACTATAGACTGGAACAGCCATCAACCTCATTGACTGATCGAGACTGAGTGGAATGGAGAGCATCCAAAGGGCTATGGGTAGGATAGTCTCAGGAGGCGTGCCTAGCCGCCAACAACCAATCATAGCATAACAGTTGTTTACCACACTGAGATTTGTATTAAGGTGAAACTGAGAACAACGACCAAGAATATGAAAAATAGCTCTATAATTATAAGAATTAATTTGTGTGCATGCTATCCTTCAGGGTCCCAGCCTCCATACCTTAGTGAAGAGCAGAAGTTGTTTGTTCTATTTTTCAATAAAACATTTCAATACAGTAACACTTTCAGTAGCCCCAATGTTTCAACAGTACTTAGTGCACCAACTGACACAGAGCAGTTATAGGAGTTATCATGCTTCTGCAAATCAAATAACATACTTCAAAGTTTCATCTGTTACCATTATTGGGTCACCATGCTGCATAATACCAATGGTGCATTTGATTTAAGATAAATGACCAGGTCAACATATATGTCACATTTTAAAAATGGAATTCAAAAGTTTTGCTGTCAAATAAACTCAAATGTCAGGAGTTTGCATTTTCATCGCAAACTCCAAGTATATTGAAATTTGTTTCTTTTCCAGAATAAAGATAACATCCTTTAATCTATGTCCAGCAAAGCAAAAATATTTCACAAACGTAATTGCACTGACAGCAATTTAACCTGCACCATCTGGCAAGATGTACCAACATGACCTGATCTAAACTGAACTGTAAATCCCAATACTACGTTTCTTTCGGGATTAGTGCAGCAACGCCATCAAAATAAAGTAAATGGTATGGAATAGAACCTGCAGCAAATTTCCAAGAAGTTAGATATAATTTATTTTCTGCCTCAATTTATCAGTGCAAGGTAACACATGATAAATGCATCTGTCTGTTTTCCATTATGGAAACAAACAAAAACAAAAGATTAATGGTGGCATTTACAGCAAAGCAGGTTGTTTGTCTAGGAATCTTATTGCTCTTCAGAACTGTAGCACTAAATGCAAAACAATATTTTATATCTTGGCTGTCAAGATTATGCTTCACTGCCTATGACAGAAAGGTGGACATCAATTACACACACACACACACACACACACACACACACACACACACACACACACACACACACACACACACACACACACACACACATGCGGTTTTTGAAAGAAAGGAACTATGGAAATTCTGCTGTTTCCATTTTGCACTGACATAGATCTATTTTTATCTGAAAACTTTGCAGCGCTATTTACAAATGACAAATATGGAATGAAAGGGGCAGCACAGACCTAAATTCTAAAGCAGGCTTAGCTGTCCTTGTAAGTGCCTACCATAAATCTTAGATGAAGCAAAAGAAGATTCTGATCTCTGATTCATTCTTTTCCATCCTTCAGTGGTAAATGATCCTGATGGAATTAGAGCTGAACAAAATTACTTTCGCCTGTAATTACTTTAGTCCACAAATCCATCATAAGAGCAGTTAAACCTTTAAAGCATTCATGCTTGGATGGTATGGACCTTTCTTTAAAAGGCACTTTGAATCGAAGTTACAAGAAGTTTTTTCATCATTTAATTTTGCTTGTATCTACTCTGTGCTTTAAGTTAATGCTCAAAGCTATAAAGGAGACAAGGGAAGTGCTTGGTTCTTGATCCGTATGAAATTTAAACTGGAAGTGGGGGCAGGTGTGCATAGAGAAGAGATTTTTGAAGAAGAACTGTCTTAAATTGAATTGGGTCTTGTGTGAGTATGGTAGTGTGAAGATTATTCCATGCTTTAATTATATGGGGAAAGAATGAATTTCTGTACACATCTGTCTTGGAAGATAGCACTACAAATTGGGTTGTGTGCCCTTGTCTGCTCCGAGCAGGCTTGGGTTCAGTATAGAATTGGTAGTCTATATCGAGCTGGCAGTTTAACATTTTGTAAAAACGGGTCAGGCGGTGTGCTTCACGTCTGTCTTGGAGAGCTTTGTAACATTTGCTTCTCTTCATCAAGAAACAGGAAATCCATCTTTTAGTGTTGCAGTGAATACCGTAGTAGTTGAGCATCTTAAGTAATCTTTGGTGGGGAATGACATCAAATGCTTTGGAGAGGTCTAGCCCTGCTAAATCAGTGGTGACATTAGTATCTAAGTTTTTGGCCAGGTCATTTGTTGTCAGGATAAGCTGGGACTTGCATGATCTATGCTTCCTAAATGCATGCTGATTATCAGCAAGAATATTGTGACTGCAAAGATACCTCATCAGGTTGCTGTCTATTATGTGTTCCAGGAGTTTGCAGCAGGTATTTGCTTAGGGGAGTGCCCAAGAAACTTCACTAATGGATTGTTGTTTTGAAAAGCAACAAATGAAAGAGATCAGAGGAATAGTTTGGAGCCGCAGGCTATCTGGGTCTGCAGCTTGCTGTTCTAAGAGGGCCATGTGGTCTTTGCAAGCAGAGAGGGTTGAACAGAGCTTGAAAAACTCATGCAGTTTGGTATGCAGAGTTTTGCCGCCAGCCTTCCAGACCTCTGGGGGGATTCCATCCATACCAGCTGCTTTGCCACTTTTCAGTTGTTCCATTGCCTTATATGTCTCTTCGCGGGTGAGAACCTCATCCAGCTCTAGCCTTAAGGGCTGTTGAGGGAGCTGGAGCAGGGCGGATTTTTGGACTGAGCGGTTGGCACTGAAAAGAGATTGGAAGTGTTCTGGCCATCGGTTGAGGATGGAGATCTTGTCGCTGAGGAGGACTTTGCTGTCTGAGCTGCGCAGTGGGTGAGGGAATGTACACAGCCTTTAGAGCCTCATAAAAACCCCTGAAGTCGCCAATGCCAACGCTGAGCTGGGTTCGTTTGGTGAGGCTAGTCCACCACTCATTTTGGATCTCCCAGAGTTTGCACTGAAGATGGTTGCATGCGCGACAGAAGGCTCGTTTCTTCTCTGGCCAGGATGGCTTTGCAAGGTGAGCCTGGTGGGCAGCTCGCTTCTTTGCCAGCAGCTCCTGGATTTCCTGGTTATTTTCGTCGAACCAGTCCTTGTTTTTCCTGGAGGAGAAGCCCAGTATCTCTTCAGTGGATTGCAGAATGGCAGTCTTCAGCTGATCCCAGAGGGTTTCAGGGGATGAGTCCGTGAGGCGGATTGCATCCTCGAGCTTTGCTTTGAGGTTTGCCTGGAAGTTTCTTCTCACTTCGTCTGACTGCAAGTTTCCAACATTGAACCTCTTTCTGGGGGCTTTAATGTTCCTGAACTTTGGCTTGAAGTGAAGGTTGAGGCTACGTTCTCGCACCAACCCTCTTTTCAATCTTCTTCAGCATGATGCTGAAACAAGCCATGAAAGACCTCAACAATGAAGACGCTGTTTACATCCGGTACCGCACGGATGGCAGTCTCTTCAGTCTGAGGCGCCTGCCAGCTCACACCGAGACACAAGGAGCAACTCATCCATGAACTACTCTTTGCAGATGATGCCGCTTTAGTTGCCCATTCAGAGCCAGCTCTTCAGTGCTTGATGTCCTGTTTTGCGGAAACTGCCAAAATGTTTGGCCTGGAAGTCAGCCTGAAGAAAACTGAGGTCCTCCATCAGCCAGCTCCCCACCATGACTACCAGCCGCCCCCACATCTCCATCGGGCACACAAAACTCAAAACGGTCAACCAGTTTACCTATCTCGGCTGCACCATTTCATCGGATGCAAGGATCGACAACGAGATAGACACAGACTCGCCAAGGCAAATAGCACCTTTGGAAGACTACACAAAAGAGTCTGGAAAAACAACCAACTGAAAAACCTCACAAAGATTAGCGTATACAGAGCCGTTGTCATACCCACACTCCTGTTTGGCTCCGAATCATGGGTCCTCTACCGGCATCAACTACGGCTCCTAGAACGTTTCCACCAGCGTTGTCTCCGCTCCATCCTCAACATTCATTGGAGCGACTTCATCACCAAAATCAAAGTACTTGAGATGGCAGAGGCCGACAGCATCGAATCCACGCTGCTGAAGATCCAACTGCGCTGGGTAGGTCACGTCTCCAGAATGGAGGACCATCGCCTTCCCAAGATCGTGTTATATGGCGAGCTCTCCACTGGCCACCGAGACAGAGGTGTACCAAAGAAGAGGTACAAGGACTGCCTAAAGAAATCTCTTGGTGCATGCGACATTGCACCACCGCCAGTGGGCTGATATCGCCTCTAACCGTGCATCTTGGCACCTCACAGTTCGGCGGGCAGCAACCTCCTTTGAAGAAGACCGCAGAGCCCACCTCACTGTCAAAAGACAAAGGAGGAAAAACCCAACACCCAACCCCAACCAACCAATTTTCCCTTGCAACCGGTGCAACCGTGTCTGCCTGTCCCGCATCGGACTTGTCAGCCACAAACGAGCCTGCAGCTGACGTGGACATTACCCTTCCCAAAATCTTCGTCCGCGAAGCCAAGCCAAAGAAGAAAAGAGGGTTGAATAGATTTTTCTCTGAGAGAGAGGGGTAGATCAATTTTGCAGTGCTACAGTCACCCGTATCAACTTGGACTGGAACAGGACAAGCTGGAAAGCTTGTAGAAAAACCCCATTACAGGTTGTGAGTGCTTTGTTCAGCCTGGTCAAAGCCCTTGTGGTTAATGCAAGAGGAGAGGACTGGCAGCCTAATGTTTCACTTGAAATAAGAGAAACATAAAGGAAATCTGTGGTAACCTGAAAGAAAGAGGTTATCATCTGGAAAACCCTGATGGGGCAAGTTTATTTGGCAAGACACTGACTTGGCTGATTAAAAGGGATCAGTTTGTGTCCAGGAATAATAAATCTCTCTCTGAAAACTGACAAGAGTCTTCCTGAGTGGTAACCATTTACCTTTCAAGCACCAAATCCTGGTTAACTTCATAAATGTTAAATTCTGTGCGCAGTATAAGAATTGCCTGCAACCAGTAAACTTGGAGGAATGAGAAGTGAGATTGGACTGTGAATCAAACAACTTTGATGAACTTACACACATATTACATACACATACGCTTACAATTAGAAGGGGGCTAAGTTAGGTTAATTAAGTTAATAGTGATAAGTTAAAGTGTGATTCTGTTTTCATGTTTAAAGATAATTAAAAACAACTTTTGTTTAAGTAACCATTTGTCTTGGTGAATACCTATTGCTGGTGGATTTTGGGATCCTCGAGACTCGTAACAGTACTTAGATACTTCCATTTTTAAAAAAAGAAAACACTCCATTCTACTTGAATAATTAAGACCCACTTCAGGTTCATTAGCTCTGTCTTTCTAGATGCTGCGACTCTGGGAATGAACTCTCTTCTCTGAGTACAATGATTCACTGTAAATGTATTGTGACCTGTGTGTGTAACCCTGTATCATCCCACAACTAACCTAAGACATATAAGAAATATAGCTTAACATTTATTTAAATATTTATATTAATGCAGATCCATTACAGTAAATCTTCAAGGATTTCTTGCTAGCACCATAGATTAAAAAATTGATTTATAATATTGTTGTGATTAACAAGCAGGATCTTTACACAGAATCAGTATCAGAATTCATTGTCATGAACAAGTCGTGAAATTCTGTGTTTTGCAGCAGCGTAGAGCAAACATTCATATAAGCCACCTGACAACAATATTTTTTTAATATAGTACATGAAAAATAATGCAGTGTCTTGAATCATTGATTATTCAGGAATTTGATGGCAGCAGGGAAGAAGCTTGGTAGCAGAGTGAAGAGGGCATGGCCTAGGTGGTGGGGGTCTTCGAGGATAGAGGCTGTTTTTTCAAGACACTGCCTCTTGTAAATGTCCTTAATACACTGAAATCTGGCTCCTGTTATGTTGCAGGCTGAGTTAACACCCCTCTGGAGTTTATTCTTGTCCTGAGATTTGGTGCCTCCATACCAGGTAGTGATGCAACCAGCCAGAAAGCTCTCCATGGTACACCTGCAGATATTTTCGAGAGTCTTCAGTGATGCAAAATCTCCAATAACCCCTCACAAAGTATAGCCATTGGCAAGCCTTCTTTGTGATTGCATCAACATGGAGGCTTCAGGACAGATCGTCGAAGATATTAACACCCAGGATTTGAAGTTCTTAATCCTTTCCTCTACTGAGCCCTCGATGAGGACTGGGTTATGTTTCCCTGACTTCCTCCTGAAGTCTGCAATCGTCTCCTTGGTTTTGCTAATGTTGAGCACAAGGTTGTTGGCATAACACCACTCAATGAACTGATTTATCTCCCTCCTGGATGCTTTCTCGTTGCCATTTGTGATTTTGCTGACAATTGTGACGACATCTGCAAATTTATAGATAGCATTGGAATTGTGCCTGGCCACACAGTCATGAGTGTATAATGAGTAGAGCAATGGGCTAAACGTGTATCCCTGGGGTGTGCCTGTGTTGATGAACGGTGAGGAGGAGATCTTGTTTCTAATTTGTACTGACTCTGGTCTTCCAATGAGGAAGTCAAGGATCCAGTTGAGGGGAGGGGGTGGGGGGTAGAGGTCCAGAGTTTGACCAGCACAGAGGGAATAACTGTGTTGAAGGCTGAGCTAAAGAGCAGCCGTGTGTATGAGTTGCTGTTTTCGAGGTGATCCAGAGCTGAGTGGAGAGCCAGTGATATTGCATCTGCTGTGGAGTGATCGTGATGATGGGCCAATTGCAGAGGGTCTGGACCTTTGCTTAGTTACATGTTAATTCTGCCCATGACCAGCCTCTTGAAGCATTTCATCACAGTAGGAGTTAGTGCTGCTGGGCGATAGTCACTGATGCAGCTCACACTACTCTTCCTGGACACCGGGATGATTCATTCCCTTATGAAATAGCGGGAAAAATTTGACTACAGCAATGAGAGATTGAAAATATCCGTAAACACTCCAACTAGTTGGTTAGTGCAGATTTTCAATACCCTGCCAGGTGCGCCGTCAGAGCCTGATGACTTGCAAGGGTTCACCCTCTTGAATGAAGTTCTGACCAGAAATCTTGGCCAATTTCTACAGATGTGTGGTGGACACAACCCGGGACATCCCCAATATTGAGTGTATCTACAGGGAATGCTGATGTCCGAGAGCAGCAGCATCACCCACAACATCCAGCACACACTCTGTTCTCGCTGCTGCCATCAGGAAAGAGGTATAGATGTTTCAAGACATGCACCATCAGATTCAGGAACAGCTGCTACACTTACACATCAGACTCTTCAACAACAAACTCAATCAGAGACTAATTTAAGGATTCTTACATATGCACTTTATTGATTTTATTTTTTATTCTCTCTCTCTCTCTTGCATAGTCAGTTTGTTTACATTTATTATCTCTTTATAGATTTTGTTTATACACTTACACTGTGTCCAATTTATTTTGCACTATCAATTATTCATAATTCTGCCTCCCCCGCAGGTAAAAGAATCTCAGAGTGCATGCGATGTCATGTATGTTGTCTGACAGTAAATTTAAAATCTGAAATCTGAATCTGACATCATCCGCAGAGACAGATATCACAGGGTCCTTTGCAGAGATTCTAATAGGTACTGTTTGGTTCTTCTTCTCTAAGCAAGCATAGGTGTTCAGCTCATTAGGTAGTGAAGCATCACAGCCATCTATGGTGTTTGCCCTCACTTTGTCGGCTGTAATGGTCTGCACTCCCTGCCATAGCTGGTGTGTATCTGTCTCTAGCTTGCTGACTGAATACCAAAACAATATCATTCTAGATACAGAAATGCATAAATAATAATGAAAATTGAGCGATTCTGAACAAGGCTGCTAAACCCCAATGGAAACAACCTAAAAATCTACCTCTTGATATTGAATTGAAGAATTATTTTATGAAGAGGCTTGGACAAGCACATAAAGGAAACAACAGGAAGTGAATTGATTGATGTCTTGTATTCAATTCTCTGGCATTATTCAGCCATCAGCTTTAATTACTCACCAGCTACTCATTCTGACAACAAGATGTTCATTCAAGAAGGATTTGCAATGTCTTTAACGCAGTGGTTCCCAACTTTTTTCTTTCCACTCACATCCCACTTTAAGTATTCCCTATACCATCAGTGCTCTGTGATTAGTAAGGGATTGCTTAAGGTGGGATGTGAGTGGAAAGGAAAGGTTAAGAATTACTGTTCTGGATCCAATTGTTACTAAAATATTTTGCTTGAGAAAAATTGTAATTGGCCCATTTCCTTTGGAGTTATGAAACTGTGCACATAATGAGTCAATTAGGTATGATTACAACAGTGGTTTTCAACCTTTTTCCTTTCCACCCAAATCCCACCTTAAGAAATCCCTTACTAATCACAGAGCACTGATGGTATAGGGAATACTTAAAGTGGTATGTGAGTGGAAAGAAAAAGGTTGGGAACCACAGCAAAGGAAGATAGGATCAATGAGAATGGAAAACAGGATTCTCTCATTGATTCTAAATTCCAACAATATTGTATGACAAGATCCTCTAAAGGTACTAATCCATTGCTGAAGTCATAATTGTATCACATTCCACATTTTCCTTCGGAAACAATAAATTGCAGAGAATGACATAGGACGAAAATATGTCATTTGATATAACCATCTATCCTAATGTTTGTATTCAAAGTAAATTCCTCATATTCTATCATTCAGACTCAGCTTTTTACCATATCTATTGTTCCCTTTTCTCTCATCGAGTATCATATTTAGAGTAGCTGAGATAATTGTCTCAACCACTTTCTGAAAGAAAATACACAGTTTATCTACTTTGGAGGCAAAGATTTTGATTCACTAATAATTATTTTGCATGCAATCAGTAGTTTTCAATTTAGGAGTATTGAACACATTCAAACACATGGAAAAAACATTTTGCATTTACCCAGAAGATCCCCTCAAAAAGACTTCTTCTTTCACAAGAAGAAAATCACATCCTATTCAATTTATTCCAACAGCTGGAATATCCCAGTCCTGGCATCATCTGTGTAAATAATTTTTGGATACTCTCCAATCTTTCTGCGACTCTTCCATAATATAGAGATCAGATCTATGTGCATTGCTGCAGTGAGTCTTGACCAGGTTCATTTCCAAGGTTAACATAACTCCACTGCCTTTGAGTTGTATATTCTGAGAACTCTGAAGTTTATTAACATTACTGACCTGCAATGCTGCTTTTAATTATTTTTTCCCTTTATCCCAGATTCTTTTGTTTTCCTACCCAATTCAATATTTTACTTTCTGCAGAGGTGATTCTTCCGTTTCTCCTTACCAAACTGCATCATCTTGCATTTATCTGTGTTAATGCTCATAGCCCGTAAATGATAGGTACCCAGGAGACTATAGATGTTAGACTCTGGAGCAACAATCTGTGGGAGGAAGACACCGGGTCAAGCAGCATCAACGAGAAAAAAAGAATTGTCTATGATTTGCCAATGTATTGCTCCAGATTCAGCATCTGCAATCTTATGTTTTTCTAATTATTCTATTTGATAATATTAATAGTACTGTTATTTGAAAAAATATATATAAAATCTGATTTGCTGTGTCTGAGATAAGTTTTGACCATAGGTGCACCACTGACCTCAGCATCTGGTCTCATTATGCTATAACAGTGTCAATGAAAATTTTGAGTTGTCAGTTTTATTGTGTGAACACAAAATAATTTGTTAAAATAATTAACACTTAAGAATTAGTCAGGTAATGAGAAGCAACCCTTCATTGCAGATTATTTAAACAAACAAAATAAAGACTCCCATAATGGAAAATAATGAATCGACCAGAGTTTAATCACTTTATAATTCTGTTGTGGTAAACGAATGTTTTAACTCAACTGAACAAGTGGAAGGGGAATGCGGTGGCCTGATTTCCTGATGTGAATTCTTCAACACTGCCCAATCACTGTCTCAATACCCCGTTGTGTAATCGGACCTTTGATTTCCTTGATTCCAGACCACAATCAGTGGACATTGAAAAAAAACATCTGCTCCATAATCTCCATCAGCACCGGAGCACCACAGGGCTGCATACTTAGCTCCTGACTCGACTAGCTTTACACCTTTGACTGTGTGGCTCAGTATGACAATAATTCCATCTACATATTTGCTGATACCAGGGAAGTATAAAAGGAGGCAGGGTCACAATACAGAAGGGAGATTGAAAACTTGGCTGAATGGTGTACTAACAACAACCTGGCACTTGAAGCCACCAAAACCAAGGAGTTGATTGTGGTCTACTGGAAGGGATAACCAGAAATATACAATCCTGATCACTGAGGGATCAGAGGTGGAGAGAATGAGAAAATTTATATTCCTGCAAGTCACTATCTCAGTGGAGTTTTCCCAACATACCGATGTCATCATGAAGAAAGCACGTCAGTGCCTTTACTCCCTCAGGAGTTTGTGTAGGTTAAGTATGACATTATAAACCTTGGCAAACATCTACAGATGTGGAGTGGACACCATGCTGACTGGCAGCATCACAGCCTGGCAATACCTCTGAGTGCAAAGCCTGCAAAACGTCATGGACACAACCCAGTACATCACAGGCAAAACTCTTCCCACCATCAAGAAAGTCTCCATGGAACACTGCAATCATCAAGGATCTGCATCACCCAGGACATTCTTTGCTCTCACTGCTGCCATCAGGAAAGAGGTATAGGTACCACAAGGCTTGTACCACTAGGTTCAGGAACAGTTGCTACCCCTTCACCATCAGACTCCTAAACAACAGACTCCATCAGGGACTCATTTAAAAGATTCTTTATTTGCACATTATTTATTACTGGATATTTGTTTTCCTCTGTCTTGCTCATGGCAATGATCGTCTGCCCAATCATCAAACTACAGCCTTTTGCACTTTTGCACATCATCATCTTGGTGTCCTTTTGTAACAACTACCAAAACACTATGATTGCATGTGCAATAAAGACACCTGGCTTCTCCTTCACCACTTTCCTTCTCAAACTTTCCAGCAACATTAAATTCTTTGACTCTTTATTTGATACACGAGCTGTCAAGTCAGAATTTACCTACACGAGCTGTAAAGTCAGAATTTACCTACAGCTAGATACTTCTTGTATCAACCTTTTGGCCTGGATATTAATAGATATTTCCTTACATGACTCAATGTCTCAAACTTTGTTTTAAGTCTTGTAAGACCAAATGTTGTAGATGCTGTAAAGCTATCAATGTCATTGTTGTAAGGTCTCCTCATACACAACTGGATTCTAATCCCAACAGTGAATTGGCATTTATACATTCTAGATTTTCAGTTGATGGTAGACAGCAAATAACTGATGAGAATGGTAGCCATGAGCAGGCCAATTTCTTGGGGAAACATACAACTTCGTGTCATTCTATGGTTGTTATAAGAATAATTGGCATAAACTTCTGGAAAGATAGCTAGGGGTTTCAAATGTTGTGCTGTTTCTGACCTCCAGGTCTCATTACTTATTGAGTACAAAGATAAGATCCACATGCTCCTATCTATCCAGGACTCCAGATATTCAATTTACCTTTTATGTCATTCAATTCAGTGACCTGTAGTGCATGCTCATGATCTCCTTCATTGGAGAGACCCAACTGGGTGACGATGGTGACAGTTTTGCAGGCAACTCCAGTTAACCCAGAAGGGTATCCCATATTTAGTCTTTTATTTTCATTCTGCACCTTTCTCCCATTCTCTTTTCTGTCATCAGCCTCTTCTCCCTTCAACAAAACTTAACCTAAGCTTGACAAAGTATATCTTCTGATAAGGCACATTACAACCTTCCTGACTCAATACTGATCACCCATTCGTGCATCTTTATTTCAAATTTTTTTTTCCCCTGTGGCAACAATACAATGATCTGCCTTTACAGCTCTTTCAAAGCCTCTCACTATTTTCAACTTCTTCTTTGAATTATTACCACTTCTGTTAGTTAGTGTATTCTGCAATAACATAATCATAGACTGTCTTTTGTTGCCTCCATCCCGACCCTTTCTCCACACTTTGTTTTCTCTCAATTTTCTTAATTTTAATAAGGACTATTAATTTATGAAGAGGCCTTAAGAAATGGCGGAACTGCAATAGCAGCAGTGCAGCCGCTGGTGAGGACCCACGGGGAGTGAGGGAGGGAAGATGCAGCACTCCCGCAAGGTCCAGCCACTTAGTCAGCTCCACACAGGCTTTGAATGGGCTGTTGAGGGAGCCAACAGTGGTTTTATTTGAGATCTCGTGAACTTGGGGTCTGCCCCTATAATGGCGGAGCCTATTTTAATCGGCAGCAACCATGAGGGGCTGTAGACTGTGGGGAAGTGGAGGACTGGAGCAGGGCGCCAGTGGTCAGAAAGACTACGCCCCCCCCCCCCCCCCACATGAGAAGGAGAAGTGGAAGAGATGACCCACAGGACTGTGACCACTGAGGGGGCTCTATGGTGGCCTGCTGGCGACTCGATACAAGGAACCCATTGAAGCTGTGGGCTGCTGGAGACTGCTGTTAGGAGACTCACACCTGGATGCAAACTGCTGGAGACTGGCTTGAACTGGCCAGAGGGGTACCTGGTATCAAAACTGGAAGGCAAGAGGTGCTGAGGGTGCCTAAGGTTCAGATCTGGAGCTCAGGTTGCCAATGTTTTGGAGTGGACTCTGGATGGATGCGGAGGCTGTGGAAGTGCTGCGGAAGGGCGAATCTACAGACACACAATGACCCTGGGGGACTCTTTTCTTGATTCCCTTTCTCTGTAAGAAATGTAAGAGGCAGCTAGGTAATATCTGCCTGCCTTGCTGCAGGCAAAAGGGAATTTCATGTAGTTGGACACAGTTTTATTACTATGACAATAAATTGAATCTTGAATCTTGATCTTAATTTGAAACATTAAACCAGGTATTGTCTGACCTGATGATTTTCCCAAGGCTTCCCTTGACCACAAAAGCTCCATTATTTTATCTTTATTTATGGAACGAAGTGTATTCCAAGGTATCAGTGGTTGTTGTATGTTTCTGTTCGTGCATAATTTACTTTCAGAACCATGGGTGGCATTTTCCAAGTAAATACACAATGCAAGAAAATCTTTCTCCCCACAATTCTTTTCTACATTTATTCCCTTTTGAGAGAAAAATAGAAATCAGAAACTATAGATTAGGTAGAAACCAATGACAAAGATAAGTATAAAGTAGGGGTGGCCAAACAGTGGTTCACAAGCCATATGCGGCTATTTGACGTGTAATGTCTCAGCTCGCGGGGAGAGTAGGTGTCAGAAGCGGGGAGGGTAGGTGTTGGCTGTCACCAGCAGGGAAGGTGGCTGTCAGTGGATCACCAGCTGAATGTCAACAGCCTGCCCGCTGCTAGGTACCTGAAAGCTGCTAGTCGTTTTCAGGCTGCTGCTTTCAGGTGCCTAGGGGGAGCGCTCAGAAGTAGAGAATATACCTCCCCAAAGTGGGTTGAGTAAGCACACCTTGGGGGTGGGTTCTCCACTTTCAGGTGGCCTCCTGACAGCTGCATTCGGGTATTTTAGGCGGCTTTACATTCGGGTATTATGGCCATCTGAAAGGGGCTAACGATAGTGTTAGTGGGTGTGGCTTGTGATTGTGTGATTGCTACGGCTCTCCAATATCTGGTTTATGGTATGCGGCTCTTACGTTAAGCAAGTTTTGGCCACCCCTGGTGTAGAGTGCATAGAGTCACTCCATAGCGATACATCACAGATACAGTCCACCGAATCCATCTCCACCATCAAGAACTTATTTACACTCATTCTACACTGGTTCTATTTTACTGTTTCCATTTCATTATCAACTTATCCAGTTTCTATTCCGCATCTACAGTCGAGAAGAAATTAACAATGAAATTAACCAGCCAACCAACCCACATATCATTGCACAGAATTCTGAGATACGTGAATGATTTGCATTTTTATTTGCTTATCATCAATTGAGGAAGTTCTCTAGTGGTTTAAAATATATTATTATTAAGACGAATTAACAGCTACAAAGCACTTAAACAAAGGAAGAAAGCAGAGTAGTTTTATCCAATATTTAGGGACCAGTTCAGTAGGCAGAAGAATTAAAATGCCTTGATAGCCCAGAGCGCAAAACAAAATGCACAAACTGCAGATAATGGTAAATGGAGATGTAGTATTCGTGGGTTTTACTGAGATAGAGAAGATGAAGAATGAAGGAACAGATCTGAAGTGCTTTGAAGAATTTTAATAGCTTACATCACAGTAGGAGATCACTTGCCCATTATATCAACCCCCATTCTTTGTAAAAACAATCCAAACTGCTCTGATTTCTGTCCACAGTTTTATCTCTTCCTCTGCCTCAAATATTTATTTATAATTCCTTTAAAAGATGCAATAGCCTCTGCATCAACCATTCCCTGTGGCAACTCATTCAATGCTCTAATAATTTTCTGCAAAGAAAATCTCTTCTTACTTCTTACTCTTTTTCCAACAATTTTTAAACTAATGGCCTCTTGTCAATCGAAGAAAATAGCCTTTCTCTTTCCAACCCATCAAAATCCTTCAAAATTTTAAAGACTCTCCATTAAACTTGCTATCGCCTTTCTCGCTCTGTTGAAAGTAGTTTCAGTATTTCACGTTAATTTTTATTAACCATCTCTTACCCCATATATTGCTGAAGTAAGCTTCAGAAATGACAGAAGAAAGCATTTTTCCAGGAAAGCTTGTCAGCTCTGTTGAAGGAAAGCAAAGCAGGAGGGAAAGATGGTCTGCTCACTTAATCAGAGGGCCATCTAGTGTCCAGTTAATAAACTGCAAGCAGCTTCTTCATCAGGAGCGCAGTGGTGCCAGGAAATTGATCCCAGTTAATGGCACTAAATGCGCCATTTGGCAGCCATAGCTAGCAGAACACTATTTCTATTTGAAAGTAGAGGCAAACGTAGTAGAGATGCAAATTAATATTAAGGCCTTGATTACAAGCTTCCCAGCTGGAACTGGGACTGACACTGTGAATGACATGGAGAATTCCAGTTCAGAACAAAAGGATGAAGAATGTGAGTGAATTGTACAGGCAGCTCTCCTACCTTGAGAAAATCTTTTGGGTAAAGATATTCTCCTTGAATTCACCTATCATCAATAATCTTAATTCTTTGCTCTTAACTTACTAAGCCTCCAAACAGTAGGAAATCTTTGTCCTTATTTCCTCTCTCTGAACATTTGCTGTGATGGTAAAAAAAAATGCAAGTGTCCATTCTTTAATGATGGTCAGCATTAGAAATTAGTTAACACAAAACCATTATCTGTGTAGCCTCTTAAAGCAACACAGACACACAATTCTTCAGTAAAACCAACAAATATTAGAATAAATGTACTATTAGTATAAAACAAATCAAAGATGAGGGATACGTGACAAAAAAGGGAGGCAATTGACATTGGTTAATTAACCAGCCTAAAGCAAATCTGGAATCATACCTATCAACACTGATTTATCTTACATTGTGAACAGTTCATCCAACAGGTGGGGGAAATTAGGGTGATTTGCTAGGCTTAAAATGTGTAGCTCGATAATTGACTTTCTGATTTAAAAAGCTATGATTTACTTCAGTTACAAAATATTCCTTTTAATGTAGACATGAATATGTTAATTCTGTTAAAAGATTTAATCTTGTTAGGTGACTCATGGGCACGGTTGATGGAAGGTTGGCCCAAGCAA
The DNA here is from genome assembly GCF_036971445.1 of Narcine bancroftii. NCBI lineage: Eukaryota > Metazoa > Chordata > Chondrichthyes > Torpediniformes > Narcinidae > Narcine > Narcine bancroftii. The sequence continues at coordinate 54,928,544 of NC_091469.1, forward strand.
GCTATTAAGTGAATCGCGCATGTATTACTGTTTATGAAATGCATATAAAACAAATGTGATTGAAATATAATGAAATGCTAACAAAAGAGCTGCAAACAACACTCAACCACACTATTACTTCATATGAATTTCTCAAATATTAGTTTCATGATTAAATTACCAGCAAATGTAAAATGTAAGGATCTTTTACCCTATAGAATGCACATTTGGAAAATCAGCTCTTGCTATTTTGAAAATGTGTTAATACTCATCCTTATCCTGTTTTATTTGTTTGCCAGATGAATAAAAACAATGTACAATGGAATGTATTTATGCTGACATGCTGTTTAAAATCTGTGGTTGCTATGTATTCAAAAGAATGAAATTAATTAATTGTCATCATTGTTCGAGATATTAAAGCTCTGGGACATTTCCGTTGCAACAACTAGACAAAAATCAATAGAAAATAACTTAAAAGGACTTTACCAATAAGCATGCATTCTTTTTAACTTAACATTGGACGGCCATTAGATACAAGGAAATTAATGCATCCTCGTTCAACTCGTTTTGCTTTTATGATCTGGATTCCCAGCTGAGGGAAGTGACAATGGCACCTGTATTAGCACTGAATCTGGTACCTCAGTCAGCAATACACAAAAGGTGGGGGGGGGGGGGGGGGGGCGGGGAGGGTGCAAAAGACATATAGCACAAAGCAAATTATAAAAGGCAGGGTTCATCAACACCTGGGGATGTAGGGAGAGGATCATGAAGAAAGTTAGCAAGATTTTTTTTTAATTTTAGAGGTAATCAGCCTTTCTGCCCATGCTGCCAAATGCACTAATTAAAGTACAAGCCCTGAATGATTTTTGGAGGGTGAAATGAAACCCATGTGGTCACGGGAGAATGTACAAACTCCATGCAGATAGTGCCAGAGTCAAACATGGGTCACTGAAGCTGTAATAGTGTAGCATTGAATACATTTATTGTTTTCAAGAAAACATCACAACCCCATTGCATTTTATCTTCTGTTTAATGAGAAAATTTAAAGCTTCTGCATAGACAGTAAATGGGCCATTAAAAAGTTTCTCAAAGACCCATTCCTTTTGCAATCCAATATTTCCTTGCTCTCCAAAAAGTTTACTTTTTAAAAAATCATTCTGATTGGGATTCCTACTAATTTATTGAGACCCAAATGGAAAAGACATGATGGCTCCCCTGACCTTCGAGCAAAGCGGTAAAAAGAGGGACATCTAAAACATACCAACAGCAATAAATCCAGAAGCAGAAGAATTGCTGGGTTTATTGATCTGAGCCTGACTACTATAGGGCAACCTTTTACCTTTTCCCAAGGTTGAAGACTATTTCCTGCTCCCAAATGATATTCAATGAAAATGGATTGGTCTTGGCTGGGCTAATTTCATGCATAAATGGACCAGGAACACTTGAACCTAAATATTGCAACATGTATTTTGGGAGATGAAGCCACCAAGACAACAGTACAATATCCTGCACAAGTTCAGGATATCATAAACATAATTAAGACCATGCAAATGAAATTTGCACAAAGGGCTTTCATCTTTATTTTCCAACCTTTGAACATAACATAACAGGAACAAATGGAGGATGGACAAAGAGCAACAGGATAGTTGAAACAGAGGATCAATAGGGCAGATGCAGGAGATGGATTGGGAAGGGGAATCAATTTAGGAGTCAGTTGGAGGAGTCAATCATAGGGTGTCTTGTTTGGTGAGGTAAATCATTAAGCCTAATTGGAAATAGTCAGTGGATGTCAATTAAGGAAATGCTTTCGGGAGGGATTTGTCAGTGAGATTGGAGGGGATCGATGGGGAATATGATTGTCAGTGGAGAATGAGTGTGTGGAGTGCAGGAAGGTGTCAGTAGGGAAAACCTGAGAACATCAGCTTGGATCGGAACAGTTGATATGAAAGAACACTATGAATTCCATCCTAGGAAAAAGATGGAGACTTCAAGGCATATGCAATCAGACCTCAGAATACTTTTCTATGGCCAATAGTTGTCATCTGATACCATCCAAAAAACAACCAGTCATCAAATGTGACAGAACATTCCATGGTCCACATATTAATTCCAACATTGTGCGAATCTCTGAAGGACCTGATGTGTGATCATTTGTGATGTTGTCCCTTTCTCGGGAATCCCAAGCTTCTGCCCATTTAAAGAGGCAGATGTCAGCAGTTCTGAGGGGAACTGCAGTACTAACATTTGAATGGAAGTCCAGACCATTATGTTACTTCATGAAAGACAGAGGATAATAAATGATTCCAGTATTTTGTGTGCTGTCTTTTAGATATTAAAAAAATGAGACTTTAATGATTTTAAATACAGGTATACATGATCAGAATGCAGCTGACTGGAATATTTAAATATTCTTACCATTTGTCCTATTTGCTCATATTATTTCTCATTAGGAATGAAAAGAAAAAAGGAACGATTTCATTCCTACTGATTTACCTCAGTAATAGATTTTCCACCAGCAGACTCTCATTACAAACTATCAGTAGGTGATTGCCTGTTTCTTTCAATTAGGTAGAAAACTAAATGGAAATGTGGATACGGGACCTTCAGCAATAAAGTAAGAATCAGTTTTCAAATCACCAAACCCATCAATTAATTTGAAAAATCGCCACAATTGAAATTTTAAAAGTAATCTAAAAACAGTATTAATCTTCCAAAATGAGGTGTCAATAGGAACTATTTTCTTTAGTCTTTTAGAGCCAGGGAACATGAATGTAAATGTCCAATCAGAGAATAACATGCTATTTTAAGGGGGAACAATACAATTAAAACCACATCTGTTAACTTTGAAGTTTTCATAAGCTCCAATGGCAGATGATTGATTTTTCTCATTTAATCTCAGAGCGATGTCCAGTGTTATTGTGGTTCACACTCTATCTAGCATGGAAGGAAGCTATCCAATCCCTCACCAATCTTTAAATGAAATGTGCAAAGATTTCAGGCAAACAATTAGTCATGAAGAGGTGGGTACAATAATTTAAACAGTTATCTATGGGCATCAATATTACTGTGTAATGCTACATTAATCTTTGCGCTTAAGGACAAAGAATGCAGAAGTTTTTCAATATTGTCTCTTATGACCTCAAGTTACATCTTCCTCTCCTTCAATCTCTACATTTAAAAGAACTAATGATAAAGGCACATTTAACTGAAAGGCCCCTTGCTGTCAGAACTGGTTGCTCTATATTAAAATCTGAAATAAAATATGGATGCCTTCAGGAGTTAACGATAACCTCCAGAGAGGGCTTTATTAAACTTTATTGCGGCTGAGTTAAAATGTTCAATGCGATGATTATTCGTCCTGTTTTTATTACAGAGTACCCCTTTCAAAGATATATCAATAGAATTCAAATGTTGTAAATCTCAGTCACGGCCTGGTCAGTGTGAAGCTACATCCCCACTTTTGATCCAGGTGCCCTCTTGGAAATTTCACACTGAATAATAATTGAGTTTTGGCCTTAACAGTACGTTTGGCACCTTCTTTAAGTGTCATTGGTCTTTGAGCAATGGAAGTAACATAATCGGTTTGTTTTTCCTTGGATTTCTCTCTGTTATCATTCTGGAGAGTGGCAGAAAAGATATATACAAAAGGACAGAGATATTCACACTGAATTCATTTTTTTGGAAGATTTATATTGTTTTGAATTACTGTACACATTTCAACTGTGGCTATTTTTCAAATAAATTGATGACTTCTGGAAGTTCAGAGCTCTGCATTAGACTCTCATTGCTAAACCTGAAAGGATCACAGCCTGGAAATTTGGAAGCATACAACTGTTTTTGTCAGCAATATGAGCAGAGTGAAATTGATTACCAAATTGAAGGCATAGTGTTGGACAACAGCCATTCAGCCACCAATCTATGCCTATCATTCTCATCAACTGCCACCAGATTCTACCACTCTCATCTATGTGGTGCCCAGTTACCTGCAGGTCATTTCCCATGTAATATGCCTTTATAACTCTTCCTTTACAGCATTATCAAGCAATTCGCCCTCATTGTTCTGACATGTCCCTATCTTTCGGCTCTCTCATAGTGACCAGGTTTTCATATACTTCAGAAGCTTCATTTCAAAGAAAACCTTTCTGTGCTGCTCCCAACCTTTCAATGGGATTCCCACACAAGTAATCTGCTCTCATTTATATGCTAACCTTCCCTGCTCAGGCATGCCTTCACACAAACATACCCAAGAAAAAAGACTTTATGTTTCCACCACATAGTTCAATTACTGGGCAATGACATCCCAGCCCACACCATGAACCAACTCGAATCAGGTTGCCAGCATTAGGCTTGGACTAGCTTAGCAAATTGAGTCTCTTTAAATCACAGTGTTGTGGATCAGCTTTGTTATTTAAACCTGGTTCAGCTGATAATACCCACTTTTAATTTCCCAGACAATCCAATAAAAGAGCTTTGCTTGAAAAGTAACATCATTATATATGTTTGAGCTGTAATTATCGAAGGATGCTGTCCCACCCACTTGTGCTCAATGGCTGAGGGATATTATGTCCTGTTTAAACCCAGAAAAGATCTGTTACTCAATTAATAATTCAAGAATAAGGTTTCAAATGTTGTGAGGACCATTCCTAAATTACTTTCATATCCTCTAGGCATAAATATTATTTTTGAATTTTAGTATTTGCAGTTTTATTTCATGAACAAAGTATCCTTTTTCTTTAGTCACCTTGGGTTAGGGAATATATTTCTTGATGTAATTTTGTATTATGGTTGTGTTATGTGTGTTTTATAGTTTGGTGAGTTATCTAATTTGTCATTAATATTATGCATTTCATGAATGTTTTGTATATGCATGCTTATTTATGAAAATTAATATAAATATCTAAAAAGAAATGTAATTGAGCAAGCACAATTCGTAATAGGAAGTGGCTAGTACCACCTTCTGCTCCAAAAAACATCTGCTTTCACATATAAAAAACACAACACAATCAGAATTCTAGACCCTTTTTCCTCTCTCTTTATAACCTTAATAATGAAAGTGCTGTAGAATTGAAAAAGACACATCTATTTTAAGGTCAATTTAATTGTTTTTCCCTAGAATGCTTCTAATCATAATGTAATCAGCGCTTTGCAAACTTTTCTGGATCAATTACTTACTAGGTGAGCACACAGTGGATCAAGAGTGGCCTAAAATGGGGCCCAGGTGCCAAAAGATTAAAGGCAAAGTTAAATGAATTCTATTGAAGTAAATGTAAATAAGGCTGTCAACAGAAAAAGACTAATCAACAGGAATAGCAAGATTTGAGGAGAAATGGGAAGCCAAACTGAAAGTTTCTATAAAACCTTAATGTGCATGGGAGACTCTAGCTCCAAATTTGCATCAGTGCTTTTGTGAAGCCAGGAATCCTTCTTTTCCAAATAGGGAAGGTGCTGGGTTCCATTTCAAGACATTTGCACCCAACCATGCTGCAGCAGCTGATGCTGGAGGTCTCAGCTTCAATAACAGAAACTACAGATACCATCCAACATCTGAGAACAGCATCTGGACTGCAAGGTGAGACTGACTTCTCCTATAATCACAAAACACCTGAACTGCTTTGGAGAGGAATGCAGTCTTCCAGGAAGGAGGAGAGTATTACCTTATTTCTTAAACATGGTTTAAAGTGATGGAAATAGAATCATGGTATGACTCCCTCACCAGAGATGCAAAGGTTTGCCATTTGGAACACAGCATTCCATGTTGAATCAGCCCAATCCTATAATTATTTCGAAGTGTTGTGCTATTACTTTATTTGCAATAAAATCCAGAATTCACCCTACAACAGATGTGAGCAGACTTTAGTTCACAGTTTTCTCTTTCTTTTCTTGTGGCATTTTGTTTATCATGTTCTGTAGGAACAATTTTAACCTCTTTGGGATTTAGAAAGCTAAAAATCATTGCATCCCCTGTCTCCTTCAACACCCTAGGATGGAGGGCATTGGTTCATCATGTCATGGGGATTTACTGCCTTTCCAGTTTCATTGTTGCCAAATAATAAGGTTCCCTTCTGTTGGAAGTGATTGACTACACGTTGTTACATGATTGACTGCAACCTGCCACTTACCAGCACAAGCCTGAAAGTTGCCTAGGTTTTGCACATAGGTAAGGGCGTGTGTTATTCAATGAGTGTGGGTTTTTTTTTCATTTTCCTTAAGATCCTCAATGGAATAGAAAAGTGATTTTGTTTTTAAATGTAGACATACAGCACCATAACAAGCCCTTCCAGCCCACAAGCCCATGCTGCCCAATTACACCCAATTAACCTACAACCCTCATATGTTTTGAAGGGTAGGAGGAAACTGGAGCCTCTTGACAAAACCCGCACAGACATAGGGAGAACATAAAAACCCATTACAAACAGTGCTAGATTTGGACCCGGTTCACCAGTGCTATAATAGCATTGTGCTAATTAATCATCTATAAGATCCCTTTCCAAAGTTACATTCCATTTTGACTTTGTGGTATATTTAAACAGAAATTATTTTTTTTAAATATAGTTACATATTGTTATGTAAATAGGCCATGTAATCAAAGGGAGTAGCATTTTATATTAATATCACAGGACAATGAATATTTTGCATCTTTTGGGTGTGTTTTATGGATTTTGGGCTGTTGATCACGAATCATCACAAATCAGGATCATTATGTGATTAAACATCTCAAATTCAATAAAAGTTAATTTAATATTTATCCAACTTATTACGTGATACAGCAAATCTGAAATTATCTTCAAGTTGTCTATCATAATCTCCAATTTTTTTTCAGAAGCAAATCTTTTGCCCAATGTATTCTATACATAAGCATCATGTGAAGTGAGAATTTATTTGTACACCTTTGTTCCAAGGTTCCTGTGTTCTGCCATAATTGCAGAATGTAGAACTTACCAAAACTGAAGCAGTATACGTTATCGACTTGGAAATGTATTACCATTCCTTCATAATCACTAATCAGTGGCATGCCCAACATATTGAGGGGTATATTTTAATCTGAATTACCTGGGGCCACATTAATTGGATAAACTCAAAGACGATGCCATAGATTTTTGAATTGCAAATAGATTTTTAAAAATGGTGTAGCATTGTGGAGTTGAGGCAGGACATCCAGGATTTTATTGAAAGCTAAGTGGCCTTTCCCCTGTAACTATGAAAAGTGAATATAAAATCTCCACTCCAGATCACTCAGATATATGAGCACATTTCTTTATCTTCGATATCTCCGATCAATCTAGGCATGGCCAAACTTTTAATTTTAATTTAGACATTCGCCACAGTAACAGCCATTTCAGCTCATGAGTCTGTACCAGTGGTGTAGGTTAATTGGGCGGGACAGACTCATGGGCCAAAATGGCCTATATGTTTAAATTAAGAATTAAAAGGTTGGCCTCCTCTGAATAGACTATTGTTTCTTTGCTCAGAATGCATGCTAAACACGGTGGTCAGATGTAGCTCAAAGAGTGGCTGATGCATTTGATCAGCAATAACTTATCTATTTTGTGTGCCATGGTTTGGTTTCTATCAGCACTGTTCTCTTAAACCTTAGCAACTGCATTCTCAGACACATCATGGCATACCTTCTCCAAAATCATCATTCATGTTATTTTAAAATAATAAACTTACTCATGATCACTCTTCAATAAGTCGATGATCCCTTTAATCATTGGTACCAATGGGCAAGTGGGTGGGAGAGAAAGGATGAGTGTTGTCTTCCTATTACTGAGAGTAATTCCTTCACAAGTCACTAACATGTGCCATTAAGCAGATCACTGGGATTCAATTTGCCAGGCACTGATCAAATCATTGAAGATTGATGTCATCAACTGCACACTTCTGGCACGTGCTCACTAAGTTGTGTGATTGATTCCACTCAGCCCTTTTTCGTGGTCTTTGTTGAAAAATCTTCAGAGAGTGAAGACAGCATATTAATGGGTGCAACAGAACCAAACAGTCACTGATAAAATGTCAGCATCAATCAAGTTGTTTGGAAGCCTCAATTCTGACATTGGTTCATCTGGATTGATGATACTAACTGTCAGAAGTTCATTCACAGGCATGAAATAGACTAAAAATAAACCCTTGCTCATGAGTGTTCTTTTAGATTCTCACCACTATGAAATTCATTAACTTCCCTTCCTCTTTTTCAAATCCCCAGCTTGGTTCCACATCTTGATTTACTGCAAGCTTTTCCCTTACTCCTTTCAACTTTGATGATTGATGGACCTTAGTTGTTCATCTAAGTTTCTCAACACAAGTGAAAGCAGTTTCAATTAAAAATATTGCAAAAAGCATGTCAGCTGTAATGTTATTCTAAATTGATTTATTTTCCATTAAAACTAGGGATCCTAATAATAGAGCATTAGGCTTCTGTTCATTTCCTTCTTAATGTAGATTGTTTTAAACATTAGTCTTATCTACAGCTGATACTACTAGCATTCACCTCCAGGAAATTTTAAACTATCCCATTGTGGCCCAGGCTGTACCTTCCACTTGACCACAAAGAACTGTCTGATAACCATCAGTAGGACTGTAACCTTAAATGCAAAGTGAAACGCCCCAGAAATACATCTACTATTTTGGTTTTGAAGAGATTCTAACATTATGGGTATAATTTAGTTTTATTCATGTAAGATGTCAGAATTTAACCTGAGTCATTTTTGTTCATCGAATGTTTATGAATCATGAGTCATTTCTCATTCACAAATTGAGGAGGATTACAACAGTTTTGCATTTAAAATATGAGAAGTTTGTCTGGATTATTTAAGCGTAAATTTCTGAAGTGATTTACCCATTTTTACTAGAGATGCTGAAGAAAAAAAAAGCAGCAATTTTTTTGTGTCTCACTTTGGGGAATTTCTATTATTCTTGTTCCTAAATTATGGTGGAGAACCAATATAAAGTATTTTAAATTAAAATTTAGACATATAGCACAGTAACAGGCCATTTCAGCCCACAGGCCTGTACCGCCCAATTTACAACCAATTAACCTACATACGAGAAAATTCCATGATTCTAACGGGTTGCATTGCTTCAGGATTTATTTATTCATTCTGAAAGCTTTGTGTCATCCTTCAGTATCTCCACCATTTGATTCCATCAAACAAGCCGCACCCAGAACTGCCATTTGTTCCTCTGATGTGGCACAGTCTCTGCTCACGTGATTTGGGTTGTATTAAATGTCAGGTCTAGATTGTCTTCTCCAGATCAGGCATCGGTCTGAGGTGTCTAACCCTTGGTGATGTTGGCTCTTTGACTTCTCTGTGACAGTAATTTATTTTCTTCTTTTGGCTTTATCTTCATCTGTGAGTTGGACACCTAAAGTGATCATTTGTTTCAAATCATTGCCTTGTTTTTGTGGAAGTGTTTTGAACAGTGGGAGGAAACTGAAGCTCTCGAGGAAAGCTCACAGAGATGTAGGGAGAACGTACAAACTCCTTACAGACAGCACAGGATTCAAACCCCCCAATCCCGATCACTGGTTCTGGAAAGGCTTTGTGCTAACCATTACACTAACCATGCTGCCCCATGTTCCTCTGTTTCAGAGTGACCAGGATTAACTGACTAAATTTGGTTAGCAACCTGACAGATAAATAAGTAGATTGAGTAATAAGATATCATGGGAAAAGAAAAGGCCCAACTCAGCTTCCAATCTAGAACCCAGTGGGTGCAGCTGAATCCAACAAGGTATGTTTTCACATACTAGACCACAATGAAGATTCTTGCTAAGATGAGTGAAGGCAATGAATCATGTTGACCCTGTACCTAGAGATAATGCAGTATAATGTGGTGACTAATAAATATAAATTGTGACAGGATCATAATCACGTCCAATCAGTACAACAAATATCAAGACACTAAATCTCTCAATGTCTTCTCCCATTTACTCTTTCAGATACTGGTAAATTAGTTAAATAACTAGATCATTTATTAAAAAGGTCATTCATTTATAAAAAAAATCACTTCCACAAAAACAAGGCAATGATTTGAAACAAATGATCACTTTAGGTGTCCAACTCACAGATGAAGATAAAGCCAAAAGAAGAAAATAAATTACTGTCACAGAGAAGTCAAAGAGCCGACATCACCAAGGGTTAGACACCTCAGACCGATGCCCGATCTGGAGAAGACAATCTAGACCTGACATTTACTACAACCCAAATCACGAGAGAAGAGACTGTCCCACATCAGAGGAACAGATGGCAGTTCCAGGTGCGGCTTGCTTGATGGAATCAAATGGTGGAGATACTGAAGGATGACACAAAGCTTTCAGAGTGAATAAATAAATCCTGAAGCAATGCAACCCGTTAGGAAGGAGAGTACATAGAATCATGGTATTTTCTCATATGAATACAGGGTTTTCAGTCCAATGTCTCCCTAAGCTAATTCCATTTGTATGCATTTGGCTCATATCACTCTGAACCTTTTGTATCCATGTACTGGTCTAAACATCTTTTAAATGTTGTCATCAAATCCACTTCTATCATTTTCTCTGAAAGCTTATTCCACATACTTAACCCCCTCTGATTTAATGAAGACCTTACCAAAACTGCATGTATGGAGGTAAGAACGCAGCAGAAATGCTGTCTCAAATCTGTTATTATTATGAGAAGTGTTTAAATAACCATCATTCCTCCAGTACTTCTCTAAACCAGTGAGGTCCCTATCAATTAATTTCTCACTACGTTGAAAACATTCTAGATTCCAGATTTCTTTGAATTTCATTCTCTTCACCGCAAGCCTTCAACACTTTCCACCACCATTCCAGAGAAGTTTAATGACTCAGGTGTTGCAGTCTGCAATAAGAGAAGAATGTTCAACTTCAAACTCAAAGAAACCCATCCACATTGATTAATTGGCTTAGATGCAAGGATTTTCCAGTGCCTTATGGCACTGGCAATAAAGTGCAAGTGATGAATAGCTTCTGAAATTATGGTGTCAGCAGCCTAATAGCCTAAATACATCTGAGATTGTCTGATCTCAGAAGCTAAACAGCCTCAGGCCTGGTCAGTACTTGGAGGGCAGACCACCTAGGAACACAAGGTGCGGTAAGTTTCTGTGAGGGGCACTGGACAAAGTGGCAACTCTCTATCTGCCTTACAGAAGACAAAGTCAAAGGACTTCATGTATGTTACATTCTAAATGTAGTTTTTTGTGACACTGATGGAACATTTACTTTTTATTAAAAGATGGCTGTCAATCCCAGCAGACTGGAAGAATTCCAATAGAAAATAAGCTCCTCAGTAAAATGGACACACTTTTTTTAACATTGCTATTTGAAAACAAATTTTGGACAGACGCTTTAGTTGAAATGCTATAAAATTTTTGAAAATATCTATTTTAAAACCATGGAATTTTCAAATTTTTTCAGAGATTACCTTCCTCCAAGTGAAATTATTTTTCCTGAGTCAGAGTTGTTATTCTGTGGTAGTTAGATCTTCTTGTGATGCTTAAAAAAGCCACTGTGTACAGCATTTGGCATGACTTTATATTTCATATATTAGTATATAAATATATTGCTGACTTTGTTATTAGGCCATCACCAATAGTATATCATATGGAGGAACAAAGTACATGTGACTCTATTGATTTTCGGTGATTGTATGTGCTTTGAGAAGTTACTCTCAATTTTACAGGACACAAACAACTGGAATGCCATCACAGCTGTAAATATTCCTAGCATGCATGACAAGGTAGGCAAAAATTTGTTGTTTCTTTTTCTGTAATGTTGAGAACTAGTGGCCATGGTCATAAGGCAAGCGGACTGACATTTAGACACATGACGAAAAGCTTCATCACTCAGGGTTGTAATTTTTTGGGCATTGAATTTAATAAAATTTGGCAAAAGAAAACCAAAGGACAATGGAAATGTGGACATTCAACCATGATTTCATTAAAAGATAGACAAGCTTAAGGTGCCGATGAACTGATTCTTATGTTCTATTTACATTTCAGTTCTTCCAATATATTTCAATGATCCAGACCATACATTCTCAATGGAGGAGGTGGGGGAACCATAACGCATTCAAGTAAAAGCCTTGTTTTCTTTTCACTCAGCATGACAATTTTTTTTTGTGTGTAATTGGTAAGAGAGAAGAAAGCAAAGCTTAACTGCTTCACAGGGAAGGGGACCCAAAAACCTTGAGCTATAACCAAAAAATAGTTGACAATGGGTGCTCTAGAAACTTGTTATGAAGAAGCTGCTAATCTAGACTGTGGAACATTCTCTGTTTCATAAAACTAAAACAACATGCAAACAAATATCTAAAAACACATTATGTTTGAAGTTGAACATTCTTCAATAATTTATTGCTTGCAGAATGTTGCAATAGTATCTTTATTGAGAAACTTTTGTTCATTTTATATGTTATTGCTTTAATTTAGTCTTATGGTTTAAAACCAAATGTTAAAATAATTGGATAAGTAGAGAAATTGTCGCTGTTCAAGTGAGTTTCTCAACAATGATCCCTGACAAGCTAATATGAGCCAAATGGAATAATCAATTTTGCAGCACCATTATTATTGCACATAGGTTAATAAATAGCCCCACAAATCATAGTTGAGATTTACATTATTTTTTTTTAAAAAGGGAAATACAATATCAGTTTCCTTCATAATGAGCAAGCTTGGATGCCCCATTTTGCTGGGAGCTTCAGTTTACCAGTTTGAGACAATCCATCTCACAATAAAAGGACAAGAAATCCATATTTATGCCAGGCTTATACTTCAGACATAAGTAAATGTCTCTGGCATACTTTGCACAGATAATATCGATATTGTATATTAGTTTATTAATTTATTTGCAAATAACTTAATTCCAGTTATATGACTTCAATTTTAATGAAAATAAAGAATTTTCAAAAGGGATTGAGTGCAATACATAAACATGCTAGAGAAACTCACCATGTCACACAGCATTCATAGGAATTAAAAGGCAATAAACTTTTTGAGCCTGAACCCTTAATCAAAATAAGTGTTATTTTTTCCTTTTGCATGCCTCTATACTATTCAATTTGTCTACCTGAAGCACCATATTCCACATGCTCATCAGTCTCCACGTAAACAAGTGCTTCTGTGCTCCCTTTTGTGTTTCAAGGTTGACATAAAAATTTGCATGGAACTAAATATGATATCCCAAATATGACATTGAAATGCAAAGATATATATTGCTACAGCTGTTCAGGGGCAACTTTATGTCAAGTTTGTTATGTTTGTTGTATGATGATGTGTTTTTTTAATTGTAAATATCAATGAACACCAGACTTCGTGAGTTGATTTAAAGCAGTTGTTCTCAACCTTTTTCTTTCCACTTACATTCCTTTTTAAGTAATTCCTATGCCTTGGTGCTCTGTGATTGCTTAAGGTGGGATGTGAGTGGGAAGGGAAGGTTGAGAATCACTGATCTAGACCCAATTGTTACTGAAATATTTTACTTGAGAAAAATTGTAATTGGTCCATTTCCTTTGGAGTTATGAAACTGTGCACATAATGAGTCAATTAGGTACGATTAAAACAGTGGTTTTCAAACTTTTTCTTTCCCCTCCCACATACAATGCAATGCCTTATTAATCACAGAGCACCGATGGTGTAAGGATTACTTAAAGTGGTATGTGAGTGGAAGGAAAAAGGTTGAGAACCACTAATTTAAAGTAATATTTTATCTCAATTTGAATTGCAATGATTTAGCTTCTTCATAAGTTTGCTTTGGGGAGGGTTACATATCCCAAATATATATTAATGTTTATAGCTACTGAATTACTTCTTAGCTCCTGTATGATGGTTGCTTATATCTTAGATGAAAAGGGAGTTCAGATTTTCAAACACATCAAGGGCATAACTTCATGAAATGTCAATAATATTTAATGGAAGAAAAATAAAAATAGTGTAGGAAATATCCTCCCAATTAATACAGAAGATTTGCTTCTATGCTGTAAATTAGAAAACTATATCACCAATCCACCATCATTTAGTAAAATAATTTTTCAGAGCTCTGGTTTAGTTATTTTCAGCAGGTTTAAAATTAACGGCAGCAGTCTTAATATTTCAGTACATTAATTGAATTGATGTTATTAATTGCTTCAATTTACTGCAAAGGACATTTGTTGCAATAATATCCTTGTTGCAAAATTAATGCCATTAACAAATTTATTCACAGCTAATTATTCCAGCCATGTATCAGAGAGCAAGCATCATGGAATGATTTCTAACTCAACCATTCTGACTTAAGCTTAGCATAATGTGTTGAAAAGGATAAACATTTATTTTGGCAAAATTAGAGATTAAAACAGTGGTTTTCAAACTTTTTCTTCCCACTCACATACCACTTTAAGTAATCCCTAACTAATCACAGAGCACCAGTGGCATAGGGATTACTTAAAGTGGTATGTGAGTGGAAAGAAAAAGGTTGAGAACCACTGGATTAAATGCTTAAGGCATCCTTTAATTTGCTTCTGTTCCTCTTTTTAATCTCTATTTCCCAGATCTGCTCTTATCCCTTTACCCAGACAGCACGGAGACAGAGTTCCCTTGGTCCTCACCTCTCATTCAACCAAACACCATACCCTTCATAATTTTTGCTAGCTGCAATGGAATCCTACAACCAGTCACATCTTCCTTGCCCCAACTCCGCAGGGACCGCCCTCTTCATAAATCTATAATTTGCTCTTTTCACCCATGCCTCCCCACTCCCTGGTACTTTTCCCTGCACTGTCGGAGGTGCAACTCCTTCTTATTTAATATCCAAGCACCTAAACTGCCTTTCCAGGTTAGACAAAGGTTCACTTGTTCCTCTTCCAACCCCATTTCCTTCATTCAGTGATCTGGATGTGGCCTCTTCTACATTGACGAGACCAAGCATAGATGAGACAATAGTTTTGCAGAATACCTCTGTCAACAATCCCCATCCTAAGCCCTCGGTTGCATGCGATTTCACCTCCAATTCATGGGCTCTTTCACTGCCAGGATGTTTGCAAACAAAAATTAGAGTAACGGCACATCATATTACATCTTTCACTTGCTAAAGATGTGCCATCATAAATTATTCCTGTTGTTTGGTAGCAGGAGAATCAAGGAGAGGAAGTGAATGGGAATGTTTATACAATGTGAGATAAATCAATATGATTACTATTAGATGGGTGCTAGATGATGGGTGAGGACATAGTGGGAAGAGGGGCTTGTTTCTCTGCTGTGTGAACCACAAAAATATTCAGGCCTTCAACAGCAACAATCTGCCAAGGACTGGTTCTACCATCTAAAATCTAATTGCTGCACTCATCTTAGATTCAGAGGATCAGCATGGATGGCTCCCTGCATCAAGGATGATGGCACAAATATTGGTGTACATTTTATTTCTGTTTACCAATGAAGAGACATTATTTATTTTACTGTAAAGTGTTGTAAATACCTTTTATGATCAGAAGAACAATGCCTGTTCTGGTTGGACGAAGAGAATGGTAACATTCCCCAATTGATAACAAGACTGAATTCTATTTTAAAGCAAAATGACTGTAAGGATTTGGGTTATTCCTGGCTTTGATGTTGTTCAGGTATTTAAATTTTCTGGCCTAGTTAAATCACTCAACCCTTATGATCATTCTCTTGAGTGTAATTTATTCAATGATAATAAATTCTGGAGATGGTAGTAACTGGATTCTAGAAAACCAATACTTCCCCTCTGTTTATTTACAGATTTTCTTTGCAGGATAATTTCCTTCAAACACATTCGGGAGTTAATGTTGCAAAACTGAGCCCATAGAAATTTGCTTGGAAGAAACTGGAATCATTGAATCAGCTGCCTGGAAGTAAGAGTACATTTTCAACTATTCTTAAAATGTGATTTTGTTCAATTTGTATGGTAGCAACACTTTAAAGCATTCAGCCCTGTAGGCTTTTAAACAATGTTGTTAACAGACCAATGATGTTCTCATCAAAAAGAATGTTCAGCATTACAAATCCAAATGATAATTTGTTTTGCAATTCTGTTAACATTGATTTTAATGTTTCAGTGACAATATTACCTGAAGGTGCCAACATGATGCTGATGCAAAGTGGAAAACTAGAAATGAATTATATTATAATATAGACTTAAGATATCAACTTTGTTCTTAAATTCTTTACATAGTTCTGGCATGATGCATTTTTAACTCCCAACATCCAAGTAAATGTTTTGGAATGAAGCACAACTTGCCTTATCTGAAACATTCTAACTTTGAAATGACTTCAAGTTCAGTTTAATTTTTAAATATTATGTCCTTTTTTTCATCTTTTTCCATGCATCCTTAGGTTATTTGCAGCCATATGTCATAGCATTTTTACTTTGTTGGATTTTTATTATCATTATTATTACCTATGTATGATTTACTTATAAAACCCAATAAAAATATTGAAAAAGGAAATTACTCCGTTAATGTATATACCCCTAAAAACAAATCTTGGATGAAGAGTTAGTCAAATATGTGCATTATTTCTTGCTTAGCAAAGGATAGTTAAATTCCAGAGTATAATTACATTTGCAGCATCTTCCATTACAACTGCTGATTCAATTTGCTTTTGCAGGAAATAAAATTATTTGGCCAATGTATTTTATAAAATAAGTTTAAAAATTTAGGATTTACAAGAACCTTCATTACTTTCTGTAGGAAGTGCCAGTGGGGGGAGCACTTTCAGACCGCGACCATCTACTAGCTTTTAAATAATTATGGAGAAAAATGTGACTTGTCATCAAGTTGGAGTCTTAAATTGGGTCATGCCTGATTTTGGAACAAGTTGGGAGGAACTTACAGAAAAGTTGATTGGTAGAAGATGTTTATAAGTAAGGAGAAGGCTGAAAAGTGGGAGATTTTTAAAGTAAATTCAAGCACTGCATGACATGCATGACAACAGAGCAGCATGGTTGGTGTAGCGGTTAGCGCAATGCCTTTACAGCACCAGTAATCGGTCCAGACCTGGATTCCAATCCAATGCTGTCTGTAAAGACTTTGCACGTTCTCACCGTGTCTGCGTGGGTTTTCTCCAGGGGCTCCACTTTCCTCCCACCCTTCAGAAACGTACAGGGGGGTGTAGGTTAATGGGGTGTAAACTGGGTGGCATGGATGTGTGGACCAAAATGGCCTGTTACCGTGTTGTATGTCTGTTTTTTTAAAAATAAGAATGATCTTATTTGGGTGAAGGGCAAAGATGGTAAGTTTGAGGAATCCTGGTTGATAAGCAATATTGAGGCTCTGATCCAGAAAAAAAAGTGAAGGTTGTAACACAACTGATTGCACTCAGAGACAAGTGAGGAGTACAAACGGGCTTTTAATAGCTTACAATCAATGGCCAGTAGACACAATAGTCCTCAGGTGAATCTGAGGTAAGGCAGGGTTTATATTGGGGTAGGTGAGGGTGGAGCCAAGGGAGGAGCCAGCCATCTGAACATCGACAGTGAATTCCAGTTCACTGCATTCACCCCTTCCTTCAGAATTGAGCCTGTGGATGAAAAACAGAGACTATACATTAAAAAAAAACTAATACTTTACAAATATTTACAAGTTAAGTCTATCAGGGAGTCTAGTAATTCTCATCAAGTGCCACAGTACTGGAGGACTTTGGGCTTCCCGAACTTCCTGGACCCCTGTGGTACAAGGTCAGTGGGTCTGGCTTTAGTCATGGGGTGGATTGCACCACTTCCCAAGTAGTGTCCTCTGGGACCCTGAGAAAGGTACTCGGTTGTTCTTGGTTCACTTGAGGTATTGTATCCTCAATTCCAGTGGGTGCCAGGTCTCTGATCGAGACGGTGTCCTCTCTGCTGTCAGGATATGCCACACAGACATACCTTGGGTTGGCTCCCTCTCGATCGGGGGTCTGTCTTGCTCATCCTCGTGTGCTTTCTCAGCAGGACTGGCCCTAGTGCCATTAGCCAAGCTGGGAGAGTAGTCCCAGATGTAGATTTCCTCTGGAACATAAACATAAGCTCATGAGGAGTTGTGTTGGTCGCTGTGCAGATGTCCGACCTTATGGAGTGGAGCACCATGGGTATGACTTCTTGCTAGCATGAGTCTGGAAGGCTTTTGGACCGGAGAGCCAATTTCATGGTATTCCATACAGTCATGTTCTCTTTTTCAACTTGTCAGTTTGCCCGGGGATTGTAGCTAGTCATTCTGCTTGAGGCAGTGCCGCTGGTGTAGCTCTTCTCTCATAAATGATGAGCACCAGTCACTATGGATATAGCTGGGATACCCAAACAGGCGGAAATAGACTACAAGGCCCTGATGACCATGGTGGTAATCATGTCGGGGCAAGGGATGGTGAAAGGAAAATGTGAGTACTTGTCGATGACGTTGATAAACTACACATTTCCATTGGTGGAAAGAAGGGAACCCTTGAAATCAACAGTGAGTTGTTCGAAGGGGCGCATGCCTTTATCAGGTGTGCTTTGACAGGTCAGTAGAAGTGCGCCTTACACTCCGTGCAGACCTGGACTTTGTCAGACCACAGAAAATGCTGGAAATCAGAAATTGACCCCTGTGAATCCTCTATGTAAACATATCAAAGATAGAATAAAACATAATAGTGTGGGGCGGCACGGTTAGTGTAGCGATTAGTGCAAGCAATCGGGTCTGGGGCTTGAGCCCCAAGCTGCCTGAAAATAGTTTGTACTAACAGCAGTAGATTCAAATGTGCCAGACCACAGTGTACTGGATAAGAGAGGTATAATCTCTTGTGGACACTGCAAGACTGGCTGAGTTCCTCCAGCATTTCTGTGTTTTTACTCTAATCACAGTATCTGCAAACTTACATGTTTCACTCGAAATAATATCTCAGATCTGGTCTACACAAATGTCCCAGGAGCATACAAAGCTGCCCCCTTGCCCCAACTTTGATACTCGGAATTCATATCCATTCTGCTATTCCCTGGATACAGACCACTGGTAAAATAAGTTAAACCAGTTCACAAGAGCATAGCCAGAGGACACCACAACTGCGCTAAAGGATTACTTTGAAAGCACGAACTGGAGCAGATTCAGGGAGGCGGCCCCATCAATCACGATATCAACATTGATGAGTATATGAGCTCATGGACTAACTGCATAGGTAAGAGCACTGAGGATGTGATCAAACATTACACAGCTAGGGCAAATCAGCAACCATGGCTAGATGCAGGAGTTCGTGCATCGCTCAGACCTCGTGACACTGTCCTCGGGTCAGATGACAAGGTGACATTAAGATCTGAAGGGGCTGAACTGTTCCATGCAATCTGGAAGGCAAATCCACAGACGCCTATATGACACCTGGAATACGAGGCACATTTGGCAGAGTATTCAAACCATAATTGAATGGGAGACAATCCTGTGGATCAGTGGCAATGATGCCTCCCTCCCTGACAGCTTCTATGCACAATGAGAAAAACTAAAGAAAGCTTTGTCTACCCCTGAACAGGCACCCTCCAAAGCCGCAGCTGACGTGAGGAGGATCCTGTCAAGGGTGAACCCATGGAAAGCAGCAGGACCAGCCAGCATTGCTGGTCATCCATTGAAAGACTGTGTGGCCCAGCTGACAGAGGTCCTAACAAATATCTTTGGATTTTTCAGATTTCATATTTATTGTCAGAGTACAGACAACCCTGAAATTCTATTTCCTGAGAGCGAGGCTGAATTACCACTTATTGGTAGTGCAAAAAAAATGCTGTATGCAATGTGCACATGTAAATAATAAAGAACTGTAAACAAAGTGACTGTGCAATACAGAGATAAAAGTGGAAAAGGAAGAGTCCTGAAATTAGTCCCTAATTGAGTTTGTTGCTGAGGAGGTAGGGGTAGGGGTAGCATCCCTCCACCATCAGACTCTGAACCTGATGGTGTGAGTCTTGTGGAATCCACAGGTAGTCCTCGACTTCTGACCTAGCCGAGTTACATCCATCCGCACATACGACCAATTATTTTTTTTAAATACATGCCTGCACATGCATAACATAGTACTGTACGGGGCCATGTACACAGTTGCCATTCTGTAGGCACGCTAGAGACATGGCAAGCAAGAGGAAAAACATATCCCTTGCTGATAGATCTGCTAAGAGACCAAGGAAGCCATAACTTTGGAGGTAAAAATTAGTCATGAACCAATATGTTGAAGGTAGAAAGGTCAATAATATTGCATGCAGTCTATAGTTGTTGCATTCCACCATGTCGATGATTTTAAAGGATAGAGAGAGGATACATGAGGCTGTAAGAGGAACTGTAAGTTTGAAAAGCACTGTTTTAACTAAGCAACAGTGAGGGCCGATTCACTAGATGGAGAAATTATTAATAGTGTGGTTGGAAGATTTGATTCAGAAACACATGCCACTGAATTTAAGGATGATTCAGACAAAAGCTAGAAGTCTTTGAGGTATTGAGGGAGTGAGTGGGTGAGGATTACATTGGGAGCTTCACCACAAGCAATGGCTGGTTTAGTAGATTTAAAAGAAGGTACAGCTTGCACAACGTACGAGTCTCAGGTGAAGCAACAAATGCCAATGAAGGAGCTGCCAAAACGTTTATTGAAAACCTGGATGAGTTAATCCATGATGGCAGTTATCAACCAGGACACATTTTCAATGTGGTTGAAACAGGAATTTTTTGGAAAAGGATGCCAGAATGAATGTATATCCATAAAGAAGTTTGCATGATGCTGGATTTAAAGCATTTAAGGATTGAGTGACCTTGTTACTGGGAGGTAGTGTTGCTGGTTTTAAGCTGAAGCCTTTCCTGATTTATTGCTCCGAGGACCCACGTGCATTCAAAAACATTAACAAGTACACCCTGCCTGTACAATACAGATCCAAGCCCAGAGCCTGGATGACTAGGGCCTTGTTTGAAGATTGGTTCACTAACAGTTTTATTTTAAATATTCAGCAATATTGTTTAGAAAATAGTTTCACTTTCAAGACTCTATTAATCTCAGAATCTGACTTGGGTCCAATCTGAGTTACAACCAATCTTTCAGTCCCAATTACAGTCGTAAGTTGGTGACTACCTGTAAACCTCTTTCCTGATGGCAGCACTAAGAACAAGGTGTGTGCTGGCTGGTGTGGATCTTTGATGATTGCTGCTGCTCTCTGATTGCAGTATTCCCTGTAGGTGTTCTCAATGATGGGGAGGGTTTTACCTGTGATATCCTGGTCTATGTCCACTACCTTTTGCAGGGGTTTATGCCAACAGGGGAACTACTGACATGGTCTTTGCCCTCAGACAGCTCCAAGAAAAGTGCAGAGAACAAAACAAAGGACTCTACATCACCTTTGTTGACCTCACCAAAGCCTTAGACACCGTGAGCATGAAAGGGCTTTGGCAAATACTAGAGCGCCTCGGATGCCCCCCAAAGTTCCTCAACGTGGTTATCCAACTGCATGAAAAGCAACAAGGTCAGGTCAGATACAGCAATGAGCTCTCTGAACCCTTCTCCATTAACAATGGCGTGAAGCAAGGCTGCGTTCTCGCACCAACCCTCTTTTCAATCTTCTTCAGCATGATGCTGAAACAAGCCATGGAAGACCTCAACAATGAAGACGCTGTTTACATCCGGTACCGCGCGGATGGCAGTCTCTTCAATCTGAGGCGCCTGCAAGCTCACACCAAGACACGAGAGCAACTTATCCGTGAACTACTCTTTGCAGACGATGCCACTTTAATTGCCCATTCAGAGCCAGCTCTTCAGCGCTTGACGTCCTGCTTTGCGGAAACTGCCAAGATGTTTGGCCTGGAAGTCAGCCTGAAGAAAACTGAGGTCCTCCATCAGCCAGCTCCCCACCATGACTACCAGCCGCCCCCACATCTCCATCGGGCACACAAAACTCAAAACGGTCAACCAGTTTACCTATCTCGGCTGCACCATTTCATCGGATGCAAGGATCGACAACGATATAGACAACAGACTCGCCAAGGCAAATAGAGCCTTTGGAAGACTACACAAAAGAGTCTGGAAAAACAACCAACTGAAAAACCTCACAAAGATTAGCGTATACAGAGCCGTTGTCATACCCACACTCCTGTTCGGCTCTGAATCATGAGTCCTCTACCGGCATCACCTACGGCTCCTAGAACGCTTCCACCAGCGTTGTCTCCGCTCCATCCTCAATATTCATTGGAGCGACTTCAACCCTAACATCGAAGTACTCGAGATGGCAGAGGTTGACAGCATCGAATCCACGCTGCTGAAGATCCAACTGCGCTGGGTAGGTCACGTCTCCAGAATGGAGTACCATCGCCTTCCC
Source organism: Narcine bancroftii (assembly GCF_036971445.1). Lineage (NCBI taxonomy): Eukaryota > Metazoa > Chordata > Chondrichthyes > Torpediniformes > Narcinidae > Narcine > Narcine bancroftii. The sequence goes on from NC_091469.1 coordinate 54,950,796, forward strand.
AAGATCGTGTTATATGGCGAGCTCACCACTGGCCACCATGACAGAGGTGTACCAAAGAAGAGGTACAAGGACTGCCTAAAGAAATCTCTTGGTGCCTGCCACATTGACCACCGCCAGTGGGCTGATATCGCCTCAAACCATGCATCTTGGCGCCTCACAGTTCGGCGGGCAGCAACCTCTTTTGAAGAAGACTGCAGAGCCCACCTCACTGACAAAAGACAAAGGAGGAAAAACCCAACACCCAACCCCAACCAACCAATTTTCCCCTGCAACCACTGCAACCGTGTCTCCCTGTCCCGCATCGGACTTGTCAGCCACAAACGAGCCTGCAGCTAACATGGACATTTACCCCTCCATAAATCTTCGTCTGCGAAGCCAAGCCAAAGAAGAAGATTGGTGTCCCCATACCAGACTGTGATGCAGCCAGTCAGCACATTTCCCACCACACCTCTGTAGAAATTTGCCAGGGTTTCTTTTGTCATACCAAACCTCCGCAAAATCCTGAGGAAGTAGAGGCACTGATGTGCATTCTTCACAATGCCATTTGTGTGTTGGTTCCAGGAAAGATCCTCCAAGATAAGAACTTAAATTTGCTCACCCTTTATACCTCTGATCCCTCAATGATCAATGGATCATACACCTCTGGTCTTCATCATCTCACTGTACAAGGCAGCCACCATCATCCAGGTGCCCAAGAGACAAATGGCACTGGAACTGAATGACTACTGTCCAGTGGCACTGATCTCCATGATCATGAATGCTTTGAGTGACAGGTAATGGAATGCATTAAATTGCATCTTCCAGCAACATCAGACATGTTCCAGTTTGTGTACCATCCAAAGTGGTCCTTGGGTTATGAAATAGTCTTGGCCCTTCACTCTATCCTGCTTCACTGAGAGAAATATGCCTCATACACCAGGCTATTGGTTACTTCAGCCCAGTGTTCAACACAGTCATTCCTGAGAGGCTGGTGAATAAACTGTCCTCGCAGGAACTCAACACTGCAACTGGATTATTGATTTCTTAATTGAAAGACGACAGGCAGTCATGGTTGGTAGCAAAACCTCAAATCCCATCACACTGAGCACTGGTGTGCTCAGCCCAATATTATTCATGTTGCTGATTCACGACTGTATTGCCAAACACAGTTCAAACAAAATCCTCATTTGCAAATTATACAACAGTAGTTGGTCTCATTGACTACAATAATGAGTCAGCTTTCAGAGAGGAGGTTGGATGGTTAGTAAAATATTCTAAGAACAACAACCTGAGTGTCAACAAGGACAAGACAAACAGATGAAGGTGGACTTCAGGAGGGCAAATGTCGATCATTCTCCTCCATTGCACATGAATGATTCAGTCAGGGAGAGGGCGTGGAGCACAAATTTCCTTGGTTCTGAACATAAAGGACCGCTTATTAGTCAAGAAGGAGCAGTAATGCCTACACTTCCTCAAGTGGTTGAGGAGGACAAGGCTACCCATCTCATCCTTTAGGACCACAATTGCCTGCCTGCATCATTGTGTGGTATGAGAGCTGCAACTCAATACAGAGGGTTATCTCAGCAACTGAGTAGATCACTGGGGGCCCCTTTCCTCCAATACTGACATTTACCGGGAGGAATTTAAAAAAAAATCGGACTCAAAGAATTCTAGAAGACCTTTCCATCCTGCACACTGTATCTTTGACCTAATATAATAAAAAGGAATTACAGTGGCATCAAAATCAGAACTGCCAAGCTGGGAAATAGCTTCTGCCTGCCGGCTATGAGATTGATGAGCAATATCCTGCAATTGAGTAAATATATTTATAGATATATACTTTAAATTATATGTTTATGTACATATGTGATTATTAAGTACTAGGTGTGTGTGTGTGTGTGTGTGTGTGTGTGTGTGTGTGTGTGTGTGTGTGTGTGTGTGTGTGTGTGTGTGTGTGTGTGTGTGTGTGTGTGTGTGTGTGTGTGTGTGTGTGTGTGTGTGTGTGTGTGTGCGCGCGCGCGCGCGCGCGTGCATGTGCGTGCATGCAACAAAGTTCAGAGAAAGATTGTTTTGTCATGTTGTACATGTACAGTCAGATGATAATAAACTTCAACTTGAAATCCTTTGATGAATGTAAGAAATGCAGGAGTACATTAAAGAGGGAAATCAGAAGGACAAATGGAAGACATGAGATGGAGCTGGCAGTCAGGTTAAAGGAGCATCCTGAGAGATTCTGAAGGTATAAGTAAAAGGATGAATAGGGACAGAACTGGACTTACCCTACATCATCATGACCATATTTGTGTGCAATCACAAGAGATGGATGGCTTTAAATGAATATTTCTCATCAGTTTTTACTGTGGAGAAGATTATGGAAGCCAAGGAACTGAAGGAAATATGTTGTGATGACCTGGACCATATTAGAAATACCAGGGAAGTAGTCCTGACAGCCTTCCTGTGTATTGAGGTAGACAAATCACTAAGGCCTTGTGATGTGAATCCTCATACCTGGTGGGAGGCTAAAGAATAAATTTTGGTGGCCCATGCAAAGATATTTGCATCATCTTTTGCCTCTGGTGAAGCACTGGAAGACCAGAAGGTGGGTAATGTTGTGCTGCTATTTAACTGGGCAGAAACAATAAGTCAGGTCAGTGACTTTGAAGTGTGTGCTCCAAAAAGTGCTGGAGGGTGTTCTGAGGGACATTGTCTGCCAGCATTTAGATAGGCAGGGACTGATTGGAGGTGGTCATCATGGCTTCATTGCGAAAGATTCGGTTTCATGAATCTGATAGTTTTTTTTTAAAAGGTGATCAAGAAGATCGATAAGGCAGGGCAGTGGATGTTATATAAATGGACTTCATCAGAATTCCTGACAAGGTCCCATGTAGAAGGTTAAACCATATGGGAATGCAAAGGAAGCAGGCCCATTGAATTCAAGGTTGGCTGAGTATATGTCGTCCAAGGGTAGTGGGACATGGGGTTGTATGTTATTTCTGATTGGAGGCCTATGACAAATGGTGTGTTGTTCGGTCTGTGATGAATCCACTGTTTTTTGTTATCTATATAATTTGGATTGCAATCTAGTCAACATGATTAGTTAATTTGTAGAAGACACCAAAATTTGTGGTGTAGTCAATAAATAGGATAACTAAGTTTACAAAATTATCTACTTCAGTTGGGAAGGTAGGCCAAAGAATGGCAAATGGAATTTAACCCTGACAAGTGTGAGGTGTGGCACTTTTGGGAGTCAAACTAGAGAGGGACTTGCATGATGAATGGTAGAACACTGGAGATCATCACAGAACAGAGAGAAATGGAGTTTCCCAAAAGTGATAACTTGGGTGGACAAGGTGGTGAAGAAGGCATTTGGTCTGCTGTCTTCATTGGGTGTGGTATTGGCTACAAAAGTTGGGTGCTAATTATTTAGCTGAGAGGGGGGAAGTACACTTGGATAACTCTATATCTGTTGGCCCAACAATGGGAAGGACATCAATTAAGTGGGAGGAGTGCAGAGGAGATTTTCCAAGACATTGCTGGGACTAGAGGTTTTGAGATAAACTTGGTCTTTATTCCCTCGAGCAGCCATTCTCAACAAGAGCCGTACTGAAATCATAATCTGGTCACCACAGAGTTCCTTTTTGATTCTCTTATTCCAAGTGAAACATTAGACAGCCAGTCCTCTCCTCTTGCATGAACCACAAAGGCTATGACCAGGCTGAACAAAGCACTTACAAACCCGTCTTCCAAATGAGGCTTTCCACAAGCTTTCCAGCTTGTCCTGTTCTAGTCCCACCTGCTGTTACTGGCCTCAACACTGTAGCAGTGATCTCTGAGTCTCTCTCACTCTCTCTCACTCTCTCTCTCTCTCTCTCTCTCTCTCTCTCTCTCTCTCTCGCTCTCTCGCTCCAACAAGATCTTTTATCTGTTGCCTTTTGTAAACAACAATCCATTAATCCATTAGTGAAGTCTCTTGGGCACTCTCCAAAGCTCTTGCAAAAGCTGTGGAGCCGATATGTCTAGCATTAGCAGAGCTCCATTATTACAATTAAGATCTGTTTTGAAGTGTTTGTATGTAACCCACTCTAACAAACCTTTCCCAATTTATCTCCCAAAAACATATCTATATACTTTGTCACAGTATGTGGTAGAAGTTGCCAGAGGAAACTATAGTAATGGACACAAGCAAAAGATTGTTGAATTGGGAGGATTAAGAAGGATGTGGACTAAATGCAGTGAATTGTGTCACTTAAAGTACGAGATGGATGGACTTCAATATACATGGACCTGGTTTACAGATAGAAATAGATTTGCTCAAGCTCTGTGGATGTGCTACTGGAATATCTGGGCTTCTAACATACATGGATGTTCCAGGCACTTTTATGGATACATTGTGAGGGAAAGAAAAATGGTTAGCAGCTCTGGTAGGCATCTGCCTTTACCTCATTGCTCTAATACCTATCTTTGTACCGACTAAAAAGATTAGTACCTATACCTTTTTTGCGATCTGAAATTCAAAAAAAAGAACTTCCAGAGTTTCCATGCTACCTTTTAAATTTGACTTTATCTGGCATCCATTTATTTGGTGGAGTAGAAACTTGGCTCTAGGGACAACCTGTCCCCTCTCTCTGGTCCTTCAATCATCTGACAGGATATTTAAAATTGCCTGATGCTGATCCTAAGTGGTCTTTGATGGACAGGAACATAACCTTGTATATCACAAAACGATATTGTTATCATTTAAATAACAATGATCAGTGTATTAAATTAAATTATATTTTATTGAGAAGGATGTGCAGTTGCAAATGGAAATAGTTTGAATTTGGCCAGCCCAGTGAAAAATTTGTCAGGAAAGATTGCTTGTCCATTTTCATACCTTCACTTTCCTTTGACACCTGACGCACAATCATCTTCCTTTGAACAAAATGTGACTGCTACCATTGAAGTGTTTCAAGAGGCTGGTTACGGGTCATATTAAATCCAGCCTTGCAGATGACTTTGATCCATTATAATTCACTTGCCATCACAACAGGACCACAGGAGATACCAACTTCCTGGCCCTGCACCCCACATGGAACACAAGGATAACAAGAAGAATTGTGCCAGACACTTGTACGTTGAACTTCAACTTCTTATTTTCAAACAAACTTTTTTTCAAACTCCTGGACCTTGGTCTCAGCTCACTTCTCTATAAATGGGTCTTAGACTCCCTGAGCTATAAACCACTGTCAGTGAGGATTGGGTTCCCACAAGTTCACCCCAATAATCCATAATACCTGTGTCCTGTAAGGCTGAATGTTCATCCCCTGTTCTAATCCTTAAGCACTCATGACTGCAAGACCAGATACTACTCTAATTCCATCTACAAATTTGCAGAAGACAATACCATAGAAGGTTGGATCTGAAATAATGATCAGATGAAGCAGTTAGACCATTTAGTGGCATTGTGTCAGAAATTAATTACTCCCTCAATGTCACCAAAATGTTGGAGCTGCTCATGAACTTCATGAAGTGGGGTGGAGCAATGGTGCTGAGATGACGACAATACAGCCCTTTAAGTTTTTAGGCTTAAATATCACCAAGATTCTGTTCTGCTCCCACAATATTGATGTTGCAGCCAACAAAGTTAATCAATCCTACTTCCTCCAAAGTGTAAGAATATTTGGTATGTACATAATATTTCTTACCAATTTTAATGGATGCACCGTAAAAAGTGTCTTGCCTCCATGCATCACAGCTTAATCGGGAACTGTTCTGCTCATGACAGCACAAAATTCCAGAGTTCTGAATGACTTCATCATTCAAACCCACCTCCCCTCCATTGACTCAATCTGGACTTTGCATTGCCTTAGGAAGCAGCCAGCATATTAAAAAAAATCTAATTTCACCCCAGTCACACTGTCTTCTCCTCCCTCCAGCCAGGAAGAAAATACACAATTTGAAAACACATCACCTGTTTCAAGGGCAGTTTCTTTCCCGATGTCATTAGATTCTTGAACAGAACTCCCATTAATAAAATTATGCTGCTTTTGCATTGTATTAAATTAACTTTTTTCTCTGTAATATTATACACTGGACTTTTGTTTTATTTTTCATAAACTGTTGTACTTGACTATGGGTTGACTTGCCTGGGTAGATGTAAAAAGGATATTTTCCCTGTGTCTCATTTCAAATACAGTAATGATAAGCACATCAATCCAATTTTAAAAGAACGGCATCACACACTGCCCAATTTTAACTTCCATTGAACTTGATGTACATATTCTTTCAGAAGATAACATTTAGGTTGCAGTCTACCTCTCTCATCTCACCACAAATACTAAGCCCTGTCTTCTGGATGAATTCAGTGGATCGAGTAGCATCAGTGGGAGAAATAGTATTGCCAACATTTTGGGCCAAAACCTTTTGTCAAGTCTGAAAATGTGGAGAAGCTGAAGAGAATGGAGTGGCAGTAGTAAGATAGGGACCCACGTGGTAATGGTGAACTTGAAAGGGGTGAAATATGATGGACAGAGGAAGTAGATTGGTGGGCAATAGAAGACAAATGCTGCCGGTGCTTGAATCTGATGAGAATGGTGGAACAAAAGAGACCAGATTGAACCAAAGTGACAGGGGTGGGGAGGGAAGAATCCAGTGGATAGAAGCAGGAGATAAGAATTTGTGGAGAAGGGGACTAAAATAAAAGGGAAAGGAGTAAGAGCCAAAATTATATGTAAGAGAGAGGGGGACACATTACGTGCAATTAGAAAATTATATGTTCATACTATTGGGCTGTAGCTTCAAATTCTAGCCTCTGTGTCACTACAGTCACTACAATACTGACTGACCATTTGAAGAGCAATTTGCCTTGGTGCAGATCATCAACAGTGGCCTTTTCATTTTATTTTCATGTGTAATGATGCAATAATTTTGTTTCATTTGCTGCTTTTGTCAATATCTGAGACTTCTTTAATACATGCAGATGGGCAGGGTAAATCCTATGGGACATATGAACTACCATGGTCCCCATTCTATTAATATACAAGTGTATTTTATTCATATGCATGTGTATAATTCCACAGCCACCTCTTCAGCCATTCAATTGCAGTAAATGAATACCATTAGAGACAATAGGTCTGAGCACTGGAGTAAAAGGTGCAATCTAGTAAAATGCAATTTATTCACAGGATTTTCTAATACATGCTGTAATGGTTGGTGTTGAATTAAAAGTTGATTGGGTTTTTATTAAATACAATTGCAAAGCAAAGCATGAATAGTTTAGAATGACTGAAATGCAGACACTGCTTTACCATTTGACAGATGCTAGATGGGCTGCTTTCTTGAATTGCTGCACAATTTCAATAGAAAATTAACCAACCAGCATGTCTTTTGGGATTGAAAACTAAAACACTTAGAATAAGCCCATGCTTTGACATGAAATAATATACAAGCTCAGTAATGCAAGTAGTCCAGCCAGTTAACCCACACAGAGCAAAGCAGTTAAAAGCAGCACAGAGTACAGAGGGATTGATTAGAACAAGCAAAGACATCATTAGTTTAGGAGTGTGAGATCCGTTCGGTGCTCTGATAACGGATAATGTCCTTGAATATGGTGGCAAGTGATCTTGGACTTATAAACCACCTTCCTGATAAGAGGAGGGTGAAATCATGGAGGGATGAGAATTTCAATACGTTGATGCAGTAGGATGGGGGGTGCAGGGTGGTGGGGGGGTTATTGTGTGATGATTTGAACTGTATTCACAATTCTCTGCAGTTTCTTGCAGTATTGGGCAGGAACAGTTCCCGTACAATGCAGTGATGCATCCTGGCAGGACAATTTCAATCAGAATACAGAGTAGAGGACAGGGTTAAGTTAAACAGTCTCGTCCAGTCATTGAATTAGGTGTGGTCTCTGGTTGAAATGGGTTTTCAAATAGCTAATGCAGTATTTGCTGTTCAAAGAAGTACTTATGATTCCTATCTCATGTCAGTATTTTCCTGCACAGATGGATGTAATTAATAATCCGATACGGTCAGTAAACAGTTCTTGCAAATGGTCTTGCTGATATTATTAGGAAATGATAATGCAGTTCAAGAAAATTGAAATTTAGTCCAGAGATGAGATTTGAGTCTGTGAAGTTGATAAATGGATTTTAAAATAATTGGTTAAATTGAATACATCATCAAAACCCTTCTTTTTTTTCCTGCAGTTCAATGCAGACCATAGATCGGTTCTTGCCAAAAAGTACAACTTGTTCTGCAGGAATAAAGCTCTAGTTGTTCTGTTACATGAATAAAATGTAGAAGTATTGTAGTTATTCTAAATGGCATTTATCTTTCCTCTAAACAATTAGGGTTTGATATATGATCTTCCCCAGAGAGGAGATGGCAGTAACAGCAGAGAAGAGAATGATTGCCTGTTTCACATTCATACTGATGTTAATTTCTGTGGAGAATAAATGGCTAATCAGTTCCCAGCTGGTTTAAATTATCATTGTGTTATCTAAAAAAGACTAAATCATCACTGACCTCAATCAGTGGAGTTCCAAACAAAATCAAGAAAATTGACACCATATCAGGTAAACCAGTCCACCTGCTCAACAGTTCATTCTCTGACCTTAATAAATAGCCTCTTTTAAACTGCAGCACCTGGGTAGCCTTTCTGGGAGCTGGGTTCAATTACTGGGACAAAGGTGGTGGAACCACGTTTAAAATTGTAGAGGGATCGACCCATTAAATCGCCAGCCCAGCGATTTAAGGAGGATCCCACCTCCCGCAATGACATGTCACACACTCACCAGAAATACTGTCGGATGCTGGTTGCCTGGTGATATGCGCAAGCAAGCAATGATGTCACTGGAATAAATGGGTCAGCCATTTTTGTTTTCTAATCACCTGTGGATGGGACCTAGGTAAGTTTAACTGGGTTCCCTGACTACCTCTGAAGTAGGTCAGGGACCCAGTTGGATTCCAACGGGGTTGATTTGATCAGGCCCTTTCTAATTGCCAACTAACTGGGGCATTAACCAGGCAAATAGATGCTGAAAAGATGCTGAGTTCCTCCACCATTTTGATGTACTTTTACCACAATCTCAGCTTCTACAGACTTTTGTGTTTCACACTGTGATATATAGTACATTACTGCACCATCATTTTTGCTGGGTCAACACTCAAACAGCACACTGGGAGGACCTGCAGTCAGATCATAGCAGTTTAAGCTATCAACTCAAAAGCAATGTGAGATGTGCCTGGCTAACCCCATTTTACACGGCAGTTTGAAAGGGCCTATTGTTCCCTTTACTCCAGGCACACTAAGGCTGAAGAAGGGATTAATAGGGTGGCAAGGTTAGTGTAGCAGTTAGAGCAATGGTCCCAGCGTTTCAGGTTTGAATCCAGTACTGTCTGTAAGGATTTCTGCATGGGTTTCCTCCAGATGTTCTGGTTTCTTCCCAACATTCAAAACATATGGTGTTTATAGGTTAATTAGGTATAATTGAGCGGCACAGGCCAAAAGGGCTTGTTACTTTGTTGTTTTTCTAAATTTTAAAAAAATAAAAAGGGTGCATTATAGTAGTTCATCAGTTTTCCTCAACAGCATTTCCAAAACATGTAACTTTCAACTCCAAGAGCATCAAGGACACCAAGTGCATGTTGACATAACTGGCTGCAAATTCTCTAACTAGACACACTGTGAAATAAAAATACACTGAAATGCTGGAGGAACTCAACCTGTCGCCTTTCCCTATCTCAGTCTCTCAATTCCATCTTCCTTGGCACAAACATGATAAATTCTTACCAAAATTAATGTGGGATTAACTCCCTTTCCAATTAACACCTTTTGTTGGTCTGGATTCCTCCCTCAGCCAGCACTGTCTGAATTCTAAGACTTTGAGGTTTCCTGCTTCTGACTTATTCCTTGAAGGGCTCAGGCATGATGTGTCCACAGTATATCTTTGACTCCTATATACACTGAAAAGATGCTGATTCCTCTTATCACAATCACAGCTTCTACAGACTGCACCATCATTTTTGCTGGGTCAACGCTCAAACAGAACTCTGGGAGGACCGGCAATCAGATCATAGCAGTGTAAGCTATCACCTCAAAACTAACATGGGATGTGCAATAAATGCAGTCAAGATCCTCAATGCTTGAGAATGACTACAACAGGAGTGCAAAGGAGATCAGCTGTTATCAGCAAGTCAAGAATAAATGTAAAGAAACATATCAGAGTACATATTTCTACATTAGTATCTCTTCAATTAGATCAATGTGTGCCCTGTCAGTTAAACAACTGACTTCTGACTTATCCTGAGAGTCACACCACATGGCTTGAGGCATTTTAGTTTATTCTGTTGTCATACTTCATTCTGTTTAAAATATTGTGTGTTGTCATTGCAGCAGAAGTTATATATTTGAAATTTTCCAAAGCTGCAATCGCCCAGCAATCTCACTGAAACAGCTCCCATCAACATCATAGGGTTCACAGGCAAATATGTTGGTATTATTGGGGTGAATTTTCTTCACGAGCATATTACAATGGCCTGACTACCGTCAGGTTTATCACAGACCGCATCTCTCAAGCTTCTCCCAATGTTTCAAGAAAAAAGGAGTCCTTTGTGAACTAGCACACCTTCATCAAACTTTGCACAATGGATCTGCAAATCACTAAACAGGAGGTCAATGCATTCTGTACCATTTTCCAGCCAGTAATTTTAATGACTGGAAACTAGTTCATGCTGACTTCTGTGCTCAAACACTCTGTGCGTTCCAACTATGTTGATTACTTTGGAAGGCTATAAATGTTGCTGCCCAAATGAGCCTGGCAGTCATTTTGCACACAGCAGTATGTAATAAACCATTAGAATTTTAAGGAATAAAATATTTATTTTACTGTTATGAACTAACAAACAGACAACAATGGAAAATTCACCAGACAATGGTAAATTCAAAATAATAGTTTTGATTAAAATATTAATAACATAACATTTCTTACTTAACCCTAAACCCCACCATGTGCAAATGTCAAATGTGTGTGTGTGTGTGTGTGTGTGTGTGTGTGAGACCAAATTCCAAACTATTACAGTTTGGGTATAATTCTGAAAAGTCCATTTTAAATTTCAGCATCAAACATCTTGTGTTGAACTTGAAGATTTTTAAATTGCAATTCAGAAGTAATTATGAAGCATTTTGAAACATCATGTCTTCAGACCTCTTAAAGACTCAAAACTTTCTTTTGCAAAGGCATTTTCAGAGCAATGTTTCTTCATACAAGTGATTTCACAAACTCCCTCTCATCTTGCCAAAGAGTTACGGAGTCTGTTTTCCATGATGATTTATTTCTTAATCAAGAATGACCTTTTTCAATGGACACACAAGACTTACCTCTTTTCTTAGAGGCAGTTGGAGTAGCTATTTCTTTTGAAATACCACTTTTTAGTGTTCCTCCTTTTATTGAGGAGAGCATAGGCAGCCTTTCTTCTTTTAAAGGAATTGGTGGCTGTTTTTTCACTCCTGTCGATACAGGATGCTTTCTCTTCAACTGACCCCTGTTGTCTCTGATTTTGATAATATATTTCTTCCAAATCTTTCAAGTCATATGGTGTAACATCATAACAGCTTCTGAAGTTTTTCTGAACCTTTTAACAACTTCATGTTAAAAAGCATAATTTAATCTTTGTCCTCCCAAGCTTAAAATCAAAGTAATTGTCTTTGATGTTTCATTCCTCCAAGAGCATTGATCCAGAGCTGTCTGTAATTAACCATAAAAATGGCTTCTTGAGTAAACAGTCCATTGTTCTCTTCTCAAGAACCATCATAAAATATTTTCACCTCTCTGCTTCAACTGTAGTCACAGTGGACTTCTGTCTCTGAAATTATGTCAGCCACCATCTTCAAAGAATATCTCTCTCTCTTTTTTTTAAAATGCAAATGTGTTGGCTTTGTGCCCCTGAGACTAATCCCACAGAATAACCTCATTAAGACCTATAAATATGAAAGGTTTAACGTTAAATTAAAGATTAATCATAATGTATTCATTGCATACACATTGTTAACTGGAAGAATATCAGAAGACATTCCTGTTCTCTGCTTAATTGTGCCCTAAAACAAGTAGCTGGGTGGCATCAGTTTTTAATTTAACCTCAAATGCAGTTAGACTGAAGCCAGCTCTTCAGCGCTTGACGTCCTGCTTTGCGGAAACTGCCAAAATGTTTGGCCTGGAAGTCAGCCTGAAGAAAACTGAGGTCCTCCATCAGCCAGCTCCCCACCATGACTACCAGCCCCCCCACATCTCCATCGGGCACACAAAACTCGAAACGGTCAACCAGTTTACCTATCTCGGCTGCACCATTTCATCAGATGCAAGGATCGACAATGAGATAGACAACAGACTCGCCAAGGCAAATAGCGCCTTTGGAAGACTACACAAAAGAGTCTGGAAAAACAACCAACTGAAAAACCTCACAAAGATAAGCGTATACAGAGCCGTTGTCATACCCACACTCCTGTTCGGCTCGGAATCATGGGTCCTCTACCGGCACCACCTACGGCTCCTAGAACGCTTCCACCAGCGTTGTCTCCGCTCCATCCTCAACATCCATTGGAGCGCTCACACCCCTAACGTCGAGGTACTCGAGATGGCAGAGGTCGACAGCATCGAGTCCACGCTGCTGAAGATCCAGCTGCGCTGGATGGGTCACGTCTCCAGAATGGAGGACCATCGCCTTCCCAAGATCGTATTATATGGCGAGCTCTCCACTGGCCACCGTGACAGAGGTGCACCAAAGAAAAGGTACAAGGACTGCCTAAAGAAATCTTTTGGTGCCTGCCACATTGACCACCGCCAGTGGGCTGATAACGCCTCAAACCGTGCATCTTTGGCGCCTCACAGTTTGGCGGGCAGCAGCCTCCTTTGAAGAAGACCGCAGAGCCCACCTCTCTGACAAAAGGCAAAGGAGGAAAAACCCAACACCCAACCCCAACCAACCAATTTTCCCTTGCAACCGCTGCAATCGTGTCTGCCTGTCCCGCATCGGACTGGTCAGCCACAAACGAGCCTGCAGCTGACGTGGACTTTTTACCCCCTCCATAAATCTTCGTCCGCGAAGCCAAGCCAAAGAAAGAAATGCAGTTAGAATATTTGCTTTTATTTATGAGATCCTTTCAGTTACTCAGCAATACTCTGACACAGTTGTGATAGAACAAGAGAATGACATGCACAATGTAGGGGGATATATTCAGTCCGAAGAGAAATTAATGCCTGAGACACAGAAATAAGTGCAAATATAACTGGGCCAAGTGTTATAATCCTGATACAATGCTAAGGTTGCAACAGTCAATTTATTACTTTGATCCCCATCCCTGAGTGAATAAAGGCAAAAGCAGCCTTAGAGAATATCTTGAAAAATAGTGTTTCCTGTCTGGTCTGTAATCTGTGAAAATTGGATCCAAAGGTCTCTTTCAAGGGGATGTTTTTAAACATTAAGGAACATAATTTTCACGTGACTTAAGTCAAAATTAAAACCTGAACATTTACAGTCTCATTCCTCTAAAGTAATTCTGGCTATTCGGAGAGCTTTTTCTCACTCAGCATTCCAATCGCTAAATGTCATGGCTTTGTAAGAATGAAGATGCAGAAACTCTCCTTGCTGCCCATGGCATCAGTACTTTTCTCCTTTAAACATGAGACCACCTGCAAATTAAATTGTCCCAACCCTAAAAAAAACAGTATTACAACCAATGTGAGGTTAGGCCTGATGGGGCCAGAGTATTCAACCTTTCCAAAGATTCTTGCTGAAACTAGTGAACTACCTGGAGTTATGCCTTCAGTAAGAATGCACAACTCTTGGTGAACTAAAACTAAAAAATATTGCCTTTTCCTATTCTAAAATGCTGAACTCGCTTGTGACATTTGACAATTTTTGGCTACTCAAAGATTCTCAATTGGAGTTAATGTAAATTTCAGCATATTTGGCAAAATTATCCATTGAGTTGAAGCAATTGAACTGATATAAAATGAACAAAGCATATTCTTCATCTTACTAATTTCTGTGAAGCAGCAGGGCTGCTTATCCTCTTGTTGACGCCCATTGATTTCGATTCCATCAGGATATTTTAATGTTAAACTCTCCTTTCCACATTTGGGCCAAGACTGTGATAATAACTGTAGTTGAGTCTTGTCCCAGAGAACTGAAACTAAATGTCAGCGAGTTAGTGCAACTTTTGATAATATCATCCATTACTAATGATTGGAGCCTATTTATGGTCATTTTCAAGTTATTGGGAGTCTAAATCTATCAAAATTTTCATGGACCCAACACAATGAGGCAGTATAAAGAAGGTATGCTAACTTCTCTACTTTCTAAGGAGTATGAAGAGATTTGGCATCATGTTAAATACTCAAATTTCTACAGGTGCACTGTGAAAAGTATACTCACTGGTTACATCACAACCTAATTTGGTAACCAGCCCAGGAACAGAGAAGGCTGCAGAACATATCAAGCATATCCAGATTCATCTCAGGCTCTGATCACTCATCCTCAAGATGGCAGCTAACATCATAATGGGCCAACATCCAGTGGCAGATTAACTATTAGACTGAGTAGGCTTAAACCTAGGGGGCTAGAAGGGAGGGGAGCCTGGCAGGAGCGGGGACATTGGGCTCCTGGCAGGAGCAGGGATGCTGAGCTCCCGGCAGGAGCACAACTGCACGTCGAGCTTGTACTGACAATAACCACACCAGCAGTGCGAGTATAAGACAGCTTTAATAAACTATTATGTACACTAAGAGGTCTTGTCTCTCTGCCACACGAACCTGGAGGGCTAGACTGTAGTTCTGGACTGCTTTATATTCAAGGTCACCAGGATGACCCCTGGTGACTTAGTAGTGTAATTACATATCACCACATTCACCCCCCTTAAAAAAAATGTTATTCCCCCTGCCACCCCCCCATCCTCCTTCCCTTGTTTGTAAGTTCATAAGTCCAAAATTTTTCATGGCTTCCGTTGCCTTCTGGACCTCCTCGGTAGTGGTATAGCGGTGGGGAGTGCGGTCTGGCTTTTGGCCTTGGTGGAGGTGTGGGAGTGGGAAGTGCTAGATGGCCATGTGGCCATGTGGGCTGGGGATCCTCTTGTATGGGATTAGGTCCTGCCATCAAGTCTAGGGTGGTGACATTTTGTGGGAAGGTGTACCCAGGGTCCTGATTTCCGGGCTGGGTGGTATAGTCCTCTGGGGTGACTCGATGGACGACTGTTCTAGTGACTGCTGCTGTGCTCCTTGTTGATCCATAGACATCTATGTTTCCTCCACGTTGTTCACACTTCCAACCGGCACGAGATCCCTGGTGGTCACCGAGTCTTCTCTTCCATCGGGGAATGTGACGAAAGCGTACTGAGAGTTTGCGTGCCTCAACTTCACTTGATCCATCAGCGGGTCTGCTTTGTGGTGTCTGCAGTCCTTCCGGAGGAGAACAGGTCCCGGTATCATCATCCATTTAGGCAGCACTGTGCCCGTCGTGGCTTTCCTTGTGAAAGAAAAGATACGGTCATGTGGGGTCATGTTAGTGGCAGTACACAACAAAGAACGTATAGAGTGTAGGGCCTCTGGCAACACTTCTTGCCATCTAGTAACAGGCAGGTCTTTTGCTTTTAAAATCAAGAGGACCGTTTTCCAGAGAGTGGCATTTTCCCTTTTGACTTGTCCTTTCCCCCTGGGATTGTAACTTGTAGTGCGGCGGTAGCAATCCCACTCTCGTGCAGGTACTGCTGTACTTCTGCGCTCATGAATGCAGCACCCTTGTCTGTGTGTATGTAGTTCGGGTACCCAAATATGATGAAGATGGGTTGGAGGCATTTTATAACAATGGCTGCTGATACATCAGAACACGGGATTGCGAAGGGGAAACGGGAATATTCATCTATTACAGGGGTGTCAAACTCAAATTCACGGAGGGCCAAAATTAAAAACTTGGACTAAGTCGAGGGCTGAACTAAATATTTATTGAAAATTTTCAACAACATCTGCATGTTTTCTCTTCTTTCAACATATGTAATATTAAACTTTTTCTTATTAAAATAAATGTTTAATAATAGTTTTGGATAAACTCTTTCATTGTCATTGTCATTGGCCCATTTCCTTTAGCGTTCTGAAACCGTGCACATGACGAGTCAATGAGGGATGATTAAAGCAGTGATCTTCAAACTTTTTCTTTCCACCCACAGACCACCTTAAGCAATCCCTTACTAATCATGGAGCACCAATGGCACAGGGACGCGAGTGGAAAGAAAAAGGTTGAGAACTGTTGTATTGTGGTAACTCCACATCTGATTAGGTTAATTGTTAGGCAAGTGGTCAGAGAAGGACCCCCCCCCCCCACCCCAAGAAAGGCTTAAATCACAGGAACAAAATAAGCTTCCGTCTCACTGCTCCCAATCTTACACACAGTCCTGATGTGGAATGTGGGGTCGCAGCTCCACGTTCACCCGAGTTCAGATGCTGTCTGTGTGGAGTTTGTACGCTCTCCCCTTGTCTTGGACCAACAGGTCGGTCGCCTGACGAAGGCACCCGAACCCCCCGTTGAAACGCCGGCGTCCGGGGCGGTGGAGGAATTGACTGAGAAGAGCGCGTTGCTCCCACCCCCCTCCCATGGTTGGAGAGGGATTAAACTGCGATCTCACGGCGCTGGGCTCGTCTCCAAAAAAAGGAGCGGGAGGCAGGGTCCGCCGCGCACGGAGCAAGGGGGAAGTCATCGCCAACGAGACGTTCGGTCCGGCGTCGCCGCTGAACTGCAGACCCAGCGAGGATGGTCCCCAACTCCAGCCGCGTCTGTGTGTCCGGGAGCCGGGCGGGCTGAGTGCGGCGCTCCTATCCCCAGGATTCGGGACTCTGAGATCCCTCCACACCTCCGGCGTCTTCATTTTCACCTTCAGTGTGCATGCACTATACTGGCACGGCGGCCAGCGGGCCAACTCTAATATATATTTAATATGATCTTCCGGGCCAAATATAATTATGTCGCGGGCCAAATTTGGCCTGCGGGCCAGAGTTTGACATGTGTGATCTATTACGTTTAGGAAATGGGCATTTCAATTATTGGATGGGAGCGGGCCTTTAAAATCGAGGCTGAGGCGCTCAAAAGGTTTGGTAGCTTTTATCAGGGTGGCTTTGTCTGGCCAGTAAAATTGCGGTTTGCATTCTGCACAGATGGGGCAGCTCTTGTTCACTGACCTCAATTCCTCTACCAAAAATGGGAGGTTTTGGGTTTTAATGAAGTGAAACAGTCTAGCGACCCCCGGGTAGCCCAGCTCATTGTGCAAGCTCTGCAACTAGGACGTGTGTTTAAGGATGGCACAAGTGCTTTTGGACAGCATGTCCGGGGGCTCATTGAGTCTCCCGTATAGAATGTCGTAGTTAAATGTAGACAATTCCATCCGCCAGCGCAGGATTTTGTTGTTCTTAATTCTCCCCCTGTTCTGGTTATCGAACATAAAAGCCACAGACCGTTGGTCCGTGACGAGGGTGAAGTGTTTTCACGCCAGATAATGTCGCCAGTGCCTTACTGCTTCCACAATGGCTAGGGCCTCCTTCTCTACTGCTGAGAGTCTTACCTCTGACCCCTGTAGGGTTCGCGAGAAAAAGGCCACCGGTCGTCCGTCTTGGTTTAGGGTGGCTGCCAGAGCCACATCGGATGCATCCGTTTCTACTTGAAACGAGATCAACTCATCTATGGACGGCATGGTAACTTTAGCGATATGGTCCCTAATGACCCTTAATGCTCTGATGGCTGCTGGGCACAGTGGGAAAACAGAGGATTTTATAAGTGAGCAGGCCCTGTTGGTGTAGTTGGGGACCCATTGGGCGTAGTAAGCGAACAGTCCCAAACACCTTTTTAGTTTTTTCAGCATGTGTGGCACTGGGAGGTTTAGGAGAGGGCACATACGGGCTGGGTCTGGGCTGATTTCCCCATTCTGCACTATGTAGCCCAGGATTGGCAACTTCCTGGCACTAAAGACACATTTATCCCTGTTGTATGTTAGGTTCCTTTCCTTGGCTGCCTGGAAGAAGCATTTTAAATTTGTGTCATGATCCTCCTGAGTGTGGCCACAGATTGTCATGTTGTCTAAGAAGGGGAACACCGCTTTCAGTTGGAACTCATCAACTATTCGGTCCATTTCTCTCTGAAACAGGGACACTACATTGGTGACACCGAAGGGGAGTCGCAGAAATTGATACAGCCTGCCATCTGCCTCAAATGCCGTGTAAATGCTGTTTCTAATGGGCAGTTGATGATATGCTGCCTTCAGGTCTATGGTGGAGAACACCTTATACTGCGCAATGTTGTTGACCATGTCTGCTCTGCGTGGCAGGAGGGTAGACATCTAGTTGTGTAAATTTGTTGATAGTCTGGCTGTAATCCACTACCATGCGCAGTTTTCCTCCTGACTTTACTACAACCATCTGGGCTCTCCAGGTGCTGGTGCTCTTCTCCATGATGCCCTCCTGTAGTAGCCTGTGGACCTCTGTCCTAATGAAGCCTCTGTCCCTCGGGCTGTACCTCCTGCTCTTTGTGGCTATTGGTGTGCATTCTGGGGTCAGGTGTGTGAACAGCGGAGGGGGTTATATGTTCAGGACAGACAGGCTGCAGTGTTGTATCTTCATAAGGCGAAGTGGGGAGTGCAGCCAGTTGTGCACTATTGTAATGCTTTCTAACTGGCACTGAAAATCTAACCCCAATAATACTGGGGCACAGAGGTGAGGGAGTACTAGTAATTTGAACCCTTTGTATTTTGTGCCCTGGATTTCTAGAGTAACCCTGCAAAACTGTTTTACCTCAGCTGCAAGGGTGCTGGCTGCTAACAGGATCCGGTGCTCACTCGGGCGTGTGGGGAGGGCAAGGTGGTTGACTAACCCCTGGTCAATAAAACTTTCAGTGCTTCCACTATCTATTAAGCAATTTACCCTCACATCATTAATTTTGATTCACACATTGGCATCAGATAAATTGTGTGGACTCGCCTGATTCATGCATAGGGAAACAAGTCTGGTGTGTCCTTCGTGTCCTTCCATCCGATAGTACTCGGCGTCATATTCATCTCCAGAAGACTGTGTCCTCTGCTTTGTAGCATTTGTCCAAAATGGCCGACTGTACATGACATTCTTCTTCTGTTTGTCTGTGGAGAAAGAAGAGCTTTCCTGCCTCTCATTAGCATGAGAATGGGCCTTGGCTGTGGCCTTGGGGCTTTGCAGGCTTTTGCATAATGCCCACATTTTACACAGTTGGAAGAGACATTTTCTCTGGCAGGGCAGAGGGCTCTGGGGTGCTTTCTTTGTCCACAGAAACAGCTCTTGGGACCCTCAAGGTGCTGCTGCTGCTGTGAATTCCTGTGAGGCAGCATAATTTTCTTTTCGTGGGGCTAGAGAGTCCAGCAGTGTGACATTTGTCCCAGCCCCAGGGTCCTGTGAGTACTCCTTCAATTCTTTCCTGGTGCTTTCTAAAGCTTCCGCAATAATCTCTGCCTCATCTAGCCCCACCATTCCTTTCTCTAGGAATCGATGTCTCGTCTCAGTGGACCGTATGCCCGCAACAATTCTGTCCCTAATAAGGTCCTCCGCATACTCCTGAGCTGATACTCCTTTAAAGTTGCAGCCTCTCACCAGGTCTTTCAGAGAGAGTATAAAGTCTCTGGCAGACTCCCCTACTTGTGACCTGGTCATGTGTCTGTTCTGGGAGTGGAGTTCGCTATGCCCCTTACTGTAAAATGCTCATTGGCTCTTGGTAGGAACTGGCATCCTGTATAAGGGAGTAAGGGTGGTCTCCCAGCTGTGCTAAGAGCAGCATTAATAGCTCTTTATCCGATGCCTCAGCACCCTCCACGTAATTCAGAAAGCATCTCTGCCAGCGGCTGAAGTGTGTGCCGGCTCCGGGATTTCTGGGGTCGAACTCCAGCCTGTCTGGTCGCAGCACATGGCTAAGTCACAGTCTCTGGTCCCTTAGGTGTAGCAACAGTGGACCCTGGGGTACTGGGAGCTGCTGGTAGAGCCTCTGTGGGGCTTGTGTCTGCTGGAGGAGTAATGTGGGTACTTGGGGCTGTTGGCTGAGTCTCTGGCTTTGGGACATTTGCAGTGGGCTTAGGGGGGGGGAATCCCAGTGGTAGCATCAGATCTCTGTGGTACTGGGGAAACTGCTGCTGGGAAAATGAAGGTAACGGTGTCTGCTTTCCACTAGCTCTGGAATGGTCAGGAGTTTTGCACATACGTGGTGATTGGGAGCACGACTTGTGGAGATCCTTCCACCCACGCTTGTAGTGGCACCTTTCTGATCAGACTGGGGTTTAGGGTTGGCAGAGCCTGTACTGATGAACCCATGGGCAGGCAGGGCTCTTGGCTGTTTCTTACCTGCCCTATCATACATCTGTGGTCTTCCCCGCATTCCACCACGATTCCAGTACAGCGTTCCCTTGCCATCTCTGTCCTTGGATGTACGTGCGTGCTAGTCGAACCCAGATTCCATTCCTCAGGAAAAGGCTCCAGGTGGTCGGGAATGCACATTGGAGCAGAAGCAGCTTCCATCCTAGTAGCTATCATATTAGTTTATTAAATTATATTGACAATAACCACACCAGCAGTGCAAATCTAAGACAGCTTTAATAAACAAATATGTACACTAAGAAATCTTGTCTCTCAGCAAGACGTACCTGGAAGGCTAGACTGTAGCTCTGAACTGCTTTATATACAAGGTCACCGGAATGACCCCTGGTGACCTAGTGGTGTAATTACATATCACCACAGAGCTCCCAACAGGAGAGGGAACCTCGGGCTTCCGGGCAGGAGCGGGGACCTCAGGCTCTACAATTCTTTCAACCCCAAAAAGTTCAATCCACCCTCTCCCCGGCATTTATCAACCCCCTATTGACCCCCTGGCATTTTTTGACCCCTTAGATAATACCATTGACCCCTAGGGATCGATGTCGACTACTTTGGAGTCCCATAATATGTTATTTAATGTAACCTAACATTACATTAGTCTATTCAATGAAGGGTGGGGCAGGGGGGGGAAGATCAGGAGAGCATTACTAAAGCTTAGCTTTGGGCCTGAGTTGTAGTTAATCCACCACTGCCCACATAAACCTGATCAAAAATCTTTTCTTGCTGCTACCTTCAGACAGATAGATAAAGAAGCATTAAAACTACTACTAAAGGTTCTAGAACAGTTTCTTTCCAATAGCTCTCAGACTCTTGAACCTCACCTTGGTAGACAAATCATGAGAGCTGTCTGCACTACTACAAGACACTTTTTTTGTACTTGCGAATCTTGTACAGTGAATCTTTATTATCTTATTCCTTCAATTGTCTCTTTTAATTTAATTCAATTAGTTTGATATCATCGTTTTTTTTAAAGTATCTGTTTGGCTGAAGCAAGTAAGAATTTTGGGCATATGTACATTGTGGAATTAATACATCAATAAATTCATTAATAACTTTATACACAATCAGAAAGATGACAGTTTTGTCACTAGAAGAAACACAACTAATTCTGGAGCACAAGCCTTCAGCAATGTTGCCATCCTTCTATTGCCAGAGACAATAGATTTTGCAGCCTTAAGCAGATAGCTCGTAAAATCTCGTGACCAAATAGCCATGTTTAAGATTTGCAGATTCCACTGCAGCTACTTGTATTGGAAGTGCACAAGCCCTTTTTGGATACTTCAGAAGCTACCTGATTCTTGAGGATTCTTTTATCTTTGAGCTGTAATTCCTGTCATGGATTTCAATGATCAGCTGGAGATGATGACTATGGTATGAAGGAGTGAGGTTTTCTGCCTTTATTGTATCGAGCTCTTGTCTCTTTCTACATATCATTTGAAGTGAATTGAATTTCCTGAAGGCTTCCTTTTGGGAGTTTGGGTTTTCAGAAGTGGGTCACAATGGATCCACCACTCAACACTTCTTGCTCACAATAATTGTGACAACCTCAACCCTGACTTTGTTGCTTATATGCCGAGCTCTGCCAACAATGGGCATGATCTTGTTGACTTCTCCAGTAAGTGTTGCAATTGTTCATCAACATTCACAGCTGTATGTATTCCTCAGCTTCAATTTGATCTTGAGCCACTTTTAGGTGTCCCCAAGAAGATCATGTGCCGGCAGTCGCGGCTAGGGGAGTTCAGCTGGCACATTTAGGTGGCCACGGAGTGGATGCCTTTCTGACACTTGAACGTGCCAGCTGACTGATAGCCATCTACCAGCGAACGCCGGCTCCTCGGTACAGTGGCCTAGTCCCGCCCACACTGCCCTGACGTCATAACAGTGCTTTGGGCTGAAGCGGAACACAACAGAATCGTGAGCATGGAGAACAGAAGGGAAATGCTTATGGGAATGTTGTCAGCCTGTGTCTGCATCCAGGACAAGAATCTCAAAATCCTTGGTGAGATTAAGACATTTGTTGAGGGTCTTATCAGCCCCATAAGATCTGAACAGTGCTTAAGTGAAATCAGAGGACATTTCCTGCAAAGGTTGTTGGCCAGCAGGCGGAAGATGGAGGTGGAAAGACTTGCAGAGTGTAGGCGTCAGGGACAGATGCAGATGCGAATGCTGCATTTCAGTCAACTGGCCGTGATCACAAATCGGTCTCTACAGAGGTTGAACAGATCCCAGGGGGTTGCATACTGGAGTAAGGTCCTCACCAAATTTGATGATGACGAGTGGAGGAGATACTTCCATATGATGCAGGGCACCTTCAACTTCGTGCTGGAACTCATTGAACCTCACCTGCAGCCTCATCGACCAGAGGCGCAGCATCCATTGGTCCCGGGAATTCGACTGGCTGTGGCCCTGTGGTGGTATGCAACCCTTTGTGAGTATCGATCCATCAGTGCCATCTTCGGGATGGCCATCAGCGCTGTGTGTATGGAAGTACGGCAGGTGATAAGAGCCTTGAAGGGTGTCCTCAGTAAGCGTTTCATCTCCCTGCCAAGTGGAACATGCCTCCAGGAGATAATTGACTGCTTTTGCCCCCACAAGTGTCCAGAAATGTTGATGGAGTGGAGGTCCCAGCTCATCTTGTGGGCAATGCGGCATACTCCCTTAGAACCTGGCTGATGAAGGCCTTCACACAGCATCAGGTACTGAATGCTGACCAGCGAAAATTTAACAAGGTGCTGAATTCTGCTAGGATAGTGGTGGAGCATGCCTTTGGCCATCTTAAAGGGCGGTGGTGATGCTTTTCCAAGCATTTTGACGTTGTGACTGCCTTCGTCCCAGATGTTGTGTTTGCCTGCTGCGTGCTGCACAATATATGTGAGCTTATTTTGCCCGAGTAGGCATTAGTTTGAGCAGATCACCCTGCACCCAGCACCCAGGACTGTAACGATTCCCAACCCACTGGAGTACAGGTCATACATACGGCGATTATGTCCATCCTGTTGGGGGGTGTATCTGAGGGGTTGTTTGTGCAATGCAAGTGTGTCCCTCACACCTGCCAATACAACTCTCACCACCGCCTTCCCCCCCATCCCCCAAACCCTGGACCAAAGGCTATGACGGGAACCAGCTGCCTGGCCCCAAATTATTGCTTGATCAGAACAGTGACTAAGTAAATGATACTTGTATTCTTTTTTAAACTTTAATTTAAAAATTGTTCAATAACACTTACATGGTTTCATATATACCTGAGGTAGATAACGTGCCGTAAACATTAAACTTATTACAAAAGAATTGCTTTGTTGAATGGAATGGAGAAAAGACAGTGCAAATCCACCCCATACAGCAGGTCAACAGATTCACAAAAGGAGAAAAAAAGTTTAAAGAACTACAACTTCACCACCCATCACCACTAATCCTTCACATTATGCATAGAGTATTGTACAAATTACCATCAAAAATGACTAGTGACTTGGGGTAACATTAACATTACAGGCAGACACACAACTCATTCCAAAAATGAGATGAATGAGGAGGGAGAGAAGAGGAGGAGGAGGAGGAGGGGAGGGGCGTGGGGAAACGCTACTGCACCTCATCATCTCCAACCTCTCCAAGTGGCCACCACCGTTACGTGATGGTTACATGATGGATATTGTGGGCCAAAATGAGGGGGAAGGTACATGGATAGTGATCCATAGGGATGTGGGAACTGGGATTGACAGGCGGCCATTTGGGCAAAGAATTATTGGAAGGTGGAGGACTGCCTATCTAATGCTGCACTGAGGTGATCAAGCGCGGATGACAGGCATGTCGCTGCCTGCAGTTGCCTCTCACCCTCAGACCAGTAAACAGCATTCTCGTGGCTTCTCAAATCTGCAAGCAGCTCTCTCTGCTGCTCCAGAGCCAACTCTGCACGCTGGCGGTCCATCTCCACTTCCTCCTGGTCCATTGCGGACATCATGCTCTGAAGCTCCTTGGCAATAATCTGCACCTTCGTTGGCCTCCTCCACTTGCGTCTTGGACTGGGCACTGAAGGTCAAATCATGAAAAGTGCATCAGTATTTAAATAATGTGGTTCTCAATAAACAAATCCTCTTTAATGCTACTATCCTGTGTCCACCGGTGTGAGTGCCACCTCGCTACTTCCATGGTCAGCGAGTGGTGAATTGTTGTCTTGGGGGCCAACCAGGGCTGTACCATGGAGTCCTGCACATCCTAGGTCTGATCTCTGGTCCTTCCGCAAAGCTATTTGCAGCCTGAGATGCCTCTGGGATGAGATCCTGTGAATAAGAGCTCTCCATGGCACTGGCAATGCTTAACGGTTCTGTTGAGCAGGTGGACCCCCAGATATTGTGGCACTGCTGGAAGCACTGCCACTCCATTCTACCACTGCCACTCCTGCAGTTGTGATCCAGCACCGCATGAATTTTTTTTCTGAGGTTTTTCAGCTTGGTCACAACCAGAGTCTTTGTGTGGCCATAGCCACTGGCTGAGAGTGCAGTGGTCACTATTTCATGGTTGGGACCATCCCTCATAGACCCCGTCAGCTACTTCTCCTGTGTTTCCTGAGTTAAATTGTCCAGAAGAAGTCTGACCTCCGCATCTGACCAGTTGGAAGCCAAACCTGGATATTATGCTGCAAATATTAAACTGCACTGGTCACCACGAGTCTGCACAACGACTGGATTTTCAAAAAAATCGCGGCAAGAGTCGATGGCTGACAACGTCACCGCAACGTCATCAACCCACCTGCTTTCAGTTGCAACGAGGGATACTCAAAACAGAATATTACACCTACTGGAGAATGGTTAGGTAAGTAGACCTCCTGGCCGGGTTCTCCCATTTCAGCTGGCCACCCGACAGCCACACAGGAGTATAATGTGCGGCTTTACAGTCGGGTATTGTGGCCATCTGAAAGTGCCTTTTGATTACTGTCTCCAGCTATTGCAGGTTCCATTTTCTACCTAGAAAATGTAGTCCTATATTGCAAAGTTGTTTAGATGAGACCCTGTCTTTAGGTGTTGAAACCTGACACTTCATTCTGAACAATGCATTGCCCTTCATAATGGTAAAGTTATGCCAGGGTCTGAGGCTAGATATTGGGGTAAAATATAATTCTGCAGCTACTAAGAGCCCACAAAACCCAATTCCAAGTAATGGATGAGTTCAGAATCTATCCCACTTAGTACAATTGGTGGTAGCATACAATACATTGGAATTGCGGTTGGTCTGAAGCTGGGACTTTGTTTACAATGGTTAATATGGCAAGTACTGTTACATAGAACATAGAACATTGTAGCACAGTACCAGCCCATCGGCCCACAATGTTCTGCTGACCTGTACAAACCTACTCAACAATTTAAACATTCCCTACCTCACACCCATACCCGTCTATTTTTCTTTCATCTATGTGCCTGTCTCAGTCTTTTAAATGTCCCTATTGTACCAGTTTCCACCAACACACCTGGCAATGCACTGAGGCACCTATGATTCTGTGTAAAAAAAAACATTTTCTGGAATCTCCCCTAAACCTTTCTTCCCTCGTCTTATACAGATGTCCTCTGGAATTTGCTACTGTTACCCTGGGGAAAAGGTGCTGATTGTCCACCCTAACTATGCCTATCATAAGTCAACTCTCATCCCTTTTCACTCCAAAGAGAAAAGTCTCATAACTTTCTCATACAATGCATTCTCTAATCCAGGCAGTAAGAGATGAAAGTCAGCCTTGGTTAACTAAGGAAATAAAGGAAAGTATAAAATTAAAAGCCAAGAGTAGTGGGAAATTGAAGGATGGGAACACTTTAAAAGGTAACAAAGGACAAATAAATGGAAAATAAGGAAAAGGAAGAAGGATTATGAAGGTAAATTAGCACAAATATAAAAACAGATAGCAAAAAAATTATAAATATATAAAACAGAAGAGGGTATCTAGAGTCAGCATTAAGTCCCTTGGAAGATGAGAAAGGGAGATTGATATTGACTATTGAGTATTGATACTGAGACATTGAACAGATATTTTGTGTCAGTCTTCACAGAGGAAAACACGTCAAGCCAAAGAATAGTGATAGGGATGTGAAGGGAAGTGAGGGCCTCGATAAAATAATTGTTACAAAAGAGATAGCGATGAGCAAACTAATGGAACTGAAAGCGGACAAATCCCCTGGTCCTAATGGGATTCATCCCAGGATACTGAGGGAAAAGGCAGGAGTTATGGTCGATATATTGGTAGTCATTTATCAAAATTCTCTGGATTCTGGGCAGGTCCCAGCAGATTGGAAGACAGCAAATGTCACGTCACTTTTTAAAAAGGGATGTAGGCAGAAGACAGGTAACTATCGGCCAGTTAGCTTAACGTTCATACTTGGGAAAATGCTTGAAACTCTCATTAAGGAAGAAATAGTGAGACATTTAGAATGAAGGAGTTCCATCAGGCAGATGCAGCATGGATTCAGAAAGGGCAGGTCTTGTTTGACAGACTTGCTGGAGTTCTTTGAGGATATATTGGGTGCAGTAGATAGAGTGGAACAGGTTGATGTATATTTGATTTCCAGAAGGTATTTGATAAGGTGCCACACAAGAGACTTAGCAATAAGATACAGAGGATTGGAGTCAGGATACATATATTGGCAAGGATTGAGGATTTGTTAACTGACAGAAGGGAGAAAGTCAGGATAAATGGTTGTTTTTCTGATTGAAAGACAGTGGTCGGCTGCAGAGATTGGTGCTGGGCCCACAGCTGTTCACCATTTGCATTGATGATTTGGAAGATGGCACAGAGTGTAGTGTAGCCAAGTTTGCAGGTGATACTACATTGAGTGGAAAAGAAATTTGTACAGAGGATGTGGAAAGGCTGCAGATGGATATAATTAAGTTAGGTGAGTGGGGCAAAGGTCTGGCAGATGGAATACAATGTTAGTAAATGCGAGGTCCACTTTGGTAGGAAAAATAAAAGCGCAGATTATTATTTAAATGGTGAAAACCTGCAGCATGCTGTAGTGAAGAAGGACTTGGGAGTGTTTGTACATGAATCACAAAAAGTTGGGTTGCAGGTACAATAAATTATTAAGGAGGTAAATGGAAAGTTGGCCTTCATCGCTAGAGGAATTTAATTCAAGAGCAGGGAGGTCATGTTACAACTCTACAAGGTACTAGTAATGCCACACCTGGAGTACTGTATGCAGTTCTGATCTCCATCCTTGAGGAAGGATGTACTGGTCTTGGAGGAAGTTCACCAGACCTACGAGGAGAGACTAACTCGTCTGGGATTATACTCACTCAAATTCAGAAGAATGAGAGGATATCTGATAATTATGAAAGGGATAGATAAATTAGAGGCAGGAAAATTGTTTTCACTGGTAGGTGATACCAGAACTAAGGGACACAGCCTCAAGATTCAGGGGAGTAGATTTAAGAAGGAGATAAAGAAAAACTGTTTTTCCCAGAGAATAGTGAATCTATGGAATTCTGTGTCCAGGGAAGTGGTTGAGGCTACTAAATTAAACAAATTTAAGGTTCCGTTAGATTTTTGCATTAAAAAAAAGATATTAAGGGATATGGAGAAAAGGCAGGTAGGTGGAGTTGAGTCAACGATTCGATCTTAGTGAATGGTGGAGCAGGCTCGATGGGCTAGATGTCTATTCCTGCTCCTACTTCTTATGTTCTTACGTTCAATATCCTGTAAAACTCCTCACAGCCCTCTCCAAAGATTCCACATTATTCCTATAACGTGGCTTCCAGAACTGAACTCTATGTTTTAAGTGGTCTAACCAGTTTTATAGAGCTTCAACATTATCTCACAGCTCTTGAACTTAATCCCCTGACTAATGAAAGCCAGCATACCTAAGCCTTCTTAACTACCCTATCAACCTGCATGGCAACCATGAGAGATCTATGGATTTAGACCCCAAGATTTAACCTCTGTTCTTCTACAGTTAAGAATCATGCCATTAACTATGTACCAGTATTCTGTTTCAACTTTGACCTTCTAAAATGCATATCTTCACACTTAATCCAGATTGAATTCCATCTTCCACTTTTCCTCCCAACTCTGCATCCTGTCCATATCCTGCAGTAACCTACGACAAATTTCTACACTATCCACACCACCTCCAACCTTTGTGTCATCTGGAAACTTACTGACCTAAACCTCTACTTCTTCATCCAGGTCTTTTATAAAAAAATCACAAAGAGCAAATATCCCAGAACAGACTTCTGTGGAACTTGTCTAGTCGTTGATATTAAGGCAGAATATATTCTGTCCACTAATACTCTCTTCTTTCGGAATGCAAGTCATGTGGGTCCACCTGCAAAAGATCGATTGGTGAGATCTATTAGGTTTATCTTTTGTGTTTGATTTTTCATCACTTGCTGAAAAATCTAGCAAAAAATGTCAACAGGACTTAAACCTCTCAGGTGGTACTACCAAGTTACTCTTGATGATGGGAATTGAAGTCCTCCACTCAAGGCTAACTACTGCTTCTTCCAAGTGGTATGGATTCTAAATTGTCTGAGTGAGAGCAGTAACAGACATCAAGAGGTGGTTTTCTTCTGTTTAATTTTGTGCTCTGGACAAAAGTTAAACACCCTTGGCAAATACTTCCCAACTCTATACCATTTTATTGTTACCTATAGTGGTCTCTTCCACTGTTTGGATAAATTTCTCTAAAAAACAAAATAATATGAAATGTTGGATGCCAGTATGATTCTCTTGTTGAGACTTCAATTGATGGTTATTTTACTGATCTGTGACATTAGTCCCAAATCCTGAGGAAAACTTTTTAAAACTGATTGGGCGAAATCAGGTGCTCAGTTTGATATTGGCGAGTCAGGAAGATTTATTCTTCCTGCTTTTTTGTAATTTGAAATAATATATGGCTTTTTATGGCACATCCAGAAGCTCATTAAGGGTCAACACACACAACAAAGCTGTCTAAAGTTATAAATAACCAGATAATGCAAGAGTATTTCTTTCCCTGAAAGAAATGAGCTCAAAAGTTTTGACATCAATAGGGGATTTTCTGCATCACCAATAATGTCAGAAATTCTCATTTACAATTCTGGATTATTTAATGGACAGAATGTATTTTCTTCAGAGGCCATGGTGAGATTGAAGCACACATTTTCATATTGTTCGTACATCCAGAAAACTCTCGGTCAGTCTGTTGCAGAAAATAAAGTATTCTCATAGATTTGTCATTACACAAGTATTATAAGATTTTAAAAGGAGAAAATAGATTAATAATTTTCATAAATGAGACAATATTGTATAAAGGCAAAATGTGTAATTGATTTTTCTTGCAGAATAATAATGTAACAATAATTGAAGAAAGCTTGATGAGGTCATTAATATGGTGGACACACTGCTGGAAGTAATACACTGAATCACTTTTTAGGCTAAAATGCCATCACAAAGATCCTTTGGTTATTTCTATGATATTAACTTTAATTGTACTTTATTTATTCTATTAGTGCATGATTTATGATCAATTTAATTTATAATTTTACCATGAAAATTATTAGTCAAAGAATTTTTCTTAAAGGTAGATTTTTGCTTAGAGTTTATTCTCAATACCTAGATGCTACTTTAGTTGTCCATTCAGAGCCAGCTCTTCAGCGCTTGACGTCCAGTTTTGCGGAAACTGCCAAAATGTTTGGCCTGGAAGTCAGCCTGAAGAAAACTGAGGTCCTCCATCAGCCAGCTCCCCACCATGACTACCAGCCCCCCCACATCTCCATCGGGCACACAAAACTCAAAACGGTCAACCAGTTTACCTATCTTGGCTGCACCATTTCATCGGATGCAAGGATCGACAACGAGATAGACAACAGATTCGCCAAGGCAAATAGCGCCTTTGGAAGACTACAGAAAAGAGTCTGGAAAAACAACCAACTGAAAAACCTCACAAAGATTAGCGTATACAGAGCCGTTGTCATACCCACACTCCTGTTCGGCTCCGAATCATGGGTCCTTTACCGGCATCACCTACGGCTCCTAGAACGCTTCCACCAGCATTGTCTCCGCTCCATCCTCAACATTCATTGGAGCGACTTCATCCCTAAAAATCGAAGTACTCAAGATGGCAGAGGCCGACAGCATCGAATCCACGCTGCTGAAGATCCAACTGCGCTGGGTAGGTCACATCTCCAGAATGGAGGACCATCGCCTTCCCAAGATTGTGTTATATGGCGAGCTCTCCACTGGCCACCGAGACAGAGATGCACCAAAGAAGAGGTACAAGGACTGCCTAAAGAAAGCTCTTGGTGCCTGCCACATTGACCACCGCCAGTGGGCTGATATCGCCTCAAACCATGCATCTTGGCGCCTCACAGTTCGGCAGGCAGCAACCTCCTTTGAAGAAGACCACAGAGCCCACCTCACTGACAAAACCCAACACCCAACCCCAACCAACCAATTTTCCCTTGCAACCGTTGCAACCGTGTCTGCCTGTCCCGCATCGGACTTGTCAGCCACAAACGAGCCTGCAGCTGGCGTGGACATTACCCCTCCATAAATCGCGAAGCCAAGCCAAAGAAAAGATGCTACCTTAAGTTGATCGACCTTGATTTTTCCAGCTCATAAGTATTACTTAATATAGTGTCTATGTGTTCCTCTAAGTAGAATAAAAAGTAACGTTTATTTCAGCAAACTTTAATCTAGTAAATTTTCTCATTTTTTGGCCGCTTTGCCTTATCAATGATCCCAATTGTTTAAATGGTTCTCTGTTTCTGTCTTGAAAGTTTCATTCCTTTGGGAGAGCATTGAATTAAGTTGATAGTTCTTTAATTTGACCTGATATACATCTCAAACCTATGCTAAAATAGTTTGCCTTAGAAAAAGACAAAATAGCTTCCTTGCAACTTGATTGATTAATGCTAGTATTTTCTTAAGCCATTTAATGCAAGCCCTTCTCATCCATTTGTTATCCAAGATTTCTATCAGAAATCTTGGCTTGACCTGAATCATCAAGTTAAGATTTCATGCTCCTGAGTAGTTGAATAAAGAAGTTTGAAAACTAATTTAACTAAACTGATATCTAATTTAAAATAAAATCTATTCTGTCACTGGGTAAAATGGCAGTTCTGAGAATCAGAACATGATAATTTAATTAGCGTACACAATATAGGGTGGAATGATAATAGGTTTATTGTCCTATACAATGTCCAATGTTCATATGCACCAACATTCTTACCGACTGCAGCTGAACAGGTATTTTAAAAAAAACGATAATAGTAAACCTAATTGAATATAAAAAAGTCAATAAATACATTACATAGATAATACATTTTAACAGTAATCCTAGTGGAAAATGCAGCCAGTGCTTTTTGCACTAGTAGAGCAGTCCATGAGCTGGACAGACTGGTCTGCTGCAGATTTGGGAGTTCAGTATGGCATGGTTTTAGTACACCTGTGGCTCTTGGTCCATCTTGGTAGGGAAGAGAGAGAAGGTCATCTTTTAGGAATGGAAAGTTATTTCTAGAGGTCATTTCTGGTACAGTGTACTTTGTGTGCAGAAAGGGCTTGTTAAGTTTTGTACCAGACTATTCACAATCAGATTCCAATACTATTCACATAACATCATGAATCCATTATTTTTCCTTAGAGCTAAGAAGTTGTGGGGTCAAATATTCTATTCCTGTTAAACCCAATGTAGGAGAAGTGCTGCCAAGGTACAAGAAACTGATGAAGATCCCAGGATCGATGTTATGCAATCCTTATAAACGTATATCCTCTGTGTTTGTTATAAACCTTTCAGGAAAAGTGATGGTGGTGCTGGTAAACGATCATTTTTAATTTTCCTGATTTGTGTATTCAACAAACTGCTTAATGTGAATTGAATGGTTGTGGTATTTAGCACTAGCCAGATTTGATCCAAATGTTGTGAGTGCTGCTGTGAGAATAATTCTTTTTTTTTTGAAACTTTATTTAAAGATTTTATTACATGAATAAAACAAAGAAATTACATTTAAAGAAAAATAAAAACACAACATTAATAACCTAACTTAAGTCTGTGAGAATAATTCTGATGCAAAGTCCACAGACTTAATTAGCTTAAATTAGTCTAGTATCTTAACTGGCTCCATATATGTCTGACTGTCCTTTGCTGGCTCCACGTGTCTGACTGTCCCACAAAGGGGCCGGCTCGAGTCTTTATACGGGCTGGTGATTGATAGCCGGCAGGTGGGGCCAGCCTCCCAGGTTGCCTACCTGCAGGTACAGTGGTTGCCCCCTGCAGTAGGCTGGTGCCAGTGCGGCCAGTGTAGTGGTTGTATCACCACAAATGTTATATACAATTCACAGCACACCAGTGGGAGCATATCTGGAGGAAACCATATTCCTATACAGCATACAGGTTCCAGTGAGAAAATGGACATGAATCAAAATAAAGAGAGGTGGAGCCAGGTTCATTTGATGAGGCCATCAGCAACTTTTCTTCTTTATCCTAGTTAAATAACAGCTTTGAAAATTCATCCTCATTCCTTCATGAGATTTGGAATCAAATCTCCAGTTACAAAAATGATGTCACAAAGTTTGACCTGAACATTCCAAAAAATGGAGGTAAAGCCAGTGAATCAAGATGACATATGCACGATATTGTCGGAATGGAATGGAGGAAAAAAAAAGTCTTTTTTCAGCAAATCTGCTTTGGCACATTGAAATGTTATTGATTCTATATAACTATATAACCACTTACAGCACAGAACAGGCCAGTTCGGCCCTACTAGTCCATGCTGTAACAAATCCCCACCCTCCTAGTCCCACTGACCAGCACCCGGTCCATATCCCTCCAGTCCTCTCCTCTCCATGTAACTATCCAGTCCATCCTTAAATGTAACCAATGATCCCTCCTCAACCACATCTGCCGGAAGCTCATTCCACATCCCTACCACCCTTTGCGTAAAGAAATTTCCCCTCATGTTCCCCTTATAATTTTCCCCCTTCAATCTTAAACCATGCCCTCTAGTTTGAATCTCCCCCACTCTTAATTGAAAAAGCCTATCCACATTTACTCTGTCTGTCCCTTTTAAAATCTTAAACACCTCTATCAAGTCCCCTCAATCTTCTACGCTCCAGAGAAAAAAGCTCTAGTCTGCACAACTTTTCCCTACAACTCAAACCTTGAAATCCTGTCAACATTCTCGTGAACCTTCTCTGCACTCTCTCTATTTTGTTTATATCTTTCCTATAATTTGGTGACCAAAACTGTACACAGTACTCCAAATTTGGCCTCACCAATGCCTTGTAAAATTTCATCATAACCTCCCTAGTCTTGAATTCAATACTCTGATTTATGAAGGCCAACATTCCAAATGCCTTCTTCACCACACCAACTACCTGAGTATCAGCCTTGAGGGTACTATTTACCATCACTCCTAAATCCCTTTGTTGTTCTGCACATCTCAATAGCCTACCATTTAATGCATATGACCTATTTAGATTTGCCTTTCCAAAATGTAACACCTCACACTTATCTGTATTAAATTCCATCAGCCATTTCTCAGCCCACACCTCCAGCCTTCCTAAATCACCTTTTAATCTACGGTAATCTTTCTCACTGTCCACAACACCACCAATCTTTGTATCATCCGCAAACTTGCTTATCCAATTCTCCACCCCTACTTCCAGATCTTTAATATATATAACAAACAATAGTGGACCCAGGACCGATCCCTGAGGAACTCCACTAGTCACCGGCCTCCAATTGGACAAACAATTTTCTACGACTACTCTCTGACATCTCCCATCCAACCATTGCTGAATCCATTTCACTACCTCCTTATTTATACCTAATGCCTCCACCTTTTTTCCTAACCTCCTGTGGGGAACTTTGTCAAAAGCTTTACTAAAGTCTAAAGAGACAACATCCACAGCTTTCCCTTCATCAACCTTTTTTGTAACCCCCCTCGAAAAACTCAATCAGGTTTGTCAAGCATGATCTACCCCTGACAAAACCATGCTGATTACTCCCTATCAATCCCTGTACCTCCAAATATTTGTAAATAAATGTGCCTCATTTTTATATTCAAAGATCTGGTCATGAGTATATCATAGTCTGAGATCTGACTGAAAAGCTTTGAAGATTTTAATATTGAAATGGCACCATGAAAGCTGGCAAATTTCCTTTCAAAACATAGTTCTTCCACAAATTGAACACATAATTTGAACTGATTATCTTAAATAAGATGCTGTTTTCAGGGACAAAGCTTCAAACATTTATCCTTGTGTTTCTGACTGTGATTTTATCCTATAATAGAAAGAAAATGAAAATTAAAAGAGCTGGCAGGCTGATACTGCCTACTGATAAGAGTCTGGAAACATCTGATATCATTTGAGCCATAAGACTATAAATTATAGGAGCAGAAGTAGGCCTTTCAGCCCATTGAGTCTGCTCTGCCCACAGCCCTGCCTTGATAGTCCAATGTCAAAAACAGAAAAATACCCACAGAACCATAAAGCATACAAAACATTTATTTAGTCACGCTAAAGGGAATGAGGGATATTGATGCAGGTAGACCATGTCACCCTTATCAATATCAAATCTCCTTCAAATAACACAGAGAAACAGTGCAGTATTTAAGGCATTTTCTGGCATACAAATCTGAAAGGCATCTCTTTGAATACATTGTTACAAGTCTTTGTTTAATACCTGGCATTGGCCTTTTCTTAAGATAAAGAAATGGTTGACGTCAATCATTTATTCACATATACGAGTCATGATGAAGAGAAATTATTTCTTATAAATGAAATTAGCAAAAGTCTGGAAGGATCGGTTCCAATACACTGTAACATCTGTGTTCTGTATACCCAAGATATAGTATTTAATTAGCACATGTAAATGATCAGTCTCACGATAATATTAAGCCATCAACATCCACAAAGCGAAGAGAAGTTTCTAGGCTGAGTAGAATTGGAACAAAACTCTGCTGGTGCCTTTAGAGTTGATGTGTCTGCCCTATGGTCATTGACCATTCAAATTGTGGCTAACAGTTGTAAGGCTTAATCAGCTGTACTAGCACAGAAAACTATTTATGAATGGGCTTGCTCATTGACAGGTCTTGACTCCATTGACTGAGCCATTTAGTGCTTCTGTGTTAAAAGCCATTATTGCTTCTGTGAACCTGCTTGAGCACTGTATGCCCAGTAAATGGCTGAAGTGATCAATTCAAATTACTTTAGATGATTAACTGATTCGTTTAATGGGCTGTCTGGGAGGTCAGCTCTCCCAACTGGTCCAAGATGATTGAAGCTAACATCGGTTCGCTGTCTGACCCGTTGCTGCCGTGTCATTGAGTCAGTGACCGCCAAGATGACCACCCGGGAGATCACAAAGATGGCCATCCCCATGCATCACACACGATGGGGCCTGGAAGCGAAGCTGGCAGTGACATCCATCCTTGTTGTGATGTGGGCCCGGAAGTTTGGTACAACTGGAGCTGCTTGGTCCAAAATGGCGACACTGGTCATGGGCTGTACACAGCACTGCTCAAGGGGGGTGCTCAATATATCCTTTCATGATGCCCTTCTCGCCAGAAGTTCAAGCAGGTCATGCTACGTGCAGTACTTTTGGGATGCTTGCTATGGCCACAGTAGTTGCACCTCATGTGCTCAGCAGTTGCAGCAGCTGTCAGGGGCAGGGGTCCAGAATCCCAAGATGGAACCACCCGTTCTGCATACCTGGGGGGCCACATGTCCCACGGCGTAGGCCTCCGCATTCTTCTATGCTTTCTCCATGGCCCGGGCCATCTGCACGACCACTTGTAGGGACCAATCGCCCTTCTCCAGGAGTTGTTTGCAGATGTGTTGGGAGTGGAATCCAGTGACCAGACCATTGCGGATGAGCTCCTCCTGATACTCCACCGCCATCACATCCCGACACCCGCAGTCTCACCCCAGCTCCCGCTTTGCCCACACGAACCCGTCGTATGACTCACCTGGACTTTGGCGTCGGAAGCCAAGCTGGAAGCACAAGTACTTGGCGTTCCTCGGTGCCCCATATTGTTGCTGGAGCACGGCTATCACTTCTCCATACTCCTTGCAATTGCAGATCAATTGGTACATGTGATCACCTACTGCTGCCAGTGGTAGGTCATACTCATCGCTGTCTGCTGTGATTTTGTGGCACCTCACGTAGGCCTTCAAGCAGTGTAGCCACATGTCAAATTTCACAGAGAGCTTTGGGTCTTTTGGGTCGATCTCCAGCTTCTCCAACCGAATTGCGTTGTCCCTGGCGCTTAAAATTTAGATCAATAAGTTTTAGTGCGATCAAATGGCCACTCACAGACACGAAGTAAGGGCCAAAGGCTTTATTGATCTAAAGATCCAAGCATGCCTCAGCATGCTGCTGGCTCAAGTCCAAGGGCAGGTGTGAGGGAGGAGACTAGAGCTCTCAGCCTTGATTAGGGTCTTAGGGGGAGGGGTTACCGGTTCAGCAGGCGGGTCAGCCTGCCCAGCTCAGTGGGGTACCATTTTCCATCACAGGGACTAGACTTTTTAATAAAGACAAAATCATTGGTGCTTTTTCTTAATAATTGCCATTTTTGGATGGCTCAAAATAGACTCTTTTACACTGCCTTTTTTTCATACTTGGAACTATGTTTGTTGAGTATCCAGATCATAGACTGCCTCTATTTCCAAATGCAGAGAACATCATTTGGAGAAGAGCTGGTCATCTTCTGATCATTGTCCATTCTACAAACATATTGCAAACAATTAAGCTGTCCTCAGTCAATCAGCCCTTTTCCAGTTCTGTAAAAAGCTCATTAAAGTTAGCCCTGTGTTTCCTTCCACAGATGTTGCGTTAACTCCTCAATTTTTGCAGTGTTTTCTTTTTCTTTAATTATCAATGGTCATAATAGCACAGGGTCCATCATTGATCTTTGGACTGATAATGTTATTCTTTCCCTCCTCTCACCCCTGTTGGACCTCCCTTGAATCTTCATCTCCAAGTCACTATCCATCTTTTGATGCAACCCAACTACCCCAATTCCCAAAAAACCTCAATCATCTCTCTGAGAGTGCTTCATGATCCTCAATTTTTTTTAGATAACTATACTACTTCAGACTATCATTCTCAATTATCCCCAACTCCTAAGATGTCTCTCCAATATACACCCTTCTTACACGATAATGCTTTCTAACAATCCACCTTGATTTCAATCCTATGTTCATCTCATTCTGACCATCAGTGCAATCTGGTTCCTTACATTACCTTCACAATCTCCATTCTCTGTAATTGCAGTAAATTTCTAAGATAATTCTATCAACTGTGAAGTTCAGACCCTTGGATCTTATTGACCATCCAAGCCTGAGATACATTTAGCAAGGCACGCCATGAATTGCCAGGCCCCAACTTAGTTTGAACACTTGGCTGATTCGTTGCCTTGAAATTTGTTCCTCACGTGAAAATTAGCTCAATTTATTCAAATTCTCAGTCCCATGAAATAAAAGAAAAAAATGAAAATTTTCTTTCGCATGGAAAATAAATTAAGTGTCATTATAGAATAGAGCTGAAATTACTGGCATGAAAATATTTTGGTAGTTAGGAGACTGGTCAATATTTTAGGTGGAATCCAGGAAGGAAAATAGGAAAATAAGTGGTGTATATCAAAATGTGACAAGCTCAGTTGAAGCTCCTTCATCACATGCAGATGTCAAGGTAGAACAGTGGACTAACGGAGTTAGGATGGGCAAAACTGTGCAGGATCATGACTCTATTGCTTTGAGAGTTTGTCAAGGTTGATAAATGTTTGGCAGCATGACTTGCTGAAAATATCATTAAATATAATTGGCTTTGTTTTTTCAACAAAATCCAATTAGTTTAGAAGCAAAACATGACATTTTCTAAAGATGTTGACTGTCAAAGAAGTGAACTTGTACTGAATTTTAATAGATATCTGTGTGTCTGAAATGGGCCAATTTGCAAAAGATGTTGAAATTTGTATATTGGTCTACAGTCCTCACAAATTAATTATTGGTAATGACTAATATATCAAAGGATAGAATAAGCACTGAAGGGTAGACTTGAATCTGGTTCTTACTGGATTTTAATCAGTTTATCCTGAAACAAAGTTTGAAAGTTTATAAAAGGATTAGGGAGGGTTCCAGGCTGGGATAAACATTTTTAATGCAAAATATTCTTGCCAATCAAAATCCTCACCTTTAATACATCAACCAGTGTATTTGATTGTGAGGAAAATCAGGCACATTAAATAAGCAACATCGCGGGAAAGGATTGGCACTGGCCAAGGGCCCATCCTGTGATTTCTGATCACAAAATTGATGGTTCAAATGGCCAGCACATGACATTCCAAAGTTCGCTTGTATCATGCACCAGTTAAGCTGAAATAGAGATACAGATGAGGGATCCATCTTCTCTCACTCAGTTAAACCAACCTAAAATAAACATCCATCCAGATGCTGGGTGCTGGTCTGAATATTTTAATACAATGAGAATATTCAATGGCATTGCAGACTTAGTGGTCCTTTACTCTTTCTACAAGTCAAGTGTTACATTATCCTAATTAAAGGAGGAGCAGTAACTGTCTTTTTTCAGGTGACTCCTCTCTTATTTACTGTGATATTAATAAAAAATCATGGTTGTTTGCCTTGTCAACTGTGCAAACCCAGTGAAGTTTTCAACTGAAGGTAATTACATTTAAAAAAAATGAAGTTGGCATTTCCATTTTACTTTAATCTTGGAAAGGGCCAAAGTGTGGATGCAAGTGGACAGGTTTGACATGGAGCTACCTGGCAGACATTCATTAACGAATTAGACATGGCATTAAATTTCCATTGAGATTCTAAACCAGACTAAATTGGAGCACTAGAATTTCAGTTAAAGCACAAAAAAACCAACCAAACATAATTTTGATCTCGAACGGGTCATCCACAAGAGTGAACTATTTACTTTATAAAAAGTAGACACTAAAATAGTCAATGTAAAACAGAAGTAATTTGGGAGAGAATGAGGCCTTTAGTGTCTGCAATACATTTAGATGTTCTTGAGAGCTGATCTTCACAGATTTATTTTCCTGTGTAATCTTTGTATTATCATTTATCAAGGAAAAAATTAGGATCTTTTCAAATTGGGTAATAAATTTGACATGATTGTCACTGTCTTTGGCAAAACATTCCATAAGCCTACTAATGTTTTCTTTAATGACTCCCTCTCTGTGTATTAAGACAACATGTACCCTTCTGGTGCTGGATGGGTCACGTCTCCAGAATGGAGGATCATCGCCTTCCCAAGATCGTGTTATATGGCGAGCTCTCCACTGGCCACCGTGACAGAGGTGCACCAAAGAAAAGGTACAAGGACTGCCTAAAGAAATCTCTTGGTGCCTGCCACATTGACCACCGCCAGTGGGCTGATAACGCCTCAAACCGTGCATCTTGGCGCCTCACAGTTTGGCGGGCAGCAACCTCCTTTGAAGAAGACCGCAGAGCCCACCTTACTGACAAAAGGCAAAGGAGGAAAAACCCAACACCCAACCCCAACCAACCAATTTTCCCTTGCAACCGCTGCAATCATGTCTGCCTGTCCCGCATCGGACTTGTCAGCCACAAACGAGCCTGCAGCTGACGTGGACTTTTTACCCCCTCCATAAATCTTCGTCCGCGAAGCCAAGCCAAAGACCCTTCTGGTTTTTATTTACCTGTTGCCATAAGTAATCACCACAAATAATTATTTGGCTATTCCAGTATGATTCTGCAGTAAATTTGGATAGAGATCTCCAGAATGGTGAAAATTTGGTTGGAACCAAGGTCATGTTTCCAGCATGCTTGGAGTTTTTTGGGGAAGGGGGTATGCTTGCACCAACACCCCCCCCCCCCCACCTCCACCAACAGCCATCAATAAAAGCAGCTTGCCAGTCTCTGGACCTCCACTTTGATAGAAACTGTACTCTGGCCCCCTGACTATCTCAATGCAGCTTTGCTAGACGGTATCTGGATTTGTCATATGTAAAACTGGCAATTGTGGAGCCAACCCAGAAATCCAGGCTGACTGGGATCTGTAGTTGGAAAATAGTTTGGATAACAGATGCCTCCCTGGCACAAGACCAACAGTACAGGCTTTCCAGTGAAGGTAACTGGCATCCCCATAATACCAGTCTTCTGTCAACATGCCCATTGCCTTCAGCTGGCAGAGATGGGTGTTCAAGGGAAGGAATCCCAAATAAAATTCCCACCACCAGAGAAACAAGATTCTTAAAGCCTCTCTCTCTATCCTTGGAATCTGCTGCCCTGTTAACAATCACCATTCATGGGCCCAACTAGTATACTGCGCTTCTTGCTAAGTTTATCTTGGCAGTTCCTTGCTTTATGATGAAGTATTGAATTCTCCCAAAAGAAACAAATGATTTCACATGTAGAAAAGAGTAAGTCAGGCAGAAAATTAATTGATGCCTTCCCATGCACCAGCGGATAACTGGCTAAAGAAAGCTCAGGAGTTGTGTAACCAAAAGAGATCAGAAAGGAAGTTTAGAAGAGAATTATTTTCCTGAACAGCAGAAATGACAAAAGTGAATTAATGCAAAGTAAATTGATACATTGATTCCCAGTACACAAAGTAAGAAGTACAATTAACCTTAACTATATTCTCAGAAACTAACAAAACATCTATTCACAATCATGGTAATGGATTTTTGCTGCCAAAGTTGATGCCAATCAGTGAATAGGTTTTTTTTTGGACTTCATGGTCTTTTTCAAACATTCCTTTCTTTCTGACATTAATCTAATTATCATGATTCATATATGTACTACGGATGGTATTAAAGTTCTGAAGCCCACAACAATGGCTTTGCAAAGCAAGTCAGAAAACACAATAGAAAACTTGTCATCAGTATTCTAACAAATTTTAGGAGGAAAACTTAGGCAAGTGTCCACCTGGTAGATCAAATTTTAACTCCTATATGTGAAATGACGCTTTTGGGAGGAAGTATGAGGAAAGTAGTACATTTTTGGAGCAACTGCAGGCTCAGAAACCTGGGCTGTGCATACAATAAAAAATCATTTGGGTGCTTGGCTTCATAAATAAGAGAATCAAGGGAAGGTTATCAAATTTTTAAGATATGTCAATTTGGTTTAGGGTGGAACGGTCAGCTCAACTATGGGTATTAGACTTTTGGGCTTGAAAGGACACAGAATGGATTTATTACAGTGTTACCTACCAGGGATAAAGACTTCACTTGCAGTAAAATTTTGAAGCACAGGAAAAGGCCCTTTAATCCTTCATTTTGACCATCTAATCCCATTTGTTTGTGTGGAAAACCACTGTTATGTATAATTGTCTGGTTGAGCACACCTATTGGCTGATTGTACCTGTGCTCCCAGCCCATAATCTCTCAAAACATTTCCTGACGATCTACCTTTTAAATGTCTTTTGTATGTTACAATTGTCCCTGCTTCTACTATTTCCTTTGGCAGCTCGTTCCAAATACCCATCATCCTTTGAATGGAGAAGGTGTCCTTCTGGTCCCTTTCAAATCTTTTCCCTCTCACAAATCTATGCCCTCTAGTTCAAATTCCCCTACCATAGAATCAAAAGCCTCTGACTGGTTACTTACCTACGCCCTTAGCCTCCTGTGGTTCAGTGAAAAAAAGTCCCAGCGTTTCCTTATAATTCAAGCCTCCAATCACAGTAAAATGCTCATGAATCTTTTCTATATCCTTTCCAGCTAAATAATAACATTCTAATGGCTGCTCGACTAAAGCTACAAGTGCAGTCTCAACAATGTTGTAGCAATGCCATCTATGCCCTGACTTCTTCCAAATCAACTTCATGGAATTATTTACCTGTATCACCAAATGTCTTTGTTCTGCAACACTCCTCAGGATCCTACCATTCACTGTGTAAGTCCTGACCTTGAATATCCTACCAAAATGCAACACCTCCTGGTTGTCTGTGTTAAATTCATCTGCCCAATTTCATAGTTCATCTGGCTCCTGTTGTCAACTTAGATAACCTTCATACTGTCCACTGCACCTCCAATTTTGGTGCCATCCAGAAACTAATTATATTGTCATCCAAGTCATTAATTTAAATGACAGACCATCACTGGATACAAGGGTAGTTTTTTTCCTCGTTATCAGACTTCTGAATGGACTCTGCACAAGCCTCCAATCTGTGTAATGGCCCTCCATTCTATCTCCTATCATCAACCATGGAAAGACTAGGCATTGTTTCCAAAGATTAGGAATCAATGAAATATTTGATTGAGGCAGTTCAAAAGTATGAAACTTCAGCAAAGTAATTAAAGCAAATTGTTTACAGCAGTGAAATGGTCAGTCACCAGAGGATACAGATTTAGAGTAACTTTAAAAAAATAAATGAGATGCTTTTAGGCAGCCATTTATTACTTGAAGGGGTCATGGAATTCAACAGTAATTTTAAAGAGAATTGTATAAAATTATGAAGGATAGAATAAATTACAGAATTTTGATGAGAAGTGGAGGAAGATATCTCTATCAATGATCTGGCAGGGGTAAAATTTCTTCCCTCTACACCTCTTTGACTCTATGCTATACCTTCGTTTAGTTCCATATATCGTAAATTGTTCTTTGGTTTTAACTCATTATAATGTAGGTGATCAAGGACACAAAAATAGGAGGAGGAATAGAAGTATGCCCAACGATTCAACATGATCTTTTTGTGTCATTTCACCAGAGCCCTCAATTCCAAAATCTTTCACAAAATTATCTTCTTCAAATATCTCTGAAGACTCAGCTCCCCCTACCCTCCAGGGATGAGAATACCAGATATTTACTACTCTCTGTGAAAAGTTCTGACACATCTCAGTTTTAAATGATTGCCCACCAATCATTCAACAATATTCCCTCTTTTGAGATTCACCGTGAGTAGAACACATATCGACTTCACCCTGGTCTGTCCACTAGGAATTGTGTTTGTTTCAATAAGATAACCATTGATTCATCTAAAGTCCATAGAATATAAATCTAATTTCTTTAGCCATTCTTGATATGACAACTCTCTCAAATTAACTAAGTGAATCCATTTTGGACTACTTCTAGCATTTGTATCAAAGTTAGTTTATTAACCAAAATGTATAAATCATCTGCTACCCCCGTTTGTGATGTGTTTACAAAGGATTTTTGGAAAGTTGTTCTT
Source organism: Narcine bancroftii (assembly GCF_036971445.1). Classification (NCBI taxonomy): domain Eukaryota; kingdom Metazoa; phylum Chordata; class Chondrichthyes; order Torpediniformes; family Narcinidae; genus Narcine; species Narcine bancroftii. Next base: position 54,994,294 of record NC_091469.1, read on the forward strand.
TACATGATGAAACCAAGCGAATTTGATATGAAATGTATTCAATCTGCTGATCTGTAGTTGGCAATTTTGCTTTTCTGTTAATCTTTAAATTATTCTGCTCTTTAGCATGGCAAGTTCCAAAGGATTCTTCCTCCCATATCCAATCCTTGCTGCTTTAAATCCAATAAAAACCAAGGAACCATAGAACATTACAGCACAGAAATAGGCCTCTTCTGCCCTTCTAGTCTGTGCCTTGTCCAACTGACTTGCACTGATTCCATAGCCCTCCAGACCTCTCCCATCTATGTATATGTCTAAATTCCTCTGAAATGTTAAAACTGAGTCCACATTTACCACTTCAGCTGCAAGTTCATGGACTCCTACCAATTTTAGTGTGACAAAGTTCCCACTCATGTTCCCTCTAAACTTTTCCCCTTTCACTTTAACACATATCCTCTGGCTGGTTTGTATCTCACCTACACTTAATGGATAAAGCCCATCTACATTTATTCTGACTACCCCCCTAATAATTTTAAATACCTTCATTAAATCTCCCCTCATTCTTCAACACTCCAGGGAATAAAGTCCTAACTGGTTTCACCTTTCCCTGAAACTCAATTCCTGACATCCAGGCAACATCCTAGTAAATCTTCTCTGCACTTTTTCTATCCTATTGATATCTTTCCTGTAGTTAGATGACAAAAACTGCACACAATACTCCAAATTTGGCCTCACCCATGCCTTATACAACTTTAACATTAATTCCAACTCCTGTACTCAATACTTTGATTTATGAAGGTCAATATGTCAAAAGCTCTCTTAACAACCCTCTATATGTGAAGCCACTTTCAGGGAATTATATATCTGTATTACCAGATCCCTCTGTTCCATCACATTCCTCAGTGCACATCCATATACCATGTATGTCCTTTCTTGGTGTGTCCTTCCAAGATGCAACAACTCACTTGGCTGCATTAAATTCCATCTGCCATTTTTCCAACTGGTTCAGATCCCTCTGCAAGCTTTGAAAACCTGCTTCACTGTCAACAACACCTCCAATCTTAGTGTCATCTGAAAACTTGATGATTCAATTTGCCACCTTATCATCCAGATCTTTGATATAGATGAAAAACAACAATGGTCCTAGCACTGATCCCTGACGCACACACCGCTAGTCACAGAATCAGAATCAAAATCAGGATTGTTGTCATGAACACATCAAGAAATTTGGTGTTTTACAGCAGTATCAAAGCGAAAACATTCATCTTATAACCATCTTATGACATTACTATAAAAAATAAAATATTAATAACAATAATTATGCATTTAAAGTAAGGTAGTGTATTTGGTTCATTGATTATTCAGGAATCTGATGGCAGTGGGCAAGAAGCTGTCCTTGTGCCACTGAATGCTCGTCTTTAGGCTTCTGCACTTTTTACACGATAGTAGCAAAGTGAAGAGGGCAAAGCCTGGGTGGTGGAGGTCCTTGAGGATAGTGGCTGCTTTTTTTTAAGACACCGCCTCATGGAGTGAAGTCTGGTGCCTGTGATATCGCAGGCTGAGTTAACAACCCTCTAGAGTTTGTTCTTGTCCTGAGAGTTAGTGCTTCCATACTAGGCAGCGATGCAACCAGCCAGAATGCTCTCCACGTCTCCAGTCTGAGAAGCAATCATCCACTCTCTTCTCCCATTCAGCCACTGACGAATCCAGTTCACTATTTCACCATGAATACGTAACGTCTGAACCTTCCTAACTAACCTCCCATGCGGGACCTCGTGAAAGGCCTTAATAAAGTCCATGTAGACAACATCCACAGTCTTTGCTTCATCAACTTTTCTGGTAACATCCTCAAAAAACTCTAAGTTTGGTTAAACATGACCAACTATGCACAAAGCCACTTATCAGTCCATGGCTATCCAAATAATTGTATATCCAATCTCTTAGAACTCCTTCCAATAATTTTACCTACTATTGACATCAGGCTAACTGGCCTATAATTACCAAGGTTACTTTTGGATCCTTTTTATAAACAATGTGAGCCACCCTCTAATCCTCTGGCACCACACCAATGCTGAAAAACATTTTAAATATTTCTGCCAGATTCCTTGCAATTTCTACACTAGCCTCCCACAAGATCCGAGGGAATATCTTGCTAGGCTCTGGGAATTTATCCACTCTTATTTGCTTTATGACAGCAAGAACCTCCTCCTCTTTAATCTCTGTAAGTTCCATGTCCTCTCATGACTCTGTACCCTTTTCCTGAGTTAATACTGATTTTTTTAAAAAAAGCATTTAAGACCTTTCCCATCTCTTTTGGCTCCATACAAAGCAAACCATTCTGACTTTCAAGGGGGCCAATTTTGTCCCTTAATATCCTTTTAATATACCTGTAGAAACCTTCATAATTTTCCTTCACATTGTCTGTCAAAGTAGCCTCATATCTTCTTTTATCTTTCCTGATTTCTTTCTTGAGGTTTTTCTTGCACTTTCATACTCCTCAAGTACCTCATTTTTTCCATATTGCCTATACCTGTTGTGCACCTCTCTCTTCATCTGAACCGGTTCCCCAATATCCCTCGAAAACCAAGGTTCATTATGCCTGCTAACTTTGCCTTTGATCCTGACAGGAACATACAAGCCCTGTACTCCCAAAATTTCTCCTTTGTAAGTCCTCTACTTACCTCGCACATCCTTGCCTGAAAACAGCTTACCATAATCTATGCATTCTAGATTCTTTCTCATTTTATCAAAATTAGCCTTTCTACAATTTAGAATCACAACCTAAGGCCCAGATCTATCCTTCTCCATAATTAACTTGAAACTAATGGTATTATAGTGTCTGGACCCAAAATGTTCCCCTACACATACTTTTGTCACTTATCCTGTCTTGTTCCAAAATAGGAGATCTAGTATTGCACTCTCTCTAGTTGGTACCTCTACAGCCAGCCCTATTACTGTATCGGAGTCCCTGTCAAGTTCAAATCTTCTACTATCACAGCCTTATGTTTCCTGTAGCTGTCTGCTATCTCTCTAGAGATTTACTCCTCCAGTGCTCACTGATTACTGGGAAGTCTATAATACAACCCCATGAGTGAGGTAATATCTTTCCCAATCCTCAGATGAACCCTCTGGTCTGTCCTGCCTCAGCAAGGCTGAGATATTTTCCCTGATGAGCAATGCCACTCCCCCTCCTTTCATTTCCATTCCCCCCCCCCCCTAATTCTATCGCATCTAAAACAACAGAAGCCTGGATCAATTGAGCTACCAGTCCTGTCTCTCCTGCAATCAAGTTTCATTAATGGCCACAATTACATAATTCCACATACTAATCCACACTCTAATCTCATCTGCCTTTCCTACAATAATCCTTGCATTGAAATAGATGCACTTCAGAACATTTCAACTACATTCAATCCATTGATTTCTAAGGGTGCATGCAATTTTAACATCATATTTTCCCTCTTCCACTCCTTTATCTGTTTTGGTGCTCTAGTTCCCTCCCCCAGCAAATCTATCTTAAATCCACCGGAGCAGCATTAGCAAACCTTCCTGCAAGGATATTAGACCCCTTCCAGTTCAGATGCAAACAGTCCCATCAGAACAGGTCCCACCTTCCTTGGAAGTGAGTCCAATGATCAAGAAACCTGAAATCTTCCCTCCTGCACCATGTCTTTAGCTACATGTTAGCCTGCATTATCCTTCTATTTCTAACCTCACTAGCCACATAGCATGGGTAGAAATCCTGAGCTCACAACCCTGGAGGTCCTGTCCTTCAACCTAGTGCCTAACTCCCTGAACTCTCCTTACAGGTCCTCCTCACCCTTCCTGCACTCACCATTGGTCCATACATGGACCATGACATCTGGCTACTCACCCTCCCTCCTGAGAATGCCGTGAACTCAATCTGAGATATCTCAGACCGTGGCAACAGGGAGGCAACATACCATCGATGATACTCAATCTCCTCCACAGAACCTCTTATCTACCCCCCTAACTATGGAATCCCCATCACTACAGCTCACCTCTTCTCCCCTTCCCTTCTTAGCCATAGGACCAGACTCCATGCCAGATACCTGATCTCCATGACTTGTCTCTGGTAGGTCCTCTCTCCTACAGTATTCAAAATGGTATACTTGTTATTGAGGGGAATGGCCTCAGGGATGCCCTGCACTTCTTGCCTGAACTCCTTCCCTGACTGTCACCCATCTACCCTCCTCCTGCCACCTGGGTGTGATAGATTCCCTGTAACTTCTGTCTATCACCCCCTCTGCCTCCTAAATGATCCAGAGTTCATCCAACTCCAGCTCCAATTTCTTAACTCACCTTGTCAGGAGCTGCAGCTGGATGCATTTCTCGCAGATGAAATTGTCAGAGATACTGCTGGCTTTCCTGACAACCCACATTTTGCAAGAGGGGCATTCCCCTGCCTTGGCTGCCATTCCCACTGTCTATGACTAGTTGAGCAAAATATATGATTTTTTTTTTTTTTTTTTTTAAAACCTGCCCTTACCTGTGCCTACCAGTTGAATCATTTTTGTTCCTCGAATAGAGTGGCCCTTTCTGACTTCAACTCCTACTCTTTCTCGCTACCTACTTTTTCTCACCCAAGCCCTAGCACCTCTAACTCAGCCCCCTCTAACAATGACTGCTCCTCATTTTCTCTTCAACTGTTGAACTTGATTGACCAATCAACCGCTATCTGCTGAGTCTCGCCTTTTTCAATCCATTTGAAACCTGGAAAAATACGCAAGCATAACTCATGATGAATTTCAATCAGCTGTGGGTTGGAAAAATCCATGCACACTCATTCTAAGTCTAAATAAAATTCTGTCAAATATATGCTTTGTAAATATTACTCATGCTATTAACAACCTGTCCGTTTCTCAGTACGTGGATGATATCCAAGTCTTCATTCCCTCTGGAACTTTTATGGCCTGAATTAAAAAATAAAAATCAGCCACCATTTCATTGATGAATCATCATTTATCACATGTTTTATAAATTAGGACCTTTTTAAATGACCAAAACCTATTATTTGCCAGAGGCTCTTCCCCTGACAGCCTCATGCCTTCCCACCTCCAAGCTGCTTTTCCTGTCCATCCACTGAGCAGAATCTATTCAGTGCCCTCTATAATGTTTGGGCCAAAGACACTTTATTTTTCCTTTATTTACCCCTGTGGTCCACAGTTTTAAATTTGTAATTAAACAATTCACACGTAATTAAAGTCAAAGGGATTAGGCAAAATAATTGTGCAGCACAGACTAGAAGGGCCGAAGAGCCTTTTTTTTTTGGGCTGCAATGTTCTATAGTTTGATGGTTCTGCTCCCATCCTCCCCCCACTAATTCCAACCTAGCTATTCCTGCCTCCTAGCTCCACCAACCCAAGTTCAATCCTGACTTGCCGTACTGTCTGTGAGGAATACATACATTCTCCTTGAGACTTTGTAGGTTTATCCTCAGTACTCCAATTTCCTCCTACATCCCAAAGATGTGGAGCAGATCCATAGAACCATCAAACATTACAGCACAAAAAATAAGCCATTTGGCCCTTCTATTTTGTGTTAAGCAGTTATTCTGTCTTGTCCCATTGACCTGCACCCAGCCTTTAGACCTCCAAAGCCCTCCCATCTATGTACATGTCTAAATTTTTATTAAATATGAAAATTGAGCCTGCATTCAGCACTTCAGCTGGTGCTATATTTATGATATCGATCACCTCTTTGCTTGCAAAATCACAAGCACTGAGGATGCAGAAGCAAAATGACAGCTCCAGAGAAAACAACTGAAGTTTGTTTGACTTTCTTCAAGTTCAAAAGATAGATATTGATATTTGAAATTGTTAAAGAGCAGAATTAGGAAAGAGCAGTTTTAGGACCACTAATAGTCCTCCATTCCAGGATCCCAAACCAAATGTGGAAAAAGCATCATGCAATAGGAACAGAAAATACTGGAACTACTCAACAGGTCAGGCAATATCTTTGCAGCAAGAAGTAGTTAAAATTACTTTTGTGTGTACCTGCGTGAACCTGCAGAAGCTGCATCAACAGTTTTAGTGACTCCAATTTAATAAATAGTCACTTGAAGGCTAAGCGAGACACTTATTAGTGACACGTTTTCAATTAGTTTCAATACAAGCCCAGATGTATTATTATTCTACCACATCCTTTGTTCTAACACATAAACTTGAAATTATCTTCTTTAACATTGAAATGAAATATCCATAAATAACATTTGTATAAACTTCCAGTAACATTTATGATCATGGTCAACTAAAGTTACAGCGATCTTACTCACCCTTCTTTATGTTGCCGTCATGTTTTATAGCATTATATCTAAAACTCCAGGTAGGCGCTCTGCCCCACCTTGCATGCTCCAACTGGCACTCCAACCTGGAACACACTGCGCATGCTCCTGGAACCACACTTGCGCATAACCATGGAAAGTAAAAACTAACGCGGGATACCTCCGTTGACCACGCAGGGTCTAAAAGGATGCCGACCTAACAAGGTAAATAATTTTTTAAAATATTTTTGGCCCTTTTAGCTCCTACAATACTGGCCCCTAATTATTATAATTAGACATAATATCTTAAATAATAATTACACAATAATTCAAATAACATATTAATCTCAAACTTCATACAGATCTTATTTCTTCTTTCTTCTTAAGGCCAGAGGTTACCAGCACACTCTGGATAAATAAAATCTATAACCTGTATAGTATGTAAACAACAAAATAAAGTCAGTTTGTACATAAAAGTTTATTTGTCTCCAGAACCTTTGAGTTAAAAGGTCGACCAGTAGGGGTGGCAGCCCTCATGGAGGGCCTGGAGGCAGTCTACTTGCGCCCTACCTCAGGTTCCCCTGGACAGGTTCCCTGATTGATACAAGATCTCATAACTGAAGGTGGGCAGCTCAATTCACCACCTCATGATCTTGTCATTTAAAAAAAAATTTCCCTGCAGTTTATTGTTAAACATAAAAGCTACGGCTTTCGGATCCATCAGCAGGGTGAAGGGTCTGCCAGCCAAATAACGACTCCAGTGATGCACTGCCTCCACTATAGCCTGTGCCTCTTCCTCAAGGGCCAAGTGCCTGAGTTCAAGGCCCTGGTGAGTTCAGAAAAGGAATGCTATGGGCCTGGCTGCGTGGTTCAGCATGGCAGCCAGGGTGAAATCATAGGCATCGCTCTCCACTTGGATAGGAATGGATTCATCAATGGCACGCATGGCCTCCTTGGCAATTTCCCTTTTAATGCCCTTGAATGCCTCGCAGATGGAAGAAAGGTGGTTGTTTTTACCAGAGGGTGGGCATTGTCTGTGTAGTTGGGGATCCACTGATCCCTGATTCACTCTTTCAAAGTGCAACACCTCACACGTATCTGTATTAAATTCCATCAGCCATTTACTGGCCCAATTTCCCAGCTGGTCTACATCTCTCCAAAAGTGCTGAAAATCTTCCTCACAGTTCACTACACCTCCCTATCTTTGCGTCATCAGCAAACTCTCATATGGAACCTTGCCAAAGGCCTTACTAAAGTCTATATAAACAACATCCACAGACTTTCCCTCATCAACCTTCTTGGTTGTTGTGTCCGGGTTGTACCATCAGAGGTCTTAAACTCTAGAAAGGGTTGTAAGTTTAACAGCACATTTCTTTACTCACATCCAGCTACTGAGTCACGCATTGATACAGTACAATATGATTCAACGCACATGCACCACTCTCAAATGTGATGTGGTTCTTTCAGTGTTAGTGTTCATGCTCTAGCATAAAATAGTCCCATGTTTCCTCAGTATATAACAGGGGTGGCCAAACTTGCTTAATGTAAGAGCCACAAACAATAAAGCTCAGATGCTTGAGAGCCACAGGACATGAACAAAATTCACATATACGTTTTAATCGTTGCATACATGTTTTGTTACAAAAAAATTATATAAATTTTAAGAAGTGCATATTAAATGCAATAATATTTATTCATTCATGCAGTATTTAAACTGTTAATTTGTATTAGTTTCAGTAATCACAAAGACTCAAACGTGTAAAAAAAGGTAAACCAAAATTAGAGATATTTTAATCACTTTTCCACCTTACAAATTATTCTGGAGGGTGGAAGACTGGCAGCGTGCTTCAGGCAGGCGAGAGACTGGCAGCGCAAGTCGGGTGTGCAAGGGGGTGTCGAAATTTCTAGAATATTCGAATTTTCCACGAGCCACATGTTAAAGTTCAAAGAACCGCATGTGGCTCGCGAGCCGAGGTTTGGCTATTCCTTCATATAACCATATAACCACTTACAGCACAGAACAGGCCAGTTCGGCCCTACTAGTCCATGCCGTAACAAATCCCCACCCTCCTAGTCCCACTGACCAGCACCTGGTCCATACCCCTCCAGTCCTCTCCTATCCATGTAACTATCTAGTCTTTCCTTAAATGAAACCAATGATCCCGCCTCGACCACATCTGTCGGAAGCTCATTGCACATCCCCACCACCCTTTGCGCAAAGAAATTTATATATACATAACCGAATCTCCTCAGACACCTACATATACATAATATATACATAACAATTACAGCACGGAAACAGGCCATTAGGCCCTTCTAGTCCGCACCGAACCAAACACCCCTTTCTAGTCCCACCTCCCTGCACAATGCCCATAACCCTCCATCTTCTTCTCATCCATATACCTGTCCAACCTTTTCTTAAATAATACAATTGACTCCGCCGCCACTATTTCTCCCGGAAGATCATTCCACACAGCTACCACTCTCTGAGTAAAGAAGTTCCCCCTCATGTTACCTCTAAACCTCTGCCCCTTAATTCTTAACTCATGTCCTCTTGTTTTAAACTTTCCTCCTCTTAACGGAAATAGTCTATCCACATCCATTCTGTCTATCCCTTTCATAATCTTAAATACTTCTATCAAATCCCCTCTCAACCTTCTACGCTCCAAAGAATAAAGACCCAATCTGTCCAATCTCTCCCCATACTCCAGATGCTTAAACCCAGGCAACATTCTGGTAAACCTTCTCTGCACTCTCTCCACTCTGTTTATATCCTTCCTATAATTAGGCGACCAGAACTGCACACAGAACTCCAAATTAGGCCGCACCAACGTCTTATACAATCTCAACATCACCTCCCAACTCCTATATTCCATGCAATGATTGATAAAGGCCAGCATACTAAAAGCCTTCTTCACCACCCTATTCACGTGAGTTTCTACCTTCAGGGAACAATGTACCGTTACTCCTAAATCTTTCTGCTCTTCTGTATTCCTCAATGCTCTCCCATTTACCACATATGTCCTATTCTGATTCTTCTTACCAAAATGAAGCACCTCACACTTATCAGCATTAAATTCCATCTGCCATTTTTCAGCCCACTTTTCTAAGCAGCCCAAATCCCTCTGCAATCCTTGAAAACCTTCTTCATTATCCACTATTCCACCTATCTTAGTATCGTCTGCATATTTACTAATCCAATTCACCACTCCATCATCTAGATCATTAATGTATATAACGAACAACAATGGGCCCAATACAGATCCTTGAGGCACACCACTGGTCACCGGCCTCCAACCTGACAGACAATTATCCACTACCACTCTCTGGCCTCTCCCTTTCAGCCAATGTTCAATCCATTTGACTATCTCAAAATTTATACCTAAAGACTGCACCTTCCTAACTAACCTTCCATGTGGTACCTTATCAAAGGCCTTACTGAAGTCCATATAGACAACATCCACTGCGCTACCCTCATCCACATTCCTAGTCACCTCCAAAAAATTCAATCAGATTGGTCAAACATGACCTTCCTCCCACAAATCCATGTTGAGTGCTCCTGATCAGACCCTGTCTATCCAGATGTTTATAAGTACTATCTCTAAGAATTTTCTCCATTAATTTACCTACCACAGACGTCAAACTTACAGGCCGATAGTTGCCAGGCTTCCTCCTTGAACCCTTTTTAAATAACGGAACCACATGCGCAATGCGCCAATCCTCCGGCACTATCCCCATATCTAATGACATTTGAAAAATTACCGCCAGAGCCTCTACTATTTCCTCCTTCACTTCTCTCAATGTCCTGGGGAAGATCCCGTCTGGTCCCGGAGACTTATCCACCTTTATATTCTTCAAAAGCCTTAAAACTACCCCTTTTGTAATCTCTATATTCCCCATATTTACCCAATTTGATTTTTTTATCCCACATCTCCCAATATCCTTCTCCTTAGTGAATACCGAAGAAAAGAAACTGTTCAATATCTCCCCCATTTCTCTAGGTTCCACACACAGTTTTCCACTCTGATTTTCTAAGGGACCAATTTTGTCTCTAGCTTTCCTCTTACCATTAACATATTTCCCCTCATGTTCCCCTGATAATTTTCCCCCTTCAATCTTAAACTATGCCCTCTATCTAGTTTGAATCTCCCCCACTCTTAATTGAAAAAGCCTATCCACATTTACTCTGTCTGTCCTTTTTAAAATCTTAAACACCTCTATCAAGTCCCCCCTCAATCTTCTACGCTCCAGAGAAAACAGTTCCAGTCTGCACAACCTTTCCCTGTAACTCAAACCTTGAAATCCTGTCAACATTCTCGTGAACCTTCTCTGCACTCTCTCTATTTTGTTTATATCTTTCCTATAATTTGGTGACCAAAACTGTACACAGTACTCCAAATTTGGCCTCACCAATGCCTTGTACAATTTCATCATAACCTCCCTAGTCTTGAATTCAATACTCCGATTTATGAAGGCCAACATTCCAAATGCCTTCTTCACCACACCATCTACCTGAGTATCAGCCTTGAGGGTACTATTTACCACAACTCCTAAATCCCTTTGTTGCTCTGCACATCTCAATAGCCTACCATTTAATGCATATGACCCATTTAGATTTGCCTTTCCAAAATGTAACACCTCACACTTATCTGTATTAAATTCCATCAGCCATTTCTCAGCCCACACCTCCAGCCTTCCTAAATCACCATTTAATCTACGGTAATCTTCCTCACTGTCCACAACACCACCAATCTTTGTATCATCCGCAAACTTGCGTATCCAAGTCTCCACCCCTACTTCCAGATTGTTAATATATATAACAAACAATAGTGGACCCAGGATCGATCCCTGAGGAACTCCACTAGTCACCGACCTCCAATTGAACAAACAATTTTCTACCACTACTCTCTGACACCACCCATCCAACCATTGCTGAATCCATTTCACTACCTCCTCATTTATACCTCATGCCTCCACCTTTTTTCCTAACCACCTGTGGGGAACTTTGTCAAAAGCTTTACTAAAGTCTAAATAGTCAACATCCACAGCTTTCCCTTCATCAACATTTTTTGTAACCCCCTCCAAAAACTCAATCAGGTTTGTCAAGCATGATCTACCCTGACAAAACCATGCGGATTACTCCCTAGCAATCCCTGTACATCCAAATAATTGTAAATACCATCCCTCAGAACACTTTCCATCAACTTGCCCACCACAGACATCAGACTCACGGGCCTACAATTCCCAGGTTTACATTTAGACCCTTTCTTAAACAGCGGAACCACATGCATCACCCTCCAATCCTTTGGCACTACCCCCGTGGCCAGTGACATCCTAAAAATCTCTGTTAATGGCCCCACTATCTGTCCACTAACCTCCCTGAGTGTCCTCGGGAATATTTTGTCCAGTCCCGGAGATTTATCCACCTTTATCTTTTTCAACACAGCCATCACTACCTCCTCAGTTATCCTTATATGTTTCATTACCTCCCCACTATTTTCCTTTACCTCAACTGGTTCAATATTTTTTTCCCTAGTGAATACCGAGGCAAAGAAATCATTCAAAATTTCCCCCATTTCCTCTGACTTCTCACTCAGCCTACCCTCACTATCTACAATGGGTCCAATTTTATCCCTCACTCATCTTTTACTTTTAATGTACTTATAGAAACCCTTTGGATTTATTTTTACTCTGTCTGCCAAAGCCTCTTCGTGCCTTTTTTTGGCCGTTCTAATTTCTTTCTTAAGATTCCTTCTACACTCCTTGTAGTCCTTCAAATTGTCAGCTCTCTGTTCTTTATACCTCTTGTATACCTCCCTTTTTCTCCTAACCAAATTTCCAATATTCCTCAAAAACCAAGCCTCCCTATGACTTCCAGCCTTTCCTTTGATCCTCACTGGGACATAACTACTCGGTACCCTCAAAATTTCTTTTTTGAATATCCTCCATTTCTCATTTACACCCTCACCTGAAAATATCCTGTCCCACTCAATACTCCCCAAATCCCTTCTTATTCCTTCGAAATTTGCTCTTCTCCAATCCAGAACCTCAACTTTAGGCCCCTCCTTGTTCCTCCCTAAAACTACCTTAAAACTAACAGAATTATGATCACTAGACCCAATTGGATCTCCAACATTAATGTCTGATACTTCACCTAGCTCATTCCCTAACAGGAGATCCAGTATTACACTGTCCCAAGTTGGTTCTTCTACTAATTGATTCAGAAAACAATCTTGAACACATTTAACAAACTCTAGCCCATCCAGCCCTCTAACTGTATAGGTATCCCAATCAATGTGAGGGAAGTTAAAATCTCCCATGATCACTACCTTATGATTCTCACACATATACATCATCTCTCTACACATTTGTTCCTCTAGTTTTCTTGACCCATTTGGTGGTCTGTAATACACCCCTATTAGCACCCTCATGCCTCCTTCACCCCTCAATTCGTGTTATATGGCGAGCTCTCCACTGGCCACCGTGACAGAGGTGCACCAAAGAAAAGGTACAAGGACTGCCTAAAGAAATCTCTTGGTGCCTGCCACATTGACCACCGCCAGTGGGCTGATATCGCCTCAAACCGTGCATCTTGGCGCCTCACAGTTTGGCGGGCAGCAACCTCCTTTGAAGAAGACCGCAGAGCCCACCTCACTGACAAAAGGCAAAGGAGGAAAAACCCAACACCCAACCCCAACCAACCAATTTTCCCCTGCAACCGCTGCAACCGTGTGCCTGTCCCGCATCGGACTTGTCAGCCACAAACGAGTCTGCAGCTGACGTGGACATTTACCCCCTCCATAAATCTTCATCCGCGAAGCCAAGCCAAAGAGAATCTGTAATTGCAATTAAGAATTAACTATTCTATTTACACATTTGTGGTTCTATATTCTTTTCAGCAGAATCAGACTAATGATAGGATGTTGCTTCTCCGCCTCATAGAACTGTTTTGTTCTGCAGTTCTCCTGCTGCTTGCTGTGCAGTCGTTGCAGGTTGGTTGGGGTTTCACCTCATGTTCCCTCACAAGTTGTTGGAATTACAGAAGCTGCTTTTTGTATCGGATCTGGTGATGGGCGAATGTGGATCCTGTTTTGACTCAGCTGCCTGCCAGATTCTGTCTCAGTAATGTATGACCTTGGTGTCTCAGCTTTTCTAACAATCTTTGCTGGACTCCAGGTTTTTATCACTGGCTCTTGAACATGGACATGGTGCCCTGTGAACAGTTCTGGTAATGTTTTTGCATGTTTGTTATAATGTTGATGTCTTCCCTCTTGTATGTTAGTCACTTTATTTCTTCTTGGTTGTTTGGTGGACAGATTTTGCTTTGCAGGGTTTTCTTGTACTTTCTGCCATTCAGAAGCTCTGCCAGGGACTTCATGTTGGCCCTCAAGGGTGTGCTTGCAGTGACAGAAGAGCAAGGTAAGGGCTTTCCTTTGTCTCTTGACACTTAGTGAGAATGTTTAATTATATGTACATGCCTCTCAATGAATCCATGGCCCTTTGGGTAATATGATGATGAAGTAGTGATGGTGAACCCATATTTTGCAGCTATTTCTCTGAATTCACACCATGTCCCATTGTCACATATCACTTGTTCAGTATTCCCTGTTCCGTGAAGAGCTCTCGTACTGCAGCAGTAATGGTTGGTGCTCTCAGGTCCTTCACTTTCCTGATGAAGGGGAATTTGGAGTAGTAGCAGGATACAATGAGATACCATTCTTGGTTTTCTGTGAACAGGTCTGCTCCCACAGTGTGCCATGGCCTAGCAGCTATTTCAGCAGGAATCTTCTCTTCCTTTTGTTGTGTATTTCTGTATTCTGGCATGCTGGACATGTAGCCACCATTTTTTTAATATCCTTATACATGCTGTCCAGTAAACTGCTGCATTTCTCCATTCCCATGTGACCTTGGTGTATTTCTTGAAGAATTTCTCTTTACATTATCTCTGGTATTATCAGCCAAGACCCTGCCAGCAGTACACTGTTCTCCAGTGATATATCGTCCCTGATAGACCAATACTGACGAATTATAGGCTGCACCTGTTTTATCCATTCAGGCCATCCCTGTATCACCTGTTGCAAGAGCATCTGCAGTTTCTTCTTTAGTCAGGTTTAGTTTGTTACTGGACACACTGACGAGGTGATTTTCCTTGATCTCCATGTCTTTCATTTCGTATTTTTTGTTTGGGGAAAGATGTGACAAGGCATCGGGGAACACCATTTCCTTTCCTGGCCTGTACTTCAAGGTGAAGTCATAACATTGGAGCCAGAGGAGTAGCTTCTGTAGTCTGGCTGGTGTCTTGCTGAGGTTCTTTTTCTGGATGTGTTCCAGTGGGCAATGATCGCTCTCTACCACAAACTGTCTCCCGTAGAGAAATTTGTGGAATTCTTTGCAACCATATATGACTGCCAACAGTTCCCTTTCGACGTTGGCCTATTGGGTCTCTGCTGTTGTCAGGAGTTTTGAAGCAAAGGCTATCGGTTTTCCTTCCTGCACTAATGCTGCCCAAAGGTCTCTAATGAAAGTGTCTACTTGTAATATGACAGCTTTTTTTTTTCTGTCGTAGTAGCTCAGTTCTATTTCTCTGCAGACCACTTCCTTAAGCTTGTCGAAATTTTGTTGATGCAATGGTGACCACTGAAATCCACATCCTTTTTCAGAATCTCTCTGAGGTTGGCTGTGTGGTCTGACATGTGTGGTGTGAAATAACTCGTACTGGACCAGGCCAAAGAAGCTTCTTAGTTCCTTTATGTCCTTTGGGTGTTCCATTTCGGCAATGGCGTTTACCTTCTCTGGGCTTTGTCTGACTCCATCAGGTGTATACACCATTGTGAAGAACTGGCATTGCTTCTCTTTAATGATGCATTTGTCTGAATTGAGTTTGATGCTGGCCGTTCTTGTTTTCTCTATGGCTTTGTGTCGGTGAAGATAATGAGTTTTCTCATCTCCACCAAAGACCTGGATTTCATCTGCAATGCTGACAGCACCCTTGCATCTCCTGTAGGTCTTATCTATCTTTTGCTAAAAGACAACTTGGCTCACCTTTAGGCCAAAAGGTAGTCTCAGGAGCTTGTGCAGGCTGAATTGAACATTGTGACCAGTGTCGATTCTTCGTCCATCTTCACGTTCCAATATCCATTCTTTGCATCTAGCTTGTTAAAGATTTTGGAACCCATTAGTTCAGAAGTGATGTCTTCCAGCATTAGTGTTGGATAGTGACCTCTTTTGTTTGGTTTAAGTCTTTGGGATCCAGAGATAGATTCAGGTGGCCATTCAGTTTTTCCTTTATTACAATGGAATTCACCCAGTCAGTTAGCTCGACCACTTTCACTATCACTTGTTTTTCTTCCACTTACCATATAACCATTTATGGCGCAGAAACAGGCCATGTCGGCCTTTCGAGTCCGTACCGGTTGACCAGGTAGAATGTAAAAAAGAACCTACTTCCTTATGAAACCTAAAACACCAGAACAGGAAAGAAAGTTTTTGTAGAAAAGACCTAATTAAGATTAGAAGATCTAAGATGGATTTATCATGTGCAAGTACATGAAATGTATTAGCAAGGTTGATGTGCTCCAGGTGTGTATAATTAGCAGCAATATATCATCAAGGCAATAAGGAAACAGAAATAGGCTCCAGGTAGTTCAGGATAAAAGATGTTCAGCAAAGGAGGGAAGGAAAGAGGGGAGGGAGCAAAGGTATTGATTAAAGAGGTTAAGCTTACTCGAGAGAGGATATCCTGGAATGATGAAGAGTAAAAGCTATCCAATTACCATATACCTTTGTGTAATAGTCAAATTTTGTAGACTCTTTGAGCTCCTGCTCTAGCCTTTGTTTCAGCTCTATTGGCACTTTCCGTGGAGCATGGATCATTGGTTTGCATTCGGGTCTATAGTTATGTGGTATTCAAAATTTCCAAAGCATCTGACTGTGCATCAAAGTATTCAGGGTACATTTCCATGAGTCTAGCCTTGTTTGTGATTGGAAGTCATTGCTCAAGCAGGATATCGCTATTGATCCTCTTGGACATTTTCATCTCCCTAATCTCATTGTTTACAGAGATTAGCTGTAATTCCTGACAACTATTCAGCCTAGAATTGCTGGTCTGTCTGCATCAACCCACGAAGAATGAGCATATGATGCTTTTTCCTTTATTTTGCCTTTTATTTGGACTTTTCCTAGTTGTTTAATCACAGGGCCACCATAGGCTGTGAGCGTGATATTTATGGCTTCTATTTTGCCTTCCTCTGGGTACCCTTTCACCATGTTCTTGGACAATATTTGATGGCACAGTTTGAATGGGAGGACGTTGCTTTGTGATCCAGTGTCCATCTTTATTTTTAAGTTGAATATTGTCGTTTGTTTTGGATGTTTCTTTTCACTTGGATCGTGGTGTGTAATTCACTTTTTCCATCCTTCCCTTTCTTGGATGTCTCGTGGAGGAGTATTGTTTTGACGTCTGCATGTTGGAGTTACTGCTGCTGCTTCCCTCGATATGGTGTACTTTCTTTCTGTATTCTTGATTTCTCTCTCTTTTTGTGCCAGACCTACTCATCTTTCCTAGAGATTGACCTTCCCACAGGTCCTCCACTTCAAACCATACACCGGGCATTTCTTGCGGTCATCGAAGGGGTGTAGTCTGCCGCACCTCCCACGGTTCTCAGATATCTGCAGGTTTCTTTGTGTGCGCTTTATGGCATTGACCCTTCTGTCACTGTGCTGCTTGATGGCCTGCATGGAGAGGGATTGCATTTGCTTCTTAGTGGCCTCAAAGGCCCTAGCTGTGTCTACAGCATCTGCTGGTTTCAAGCTGTCTTTTCCCATGAAAGCTTTCCGCACTTCGGGATGTGCGCTTCCTCAAATTAGTTGGTCAACTATTCTCTCCTCTATTTCTTTGAACTTGCATTTTGCTGCAATATTCTTTAGCCTTGTGAGGAAATTATCTATCCACTCGTCAGGCTCTTGATTTAATCCCTGGAATTTGTATCGCTTCTATGGTTGGGTTGCTGTTCCAGATGAGAGGAAAATTTTCAAATATCCATTCTGAGTTATTTTCTTCCTCTTCAGCCAGCTTCCAGCTATTAAACAGGTCTAGTCCTCGCTCCCCTGTCCAAAGAAGGATGTAACTAACCTTTTCCTCTGGTGCAGCTCCCTTGAGGAAACATTTGAATGTCAGGTTGACCTCCTGCTTGAACTTTTTGAAAGCCTTTATGATGTTGTGGGCATCCCAGTCCCTTACTGGGTTCAACGCTGCTGCTGCTACGACCATTTTCTTCTCCAGCACTGGTCATCGGATAATGGTGCTTTTTCTTTGTTTCCTTCTCTCCATGTTTATTTCAATTTGCTTTTCTATCTGGTGTGGGTTTTGATCTATCCCACAGCTGCCACCATGTTGTGCCAGGTTGTGCCATCAGAGGTCTTAAGAAAAACTAGAAAGGCGTGCAACTTTAACTCACGTTCAGCTACTGGGTCACATATTGATACAATGTGTCTCACTGTACATCCACCACTCTCAAGTGTGATGTGGCTCTTACAGTGTTAGTGTTCATTCTCTAGCATAAAATAGTACATAACATTGGTAATTTCCTCAAAAAACTCTACAAGATTTGTTGAACATGACTACTACGCATAAATCCATGCCGACTGTTTTTAATCAGCTGATGACGGTCCAAATATCTATATGTCTTATCACTCAGAAATCCTTCAAATAATTTACATATTACAGGTACTGACGTTGGGCTCACTAGCCTATAATTGCCTGGTTTAATTTTGGAGCCCTTCTTAAACAGCGGGACATACTTTCCAATCCTCCGGCACCTCCCCTGTGACTGAGGACATTTTGAATCTACCTGCATTTCCAGCACTTGTCTCCCTCAAGGTGTGGGGGAATATCATATCTGGTCCAGGGGATATGCCTACATTTATTCATTGCAAGGCAGCAAGTACCCCCTTCTCCTTCAACTCCATATGTTCCATGAAACTTCTATTTGTTTCCCTTCCATCCTTATTCATTATGCCAGTTTCCTGAGTAAATACCGATGTTAAAAAAAAAACATTGTTCAAATCTCCCCCATTTCTTAAGGCTCTGATTTTCTAGCGATCCAATTTTGTCCCTTACTATCCTTTTGCTTTTCATATACTTGTAGAAATACTTTGGATTTTCCTTCACATTATCTCCCAAAGCACCTTAATGTCTTCTTTTTGCCTTCCTAATTTCCTTCTATTGCATTCTCTTACATTTTCTATACTCTTCAATACGCTCACTTGCTCCTTGATGCCTATTCCACATTTATAGCCCCCTCCATTTCTTACCAGCTCTCCAATACCCCTTGAAAATGCAAGGTTCACTATGTCTGTCAACTTTGTCCTTTTTCTTGGTAGGAACTTGCAATCTCTTTGATTTTCTTCCTTGAAGATTAAGTTTGTTCATTAGTCCCACCGTGCAATAAGATGCAGTACTGCCTGGAATACGAAATGCATAAGTGCATATTAGTGCATTCCCATTCTGGCTTGTGACTTGTACAGGCACTATTGAGAGTTTGCATTTATCCACACTGGCCCCGGTAAGACCATTTATCTGAACCAAGCCTATAATACTGTGTTTTGATGTTTTCTTTATGTCTGTTTGTTCTTGCTCCAATTCCTTGTTCCTAATGAATATGCAGTATTTTAGGATGCTTAAAATTGCATATGTTAAAACTAAGTCACTTCTTGCAGTTTTCATTGATGTGCCCTTTACACAAACAGCCAAAACGTATTTCATTTTCCTTTAAAAAAGGAATTTTCTCCTTGTGTTCCTTCCTTTCTAACCATAAACACAGTTCTAGCTTTACAGAACAAACAACTCTTCTCAGAAGGCAAACTCTCTTTTAGTTACTTCATAGTTTTCCTTATTTATAACTGCCACATTAGTCACAAAATGATTACTTTTCTGTTTCCTTTTCAATTTTGGATTTCTGTGAATTAGACCTCCTTACATTTTTGTTCCCCATTGAAATATCTCTGGTGTTTCTATATTGCTGGATCTGTTTCAATGTACACCTGCCCTTCTAGGAAATCCACCAAATCCTTTAAAGTAGCTCTTTAACCATATTTTTCCTGGAAATCACAAGCCATTCTTCTCCATCTATCGCATATCCAGTGGGGTAATTTATTTAAATGATTCGCATTTTACCAGGCACTTCAAGATCATGAATATTGTTGATATCTTCAATAGCATTACAACGTCCTCTTAAAAAATAGAGTATATACTTGTGAAATCTTTGCATCATTCAGTTTTATTGATGACCATTTAAGAGCTTTATCTTAAATAAGCTAAAGCAATTCAATGTTTGTAGCCAAAAATTATTCTCTAGTAAATACTTAGCTTTATCGAATCCTCTATCTACAGACATTTGTTAACACGTGTTTACAAGTTCCTTTGGCCATCCTTCTGTGTACACTTCCAAATAATAAAGACAATCTCCAGGGTCGAGACACCACTTTTCAATATTGTGTCTAAAAGATCTCGTGAACGCTTGGATCAATGATGCAGTGATTTCATTGTTTCTTCTCATGGATAATAGTTAATTGTCCTGTTCACTGCTTCATGTAGCTGGTAATGTATCTGGAAACCTCGCTGAAGTAGGTTCATCCGTAGTTCTGATATATGACTCGAATGGTAAGGAAGCTGCTGCATTTGACTGAACCCAAGCTGCAGCTCTGATGGCAGCCCACCATGCTCTTGAAGGATTTTTTCCTGTAATAACATGTCTTGTACCTGTGGTACTAAGATTTATGCCTTCATAATTGGTTTAATTTCCTTCAGCTCTTTCTTAAAATATGATTCCATTCAATGATACATTTTAGGTAATCTACTTCTAGCAGCAGATAACTCTGAACCTTCTAGTGCATTCGACAAAGAATTAATACAACTCTTTTTTTCTTAATTCTATCTGCTCCCTTTGCCTCCTTAGCTGTTTTGTTGTCTGCTCTTCTTTCTTAACTGCTCCTGCTCTCTTCGTAGCTGTTCCTCCTGTGCTTCCTCTGTTTCTTCCAAGAAACATCTATCCTTAAGCCATTCATTTTCTGTATCAATAGTGGCTTTTTCAGCTCTTAATCTTAAATGTGTTGATGTTATACTGGAAACTCTAGAGCTTGCTCTGGAAGAACTTAGTTTGCTTCTCCTGCTTTCCACATTTGACGTATTTCTTCCTGCAGGTCAGATGTTGTCTTCTTACTTACCTCTTTATCCAATTCAAATGGTACATCCATTTTGCCTTCAGCTTTTCTTCATCATCTTTTGGTGACATATATTCAGCTATTTCCACATTACTGTCTTCATATTCAGTCGTTGTCTTCTGCAATGATTTTGCAATGTCTTCATTTCCATCAACCAAACCCTTGGGTTCTTCTCTTGCCAGCTTCAGTCTTTCAATAGAACACCTTTATTTCCACTTGTATCTAATTTTCAATGCTTCAGTTCTTCTCTAAGTTCCACAACATTCATCTCTTTGATATGTTGCTCTTTAATAGCAAAGTCAGCACCTGCTTCAGCCATTTTTACTCGTCTTGCTCTACCATCACGACGCACACACACGACACAAGCCAATTCAACAGTCCCAAATGGACTCGTGGCAGCAAAATCCAAATTGTGTTCAAACTTTCCACAAATACACAGAAGGAGTCCACACTTAAGCCTACCGCTGCTGAAGGCTGCATGCGCTGATATTATCAAACGAGTTTCCACAGCAGCATCCATCAATAATATCATTGATTCTCAAGAAATGGCTTCACCAATGTGATTATAAAGACACATTGCTATTAGATTATAGACTTTAAATCCCTCTCTGGCCAATACTCATAGAGAATGAATGTGGATTACAAACTTTCCCCATCTTGAGGCATTTCCATGATGGCTAAAATATAATATTCAATATCAATCAAAAGCACAGAGCGTTTGTTCTATCTTCTAACTTTCAATTTTTTGTATCAAACAACATTCTTTAGTTGATTAAATGTAGTGACTTCGATCCAATAAATAATTACTTGAAGGCTAAGCAAGATACTTATTAATGATGCATTTTCAATTTGTTTCAGTACAAGTTCAGATGTATTTAAATCCTTTATACCAACACATAAACTTGAAATTATCTTCTTTAACATTAAAATGTAATATCCATAAGTAACATCTGTACAAACATCCAGTGACATTTATGATCACGGTCAACTAAAGTTATGGCGATCTCATTCACCCTTCTTTATGTAACTGCCATGTTTTATAGCATTATATCTAAAATGTCAGATTCGTGCTCTACCTCACCATGCATGCTCCAACTGACACTCCAACCTCAAATGCACTGTATGTGCTCCTGGAAACACACATGATCATAACAACAATGGTGGCCGTGAAAAGTAAAAACCAATTCAGGATGCCTTTGACAACCATGCAAGGACCAACCTAACAAGGTAAGAAAATCTGTTATATATTTCTGGCCCTTTTGGCCCCTACAGTTTATACTATTGATCACCACTTTCTTTATCATGGTGGATCTTTGTATTCAAAATCAGAAGCATTGAGAATGCAGAAGCAAAATTACAAACTTTAAGGTAAATGTAGTATGTAATCAGGCTCAGTTGTTCATTGACCTTCTAAATAATTCAAGGGCCTCTTTCGGTGTTAAATAGAAACATAGAACATAGAAGATAAGAGCAGGAGTAGGTCATTCGACCCTTCGAGCCGTCCCCACCTTCTCTCCGTAACCTTTAATACCCTTATACTGAAGAAATATATCTAATTCCCTCTTAAATATATTTAATGAACCTGCCTCTACTGCCCTCTGTGGCAATGAATTCCACAGATTCACCACCCTCTGGGTAAAGAAATTCCTCCTCATCTCGGTCCTAAATGGTTTGCCTATTATCCTCAAGCCATGGCCCCGGGTTCTGGATTTTCCCATCATTGGAAACATCCCATCTGCATCCACTCTGTCCAGTCCTGCCAGAATTTTATATGTCTCTATGAGATCCCCTCTCAATCTTCTAAACTCCAGCAAGTTCAATCCCAATTTGCGCAATCTTTCCTCATAAGTCATTCCTGCCATTCCAGGTATCAGCCTGGTGAATCGCCTCTGCACTCCCTCCATTGCAAGAACATCCTTCCTTAGATAAGGTGACCAAAACTGCACACAATACTCCAGGTGTCTCACCAAAGCCCTGTACAGCTGCAGTAAGGTATCCTTGTTCCTATACTCAAACCCTCTTGATATGAAGGCCAACATACCATTTGCCTTTTTAACCGCCTGCTGTACCTGCATGCTCACCTTCAGAGACTGGTGTACAAGTACCCCTAGGTCTCTCTGCACTTCCCCATCTCTTAATCTATTGCCATTCAAATAGTAATCTGCCCTCCGGTTTGTATTACCAAAGTGAATAACCTCACATTTATCCACATTGTAGTGCATTTGCCATGTATCTGCCCAGTCCCTCAATTTATCCAAATCACACTGGAGCTTCCTGACCCACTCTTCCGTGCACACAACCCCTCGTAGCTTAGTGTCATCTGCAAATTTGGAGATATTACATCCAATCCCCTCATCCAGATCATTAATGTAAATTGTGAACAGCTGGGGTCCCAGTACAGATCGCTGTGGCACCCCACTGGTCACCGCCTGCCACTCAGAAAATGAGCCATTTATCCCAACTCTCTGTCTTCTACCTGCCAGCCAGTTCTCAATCCACATCAATACTTTTCCCCCAATCCCTGAGCCTTGATTTTGGAAGCCAGTCGTTTATGCAGGACCTTATCGAAGGCCTTTTGGAAGTCCAGGTACACCACATCCACTGGCTCTCCCCCATCTATTTTACCTGTCACCATCTCAAAGAATTCCAATAGATTTGTCAAGCACGATTTACCTTTTGCAAATCCATGTTGAATCTGTCCGATCCCTTCTCTGCTCATCATCTGCTCCGCTATTACATCCTTAATAATGGATTCCATCATCTTGCCCACTACTGATGTAAGGCTCACCGGCCTATAATTCCCCGCTTTTTCTCTACCCTCCCTTTTTAAATAGTGGGGTAACATTAGCTACCCTCCAATCAATGGGTACTGATCCTGAGTCTATCGAGTTCTGGAAAATAATTCTTAAAGCTTCTGCTATCTGAATGGCCACTTCCTTAAGTACCCTAGGATGTAGATTATCAGGGCCTTGGAATTTATCTGCCTTCAATCCCATCAATTTTCCCAAGACCATGTCCTTAGAGATATTGATTTCTTTCAGTTCCTCCCTTGCATTAGTCTCTGTTTCCCAACATCCTTGGGAGATTATTTGTATCCTCTCTTGTAAAAACAGAACTAAAATAAGAATTTAATTGGTCTGCCATTTCCTTATTCCCCATTATATATTCCCCTGATTCCGACTGCAAAGGACCTACTCTGGATTTCACCAATCTTTTCCTCTTGACATATTTATAAAAGCATTTGCAGTCGGATTTTATATTTGCCGCAAGCTTACTTTCGTAATTTATTTTTGCCCTCTTGATTAATCCCTTTGTCCTCCATTGCTGCATCTTGAACTGTTCCCAGTCTTCGGTTGCGGTACTTTTTTTGGCCAATTGATATGCTCTCTCTTTGGACCTAATGCTGTCTCTAATTTCCCTTGTTATCCACGGCTGATTCACCTTTTTTGGTTTATTTTTATGCCAAACCAGTATAAACGATTTTTGCAATTTCTCCATTAGATCTGTGAATGCTTTCAATTGTCTATCCACAGTCAACTCCCCCATAAACACCACCCAATCAATCTTACTCAACTCCCATCTCATACCATCATAATTCCCTTTATTTAAATTCAGGACCTTAGTCTCGGTTTTAATTTCATCACTCTCCATGTCGTGTGAGAATTCGATCATATTGTGATCGCTCCTACCCAAAGGGCTTCGTACAACAAGATTGTTGATTAGCCCCTTATCATTGCATAATACCCAATCTAAAATGGCCTGCTCCTGAGTTGGTTCCTCGACATATTGGTCTAGATAACCATCCCGTAAACATTCAAGGAATTCCTCCTCTTCAGTATTTTTACTAATTTGGCTAGTCCAATCTATATGCAAATTAATGTCTCCCATGATGACAGCTGTTCCCTTATTGCACACTTTTCTAATTTCTCTTTTAATGCCTTCCCTCACCTCTACACTACTATTTGGAGGCCTATATACCACCCCCACTAACGTTTTCTGCCCCTTGCTATTCCTCAGTTCTACCCATATAGATTCCGCATCTTCAGAGTTGATATCCTTTCTGTCAATCGTGTCGGTCCCTTCTCTCACCATCAATACTACCCCACCCCCTTTTCTTTCTTGCCGATCCCTCCTAAATATCGTATACCCCGGGATGTTAAGTTCCCAGGCTTGCCCAACCTACAGCCATGTTTCTGTAATCCCAATCAAATCATATTTGTTTATCTCAATTTCCACAGCTAATTCATCTACCTTGTTCCGAATGCTTCTTGCATTAAGATATAAAGCCTTCAGATTTGCTTTTTTCACCCTCCTTGCTCTTTCTGATTTTTTACTTTCGCTGCCTAACCTAACTTTTCCTGTTTTATCTTTTCTGTCCTTTGCCCTATCATACAGGTTCCCACCCCCCTGCCAAATTAGTTTAAACCGCACCCGACAGCTGTACCAAACCTAGCTGCCAATATATTGACCCCTTTTGGGTTTAGGTGTAACCCATCCTTCTTGTAGAGGTCATGCCTTCCCCAAAAGAGATCCAATGATCCAAGATGCCAAAACCCTGTCCTTTACACCAGCTCCTCAGCCACACATTCATTTTTCTTAACCTTCCATTTTTGTCCTCAGTTGCACTTGGCACAGGTAGCAAACCAGAGATCACCACCCTGGCTGTCCTATTTCTTAGTTTCTGTCCTAGCTCTCTATAATCCTTTTTCAGTACTTCCTCCTTTTTATCTATGAAATTGGTACCCACATGTACCAAGACATCAGGCTGTTCGCCTTCCCCTTTTAGAATACCCTGGACCCGATTTGAGATATCCCGTACCCTTGCACCAGGGAGGCAGCACACCATGCGGGCATACCTATCTGGCTCACAGAATCTCCTGTCTGTATTTCTGACAATGGAGTCCCCAATGACCACTGCATTCCTCTTTACCTTTTGGTCCACCATGCCAGGCTCAGTGCCAGTGACCTGGTCACTGCTGCCAGCTTCTGTCAGATCATCTCCCTCAACAGCATCCAACAAAATATACCTGTTACTGAGAGGGATATTCACAGGTGTGCTCTCCATTTTCCTGGTATTTTTCTTCCCTCCCCTGACAGTTACCCACTGACCTGACACATCTGGTCTTGGGGTAACTATGTCCCTGAAAGTTGAATCTATCAACTCCTCACTATCCCTTACCAGCCGTAGGTCCTCAAGTTGCAGCTCCAGTTCCCCAACTTGGTCCTTAAGGAACTGCATCTCAGTGCACCTGACGCAGATGTGGCTATTTGGGAGGGTGGGACTCACCCATGGTTCCCACATCTGACATCCAGTACAAAGCACTAACCCCATAGGCATGACTGAGCTAAAATAATGCCACTTACCTTTCTCCTCGCCTGCTTTTGCCTAAGCCTGTTGACCCAAAGGCTGGAAGTCCCACTCCTTCAGTGCCCCACTCACTCAGTGCGCCACTCCTCACTGGCCGCTCCCTCCCCTTTTACTCCTTTTACTGGCCCCTTGACCAATTAACCTTGACCAATTAACCTTGACCAATTAACCTTGACCAATTAACCTTGACCAATTAACCCAGTCACTCTCTCCAAGCTCCTATTCCTCTGACTCACAGCTCAAACTCCAGCTGCTGCCTCCTCAGACTCCCAGCCTGATTTGAGTAGGCCCAAGCCCCAGTAAGCCCTTGTACTTAACTGCTTACCTCCACGTCACTCTCTCCGAGCTTCTCCTCCTTCGACTCCCAGCTCGAATTTACATATAGATTGGACGAGCCAAATTAGTAAGTCCAGCTATTTATTCTACTCACCCTCTGATGCTGTCTCTTGGCTCCTCGTCCTCTCACCCGACACCAGGCACTGACTCACTGTCTCCTCTGACCCCAAGTCTGACCTTTCTGAGCCCAAGCCCCAGTAAGTCCAGCTATTTATTCTACTCACCCTCTGATGCTGTCTCTTGGCTCCTCGTCCTCTCACCCGACACCAGGCACTGACTCCTGTCTCCTCCGACCCCGAGTCTGACCTTTCTGAGCCCAAGCCCCGGTAAGTCCAGCTATTTATTCTACTCACCCTCTGCTGTCTCTTGGCTCCTCCTCCTCTCACCCGACACCAGGCACTGACTCACTGTCTCCTCCGACCACAAGTCTGACCTTTCTGAGCCCAAGCCCTGGTAAGTCCAGCTATTTATTCTACTCACTTTCTGATGCTGTCTCTTGGCTCCTCCTCCTCTCACCCAACACCAGGCACTGACTCACTGTCTCCTCCGACCCCGAGTCTGAACTTTCTGACTATTATTCAAACCATCTCTCTTCATTCCCTCTGCTTTCGGCAGTCACTGTCCCTTACACCATCTTCCTTTCCCAGCCTCTTCTTGTCCTGTCCATGTTTCTCACGAAACATCATTTGGGTCCATTGGGGACAAAGGCAAAATATTCCTTCTCCCAAAGCCCAGGGACTTACTTGTATAGACCTAAAAATCCACCACAAGAAATAATCTCCAGTTTAAAGGATAGCTGTTGTCTTCAATGGGTGGTGGCTTGAGTTGCTCCCATAACATTTAATCAGAAATGGTCCTTGCTTAATTCTCGAGGTATGGTTTCTCTGTGCAAGAGGCCTAATCAAAAAAAGTTGTCTCAGAGAAGTTATCATCCTCAAAAATAGCTAGAATTTAATAATTTCTAGTCATGTTTGCTTTGTTCGTGTAGAACTGCCCAGGAATAGGCAAAGTTCATTTCAAATGTGGCTCACCACATTAAAGTGTGAGACATTTAGTCATTGTTTCTTGACCACAGGGTGCAGAAAGATTTATTTCTGTTTTATCATGTCTGGTGAGTGAAAATGAAATAAATCTTGCACATCACATGGAATTAAAAATGACAGTTCATGTAATCACTATCAGCTGTAACCTTTTACCAGAAAAAAAAGATATCACAAAATGATTTGTGTAAAGGGCAATACTTTTGCAATTATTTCTTTAATGTATATTCAATCAGGTTTATGATTGTCAAAAAAAATCTGCACAAATCAAGCTTCAATTGATTTCTAAGGTTCAACAATAAATCAGTTAATCAACATCATAAGACAAAATGTTCCACTGAAGAATTATGTTACTGAGATATGTGTTTTGTTTTAGTAATTCTTCATGTAAGTACCATCATTATTGAATACATGTTTTAACCTTTTCGTGTTTGTCTAAAGCCATCACCAGGTATTATAGCATAGTAGGGCATGCAATATGGAGCAGTGAACAGAGAACTATTTAACTCATGGAAAGTGCTCTTTGTTCAAAAAAGGTAAAACACCATACCTTTGAAATGGTGAACTTGAATGATGAAAACGAGGCCCACATTCTCCAATTTGATTTTTTTTTCATTGAATATTAAAATTTAATTCAGTTTTGTTCCATTTTGTTTACCCTTGGATCGCACAAACTTTGATGTTTGATGTTTCTCCTGCCCTTTTTGGAATTAATTATTGGCACCTGTTGCTATGTATTGAGGATGGGAACTTAAATTACCAGCCACACAGTATGATCTGAGGTGTTTCCACAAATGTAGGCAGCTACATAACAGGAATGCTAGAAAAAGCTGGTCTAATGGGGATGCATCAATGATTTGCTGATATAGAACATTACAACATAGAAATAGCCCCTTGGACCATTCTGTGCTGAACTATTTTTCTGCTTAGTCCCACTGATCTGCACCCAGTCCATAGCCATTCCTATCCATGTACCTGTCCAAATTCTCCTTAAATGTTAAGATTGAGCCGGTGTTTACCACTTCAGCTGACATCTTGATTCACACTCCCATCACTCTCTGTGTGAAGAAGTTCCTCCTAATGTTCCCCAAACTTTTCCCCTTTCACCCTTAACCCATGTCCTCTAGTTTCTCACCTACCCTCAATGGAAAAAAGTTTACCTACATTTACTCTGTCTCTTCTTTCTTTCATAATTTTAAATACCTCTATCAAATCTGCCCTCATTCCTCTGTGCTCCAGGGAAAAACCTTTCGCAGTAACTCAGTTCCTGAAGTCCAGGCGACATCCTAGTAAATTTTCTCTGCACTCTTTCAATCTTAATAATATCTTATAGTTAAGTGACCAAAACTGCACAAAATACTTCAAATTTGGCCTCACCAAAGTCTTATACAATTTTATCATAACATCTCAACCCTTATACTCAATTCTTTGATTTATGAAGTCCAATATTCCAAAAGCTCTTTTTACAACCCTATTTACCTGTGATGCCTTTTTCAGGGAATTATATATCTGTATTTCCAAATGCTTTTGTTATACCACACTCCTACCATTTACCGTGTATGTCCTTTCTTGGTTTGTCCTTCCAAAATGAAAAACCTCACACTTCGCTGCATTGAATTCCATCTGGCATTTTTCAGCCCATTTTACCAGCTGTTCTGGATCCCTCTGCAAGCTCCAAAAACCTTTATTGCTGTCCACATGCCTCCAGTTTTTGTTTCATGGCACAAATGCAGTGCATGACCTCTTTTGATGATCAAAAGCTTCTTACCATTTCTTTCCTTGTTCCACTTGCTCTAGCAGAATCAACTTATTTATTGCCAACAAGCTCTTTCAACTTCCTTTAGGAAGTCAGCCGGTGGGGTTTGACCATTTAGAAGCATTCTGTACCAATCCTCCGATCATTCTCAAAATTAGAGGTGAATTATTTCTCAATTCCAATGCTACTTTATTATTTTCCTGCCTGCATTTAGAAAGTGTGAAGCAAACAAATCTAAAAGAAATGGTGCCTTGCAATTAAAACCAGTACTGAATAGACCACTTTGCAAACTTTTTTGGGTTCTCCAAAAGCTGCTATGAAATGTATTTCATTTAATATAGAGATTTTCTTCTATCTCACACTGTACTATTTCAAGGTCTCATGTAAATGACATTTATCTGTCTTCACTTGCATTTTGTATCTCCTAACAAAACAAAAAGAAGCTATTCCATCCATCATGGCTGATTCCATGGTGATCTGTGACCTACAACTTCAAATAGAATATAACATATGTCCTTCAGCTACTTTGCCAGAAAGATCAATGTTGCTCACAGCATCCTAGCTTCAAGATCATTTCAGATTGCTGATTCTGCTGCATCTGACAGCATGCAGCTCAATGCTGCATTGGGAAGGTCGCCCAAACTCCCTACCCAAGGGGAGGAGACATAATTTCCTTCATCTTTTTTTGTCACAGGAGCAGGCACAGGCATGTGACTACTTTGCAGGATTTCCAAAGGCGTACAGGGATGAAGAGCCTGCTCTCATCCTCACGTGAAGCCTTTCCAAATAATTTTTCACCAGGATTAACTTTGTCATACAGCACAGAACTGGCCCTTCACCCCAACTCGTCCATGCCAGCAAGGTGGCATTCAACGCTTGTCCCTTTGCTTGTATTGCACGGTCTCTCATCTTGTTAAGCAGCTTTATGTTCGGCTCTTTGTCAAAGACCTTTTGAAAATCCAACTATACAACATCCACTGCATCTTCTTTGTCTAGTCTGCCTGCGGTTTTCTCAAAATGTTGTAGTACGTTTGTCAGGCGAGATTTTCCCTTAAGCAAACCATTCTAACTTTGGCCTAGCTTGTTATGTACCTCCATACCTCCAGGTACTCTGTCACCACATCCTTGATAATTGACTCCAACAACTTCCCAACTACTGATGTTAGGCTTACAAGGTTATAATTTCCTTTCTGCTGACTCCCTCCCTTTTTAAAAACCTGAGTCATCTTTGAGATTTCTGAAGCCATGCCAGAAACTATTGATTCTTGGAAGATCATTGCTGATGCCTCCACAATCTCTATAGCTGCTTCTTTCAGAACCCGAGGGTGTATTCAATCTGTTCTGGGAGACTTGCCTTATTAGACCATTCAACTTCCCAAACACCTTCTCTCTGGTGATCGTGACTACCATCACCTTCTCTTCCCTGACACCCTTGAAAGTCGGGAATACTGTTAATATCTTCCTCAGTGATCTTCCTCCGCCTTCTCCTTGTCTCCCATTACAATTTCTCCAGCATCATTATCTATCGGTCCTTTATCTACTTTCACCTTTTTTTTTTACTCTTAACATATTAAAAAAGAATTTGGTATCTTTTTTATAGGATGTGTTAACTTTCTTTCAAAGTTCATCTTTTTTCTTCCTAATGACCTTCATAGTTGTCTTCTGTCAGATATTAAATGCTTCCCAGTCCTGTCTCTTCCCACTAAATTTTATTTCCTTTTATGCCCTTTACAGGCAGTCCACAGGTTACAAATGAGATTCATTCCTAAGTCTGTCTTTAAGTCGAATTTGTAGGTAAGTCAGAACAGGTACATACAGCTCTAATTTTGCATCATTTAGTCAAATGTTTGTCTTAATATATAGTATATATTTTAACTTTCTATGTATATAAAACTATTGGAGTCATTTTCTTGAAATGGCATCAAGGGAGGTTTGTACAGAGCTTTTCTTTTTTGCATCATAAATGGCCTTGTAGCAGCTGAGGCAGGGCCTTCCATGTGCTCCATTATTCTTATTTTATCCTTTAAAATTGTTACGATCATTGACCGACTGCAGCCAAACACTTTTCCAATGACTGATGGCATTTCCACCTCTTTCCAATCGCTGTATTATTTCCACTTTATTTTCATTCATGATTGTTTTCCATTTCTTTGAAGCATCACCAGCCCTTGAATCAGATTTATGCTTTGGAGGCATCATTGCAAGGGTAAAGAAGATAAAAATGTAAGCCAAATACAAAGTTATGCAACGCGATCTGACCTTAAAATGGCAGACACATTCTCCTTCCTCAAGCTGACAAACTGCTGAAGCTACACGTGGTCCATTCGTAAGTTTGAGTTGCCCGTAAGTCAGACGTTTCTAACCCGGGGACTTAGTATTTTGTTTTTACTTTGGCTTTGACTTTTCGACTAAACCATTCAAATAGTTCTTCCTTTTTTTGATATACCTGTCCTGTACATTCCTACCTTCTCAGAAACATCAGTGATGGCCTCCAGCCAACTTCCAGCTGCAATACTACATCATCAACCCCATTTCTTATACTGCGATAATTTAAATACAAGACCTTCAGAGCTGTATTCACCCTTTTCAATGTTGTTTCCAAAGTACCTCAAGTTATCTCCTTTAGACGCAGAGAAAGCCTTTGACAGAGTAGAATGGAATTATTTATTTAAAGTACTACAGAGGTACAACTTACCAGAGAAATATATTAATTGGATTAAAGCATTATATAAGGGACCATTAGCGAAGGTGACAGTAAATGGATATATATCAAACCAATTTAAATTAAGCAGGTCAACTAGGCAGGGATGTCCACTATCTCCCTTACTGTTTGCGTTAGCTATAGAACCATTGGCAGAACTGATAAGAACAGAAAATAAAATAAGAAGGAT
This sequence comes from Narcine bancroftii, assembly GCF_036971445.1. Taxonomy (NCBI): domain Eukaryota; kingdom Metazoa; phylum Chordata; class Chondrichthyes; order Torpediniformes; family Narcinidae; genus Narcine; species Narcine bancroftii. The sequence goes on from NC_091469.1 coordinate 55,026,167, forward strand.
AAAAATAAAAGAGAAGGAATATAAAATCAGTCTATTTGCAGATGACATCATAGTATACTTATCAATAAAAGAATTACATAAGAAATTGAAGGAATATGGAGAAGTATCAGGGATCAAGATCAACACAAATAAAAGTGAAGTGATGCCAATGAATAATGCGGATTTCACAAAGTTTAAGAAAAAATCACCATTTAAATGGCAAACACAAGCAATCCGATACCTAGGTATTCAACTAGATAATAATCTAGGCCATCTATACAAATTAAATTATCAGCCATTAATGAAGAAATTACAAGATGACTTAGAACATTGGAAAGATTTACCACTAACACTGATAGGAAGGATAAATTGCATTAAAATCAATATCTTCCCAAGGATACAATACCTATTTCAATTGTTACCAATTTACCTAACAGAGAAATTCTTCAAGGAGCTAAAGAAAATAATAAGGAAATTCTTATGGAAAGGGGGGAAACTGAGGATGGTGCTAGTTAAATTAACAGAATGGTACAAACAAGGGGGCTTGCAGCTACCAAACTTTAAGAATTATTATAGAGCAGCACAACTAAGATACCTATCAGATTTTTATCAAACCAGATTAGAGCTAGATAAAATGGGGGAGAAGGTACCTGAACATATACTATAAAAGTGGGATGAAAAGCTGGTCCAACATAGGAATTCACCAGTACTGCACCATCTACTCAACATTTGGAAGAAGATTCACGTAGAAAGGAAAAAAAAACAAATTATCAACTACCAAAATTAATATTGATGCAAAATCAACTAATCCCTTTCACAATAGATAACCTTTCCTTAATAGAATGGGAGAGAAAAGGGATCAAAAGAATAGAAAATTGTTTTTTGGGAAATAAATTATTATCTTTTGAACAAATGAAATACAAATATGGTATAACTCATGGTACAATGTTTGCATACCACCAACTGAAAACCTACTTGAAGGACAAATTGGGAAGTAGAATGAGGTTACCAGAAGGAAGCAATTTTGAATATGTGATTACAGACACAATGATAATTAAAAGATTTATAACAAACATGCACATCATACTGCAAGAGAATGAGAATGATGAAATAAGCTGTAAACCCAAACAAAAGTGGAAACAAGATCTAAACATAAAGATAAAGAGTGAAACATGGGAAAAGCTATGCTCCACAACTATGAGAAATACAATAAACATGAGGTTATGCATGATACAACATAATTGGTTACACAGGCTATGCACCATGCCCCAAAAGTTAAATAAATGGGACCCAACAATATCAGATAGATGTTTTCACTGTAAGAAGGAAACGGGAACAACAGTACATGCAATTTGGGCATGTGAGAAAGTGGAAACGTTTCGGGAAGATCTAAATCAGGTATTAAATAAAATCACAAAAAGCAACATACCAAAAAATCCAGAGATCTTTCTTCTAAGTAATATAAGAAGTAAAGAACTTGGCCTCAATTTGGATGGATTTATTATGAAAGCCTTAGCTGTAGCAAAAAAATGTATAATGTCAAGGTGGAAATCAGAAGATAGCATGAGAATACAGCAATGGTACATAGAAATGAATAAATGTATTCCATTGGAAAAAAATAACATATAATTTAAGAAACAACATCACAGTATTCAAACAAATTTGGGAACCGTACATGGAACACAACAGAGAAGTCCTACTGTGGACCTTCACCACATAAAATGGCAGAATGAGAAGAAGACGAAATGAATTAACCCAGTGTGTAACAGTAGATGACACAATTTTCTTGTTTATTTTCATTGTGTGATGACATTGTTTAATGGGTTTAATGTATCGTATATGTTGACTGTTTAGTGGGTGGGGAGGGGGGTGGGAAGGAGGTAGGGAAGGGAGGGGGGAAAGGGGAGAAAATGACACTGTGTATATTCAAGAGGGAAATATTTATGTGTATTTTGGTCAATATGGTTCATAGTATGAAAAATTTTTAAAAATTAAAAAAATTTAAAAAGCTATATCCTTAATCCTATGCTTGCTGTGTATCTACTTGATTATTATCTGCCCTATTCACTGTCCTCTCATTCTGCTTTCCATCCCTTTCCAAACTAGCTTAAACCCTCCCCAAGAGCTCTAGAAACCTGCCCACCAGTATATTAGGGACCTCCCATTCAGGTGCAAACCCTTCCTTTTTTGGACAGGTCATACCTTCCCCAAATGAGATCTCAATGATCCATGAATCTGAACCCTGCCACCAGTACCAACTCCAGCCATGCTTTCATCTGTCATAACTTCCTATTCTTGCCTTCACTGGCACATGCACAGGAAGCAATCCAGAGATTATCACCCTTGAGGTTCTGCTTCTTAGCTTCCTTCCTAACTCCCAAAATTCCCTCTTCAGAACCCCATCCCTTTTCTTATATATGTTATTGGTAACGACATGGACCATGACATCTCTCTGCTCAACTTCCAACATGAGAATGCTGTGGGCTCGATCTGAGATATCCCTGACCCTGGCACTTGGGAGGTAACATATCACCCAGGAGTCTTGATCTTGTTCACAGAACCTCCTAGTCTACTTCCCTAATTATCATATCCCCATTCACTATAGCTGCCCTTTTCTCCCCCATTCCATTCAAAGATAAAGGGCAAGATTCTGTGCCAGAGACCTGACCATCACAGTTTGTACCTGGTAGATCATTTGATTGAACCCCCACCTTCCCCCATCCCCCACCTGTAGTATCCAAAAGATTATAGTTACTCTTTGCAGGCTGCACCATTTCATCTGAGGCAAGGATCGACAACGAGATGGACAACAGACTTGCCAAGGCAAATAGTGCCTTTGGAAGACTACACAAAAGAGTCTGGAAAAACAACCACCTGAAGAAACACACAAAGATCAGCGTGTACAGAGCTGTTGTCATACCCACGCTCCTGTTCGGCTCTGAATCATGGGTCCTCTACCGGCATCACCTACGGCTCCTAGAACGCTACCATCAGCGCTGTCTCCACTCCATCGTCAACATTCATTGGAGTGATTTCATCACCAACATCGAAGTACTCGAGCTGGCAGAGGTCGACAGCATCGAGTCCACGCTGCTGAAGATCCAGCTGCGCTGGATGGGTCACGTCTCCAGAATGGAGGATCATCGCCTTCCCAAGATCGTGTTCTATGGTGAATTCTCCACTGGCCACTGAGACAGAGGTACACCAAAGAAGAGGTACAAGGACTGTTTAAATAAATCTCTTGATGCCTGCCACATTGACCACCGCCAGTGGGCTGATATCGCCTCCAACCATGCATCTTGGCGCCTCACAGTTTGGTGGGCTGCAACCTCCTTTGAAGAAGACCGCAGAGCCCACCTCACTGACAAAAGACAAAGGAGGAAAAACCCAACACCCAACCCCAACCAACCAATTTTGCCTTGCAATCGCTGCAACCGTGCCTGCCTGTCCCCCATCGGACTTGTCAGTCACCAACAAGCCTGCAGCAGATGTGGACATATCCGTCCATAAATCTTCGTCTGTGAAGCCAAGCCAAAGAAAGAAAAGAAAGATAGTTACTGTTGAGGAAAATGGTCACAGGGTTGTTCTGCACTGACTGTCTATTCTCCTTCCCTCTACTAATAGTTATCTGCATCTTGCCTCATGGGTGTGACTATCTCTTTATAGCTTCTGTCTATCACTGCCTCTGCCTCCAGAATGTTCCAGAGTTCATCTAGCTCCAGCTCCAGTTCCCTAACTGGGTCGGTATAGAGCTGAAGCTAGATGCACCTCTTGCAGGTGCATTCATCAGGGATATTTGTGCTGTCCCAGATTTACTGCATTCTGTAATTGGAGCATACCACTGCCCTAAATTTCATTTCTCCAGCCCCAGCCTCTCCAACTTTTCCCTATAACCCAACACCACCTACTGATCTCCTCTGCACCTCTTCCAAATTATTGGAGGCTCTAGAGCACACATGTCAAACTCTGGCCCGCGGGCCAAATTTGGCCCACGATATAATTATATTTGGCCCACAAGGTCATTTCAAAAATGTATTAGAGGTGATCCGCCCTGCAGCGAGAGCTGATGCTGTTTTTTGGTAATGTCACCCCCACCATCCTCCCCCTTCATTGCACATCCTTCCCCATTGTAACACGAGAAATTGTAACGAGAGATGTCTGTCGATGTCATCAGCCGGCAAGCCAGTTGGAAGGCTCCCCGCACAACCAGTCACTTCTCCCACCTGTCGAGCGGTGCGGTGGATTGGCGAGCGCCTGTGATTTCCTGTCGGCGCGACGGGCATGGCAGGCTGCGCACGGCCCCCGGGCAGCGCTAGCCCCGCGCGACTGGCACCGGACGGCCCTTTCCACAGCACGAGCGCACTTCTCCCGGTCACCACGGCCTTCAGCGCTTGCACCTGCGCGGATCCCAGGGACGGCTGGTTTGGCCCTGCACGTGAAGAGAGAGATGGTGGCTGTCCGCAAAGGCTGATCGGCAGCGCGCTGGGCCTGAGTGGGTGGGTGGGCAGAGGGTGTAGGTGAGGAGTAATGGGCAGGGGAAGTTATGGTGGTGCCAGGGGCAGTTAGAGGGAGGGATGAGTAGAAGGAGGGGTGGATAGGGAAGAGGTAAAAGGGGAGGGGCAGGGCGAGTAGGGGAGGGGTGATTAGAGGGTGAGAGACAGGTAGAGGGAGGAACAGGTTGAGGGGAGAGGCAGTAGAGGGGCGTGTATAGGATGGGGTGGGTAGAGGCAGAGCGAGTGGAGTGAGGGGTGAGTAGAGGTTGGGTAAAGGACTGGTTAGGTAGAGGGATAATGGGTCGAGGGTGAATAGAGGCCTAGAGCCTGAGGAGTGAGCAGGAAATGCTGAGTCCTGATGCAGGCCAAAATGGACACAGCCTGTGAATGCTGATTACATCTCCACAGGGACCAAATAGGTTTCCCTCAGGTCAAGCAAAGGGTGAACTTGAGCTACCTACTCCTGACCTGTAACATTATCCTCCTAAAGTTTTATCCTAAAGTTTAACATTACATATGTTGAAAGAAGAGAAAACATGCAGATGTTGTTGAAAATTTTCAATAAATATTTAGTTTGGCCCTCAACTTAGTCCAAGTTTTTAATTTTGGCCCTCCGTGAAATTGAGATTGACACCCCTGCTCTAGAGGATGTCCACACGGCTTTCCTGCCAGTCTGGAATGTATGTATTGCAGATAGTCATGAGTTCTCCCTCTCTGAAACTTATTCAGAAGTCACATCACCTGACAATCAAGATTGGGCTCCAGCAACTCATTACTGCACGTCTTGCCGTTGGCTAATTTAAATCACCTAGAGTCATTATTGACTAGAAGCACAGATTATCACTGTATAAAACATTGAGGCATTCTTTTCCCTGCCTCATGGTCCAAGCCCATGTCAGCTCTCCACACCAGGTCACTACTGTGGACATCATTTGAAATGTCATGACTAAAGTGTGATCTGCACTAAAGCTGAGCCATAGTATTGGGTTAGATCAATACTTGCAGAGAGCCGCACCCCCATTGGTAAGGGTGTGTGTAAGAGTCCTTGTTTGGAGTGTGTGCACTCAAGTGTGTGAGCATGTCAAGTATAGGTTCATTATTATTGTTGGAGTCCAACCTAGGTCCGAGGTGAATGTATATGTCATTGCTTAAGGGAAGTAGTAATCAAGTACTGTTTAACATTCTCCCCCATTTGTATCCCATGTGTTAATTAAGCTACACGTGATTGTAACACTTGTATCCTGATTCGTCTCTCTGTGAACCTACAGAACCTTAACAACACACCATCCTGCACTGTTTTGCTTCATCCTAGAAAGGTTCCTCTTGTGTCTCAGCACATTCTCACACTTCAACCACACTCCTGCCATTTTACCCCAGTCCAGCCCACTAAATTATGAACACTGCATTAAAATTTGTTTTGTCTGTGGTGTCTTTCACAAACAGCATTAAATTGATCACAATACTATTTTACTGCCCAGAAAGCTATGGAGCAATCAAAAGGGTTTCAAATTATTACATTTTAAAAGATCAGAATCAGAGTCTGAATTTATTGTCATGAACAAGTCACAAAACTCCGTGTAAGAGCAAAGTTCACAAAGAGTAACAGAGAATCAAAGAATAGGGAATATGTTAAAGGACAGATAATGCAGAGGAGACCCACTGTACTAAGGTCACAGGAACAGAAAATGCAGAGAAAATCTATTGTACATAAGATCCCAGGAACAGATTAGATAAATGAGAAAGGGAGAACATGGAAAAATTGTTCTTTGCATGATAAAACATTGCAAAATACTTCACACTAACTTCCTTACAAGATATCATTGTGGCAAATAATGCAAAACAATCAGTAAAGCAGATTATAAGAAAAAGATCTAAGGAGGAAAAAAAGAGTGAAATAAAGTTTTGTGAGTTTCAGAAGTGGGGGATGTGACAACGTAAAAGAGCTGGTAATTCAAGAGCAAAATGGGCACAAGAAGCCCAGAAGAGCACAGATTAACCATGGGGATATAGGGAAGGACGATAAAGAAGAAATAGGATGGGGGAAGGCTGCAGTGGCATTAGAAGAGCAGCATGAGAAAACCAGGGTGGGAATTGCTTAACCAGAAAGCAATGTAAGTTGAGAACCAGAGAGACAATTAATTTGGTGTGAATTGGATTTCAATGGAGTTCTGAATAAGCAGATGGAGAATGGAAAGTGGAACATCCATGTAGAAATTTCAGAATAGTCAAGAGGTAGGAAAGGGAGGGGTGCACAATGAAAGTAGCAGATGAAAAGAAGTGATGCAACTGGGGAATAGTGCAAAAGTGGAAGGAGTTCAATGATGAAATAATTATAGGTTGAAAGCTCACATCATGTACAGCATTAAGAGTGACAATGGTTTGGGTCAATCTCACACATCTGCTTTCAAGGCGACTGAGATTGTGGAAGTAGCTGAAGAAAAAAAGATTTTAGTTTTCCCAATATTTAGGTGCAGGAAATTGGACAACCAACATGACAAATTAGAGTGATAATTATTAAACGGAATTGGATATCTTTAGTATAAATTGCAATGAATGTGTTATGATTAATCTTTAGTTTAATGTTAAACTGTATTTCATATTTATATGACTTACTAAGGTTATTTTGTGGGACAAAGACAACACATTTGCATTTTAAAAACACAGAGAGATAGTCTTTGAAGATGGCAGCTGACATCATCTCGGAGACAGAAGTCTGCTGTGTCTACAGCTGAAGCAGAGAAGTGAAAAGATTTTATGATGGTTCTTGAGATATTGAGAACAATGGACTGTTCACTTCAGGAGCATGTGCCTGGCCAATTCTAGACAACTCAGAAGCAGGAGAGAAACATCAAACAAATAGAGTTACTTTGATTTTAAGTTTGGGAAGACAAAGATTAAATTATGCTTTTTAACATGAAGATGTTAAAGGTTCAGAAGGACTTTAAAGGCTGTTACGATTTTATACCATGTGACATATATTATTGAAATCAAATATTTTTGGATCAAATGAAGAGAAGGCTAACCTGTGTCAAAAGGATTGAAAAGGTAGCCACCAATTCCTTTAAAAGAAGAAAGGCTGCCTGAGTTCTCCTTAATAGAAGGAGGGACATGTAACAACATGAAATCCTGGGCAACTTTATAATCACATCTCAAGGGGTAATATGCTACAGGAGAGGGCTGTGGATAGATACATGCCTGCATGTGTATGGAAAAGAAAGCCATTGTAACTGATTGTAACACTTTAAAGCTAGCCAGGGAAGCGTGAGTACAGTCAGCTAGCTGATAATACCGGAGCTGACTTGGAAGAGAATTAGGGTCAGGGTGAGAATGATGACCATTTTATTGTGTACAGGGCATTGAAGGTACAACAAATGGAGAGGTTGAGTGAATTGCTATCCCTCCACCATCAGACTCCGAAACATCAGTCAATCAGAGACTTATTTAAGATCTCTTACTTTGCACATTATTTATTATCGAAAGTTTACTTTCTGTATTGCATGGTCAGTTTGTGCACTTTTCTTTGTTTACATTTTTCTCTTTTATATACACATATTTCCTTGAGAACTGGTTTTTTTTTGTACTACCTAGACCACAGGAAATATAATCTCAGGGTCGTCTTTGTTGTATATGTAACTCTGGCAATAAATCTGAACTGTGGACTTTGGTGGAAGTAGGGATGTCATGACAAATGAGGGGCCCTCTGGATTTGGGAATTGGGAAGAGCAGTTATGAACAACCTGAAAGAAGTACTTGTCCTAAAACTAGCACAGAGGAAGGGAAATGTGTATTGAGAGGGAATCAAGAAGTAATTAGAGATGGCTTTGTCTATCTGAATGATTCAACAGAAGAAGAGATCCCCGTATCTCAAAATGCCCAAGAGATTGTAGATGCTGGAATCTGGAACAAAAAAAAACTGCTGGAAGAACTCAGAGGGTTGGGCGGCATCTATGGTGGCAAAGCGATGGATAATGTTTCAAGACCTGTCCTGATGCATTTGGCTTTGGATTTGGAGACATTTTTAGACATTTTTAGAATATCTGTATAAGATTAAAATAGTTTTAGATCCACAGTATTTTTATTGGGTAGTTTGCAACCTTTGAAAGGTTTGGGATTAGATAAGTTCCAGCTTGCTTTTGTATATTTAGCTTTATCCGTAGTGAAAAAATGTGTTGCTAGTACGTGGAAAGATGCAAATATGATTGATATTAATAGATGGCATAATGAGATGAAATATTGTTTAATAATGGAAAAAATTACATATGTTTCACATGATAATTATAATTTTTTTATTAATAAGTGGCTGTTATACTCAGAATATTTACATTTCAATTTATATTGATTAGATTTTAATATGTATATTTAATTTTTTTTAATATTCTTTTTTTTTTCTTTTTTTATGGCTCTCCTTAGGAGAGTTGGCTGAAGGGGGACAGGGGGTTCTTTTCTTTTTTTTCTATATATATTTAAAAAAAAATGTTCATGTTCAAATTGCTGTATACATCATATATTATTTGTTTTTTGAATGAATAAATAAAGTTTTTTTTTAAAAAGGATATGGAGACCAGAGTTTACCTTAAGGCAGGGAGGATAAAAAGACCAATGATAAAGAAGAACTTTTAAAAAAGGATGAGACTTTATGGGGAGTCCAAAGGAGGTGAATGGTTGAGTAGGAGAAATTTTAAAAATTGGAAAGGAGTAACTTGAACTAGCACGTAAACATGTTAGCAGTTAGCCAGTTAAGTAGTGTAAAGGATTTCTTTACTCCAGAATTTTATGAAATTATTTCATTTTAGGATTAAAGGAAGAGGGCGTGTTGAAAGATCTAACCAGGCCTTTGAACATTTATTCTATCATTCATGTATCACAATGACGAATGACTGCACTGGGGTCCAGATGCCCAATCAACTGCCTTTAGCTTTGAATGGCCCGTTGATGGAGCCGATGGTGGTTTTAGTAGATATCCTGTGATCACGGGTCTGCAACCAAGATAGCGGCACCTATTAATTGGCAGCAGCCACGAGGGGCTGCAAACTCCAGTGGAGTACTGGAGCAGGGCACAAGAGGACGGGAAGATCATGCACCATCTGAGAGGGAGAAGCGGAGGAGATGACCCGCGGGGACGGTGAGATTGCTCTGTGGCTGAGGGACCAGTGCATGTGGTGGGCTGCTGGGAGACTCACACTAGGCTGAGGACTGGGGAGAATGGCTTGAACTGGCTGGCAGGGTACCAGGGATCAGAATCGGGATGTGAGGAGGTGCTGAGAGCTCTGAAGGGATCCTGACTGTGTCAGAGGTTCAGATCTGGAATTCGGGTTCCCAAGGATTTGGACTGGACTCCGTGTGGCTGCGTGGGCTGTGAAACCACTGGAGGAAAATCTATGGATTGGGTGACTCTGGGGGGACTTTATTTTGCTTCTCTCTCTTCCTAAGTCTGACTGTAAGAGGCGCTTAGGCAATTCCTGGCAGTGGTGACTCTGTCTGCCTTGCAGCAGGCAAAAAGAAATTTCATGTAATATGACACTGTTTTATTACTATGACAATAAATTGAATCATGAATCTTAAGAGTGGTCACATTTATGGAGCTTTTTCTTATTACTCCAACTATCAGTAAGGAGAGTGGTGGTCCTGTTAAGCATCTGATGTTTTGACTGGAGGAGAAAGAGAAGAAAGGAACCCAGATAATACTTAAAGAGAATTGGTTGTCCAATTCTGAGCTGTGTGGCACACGTGACCAGAAAGTAAAATGACACAGACTATTACACAAAGAATTATACCGGTCAGAAGGTCACCCAACTCACCAAGGATGGGAAGCTCTCAGTCACTCAATCATTCTGTCTTCTCCTACCAGAAGATACAAGAGCTTGAAAACTTGAACCTGCAGATTCAAGAAGAATTTCATTCCTGCTGTTATCGGACACTTCAATGGATGTCACCCTAGCAAAAAATAATGCCTTTGCACATCTTTTATTTTTAAGCTGTGCTTTTTTTAACATCCTGCATTACTTGACTTATCGTGATGCTACAGAATACATTACTTGCTATTTCAGATGACTTGCCTGGATAGTGCACAAAACAAAGATTTTTAAAATTCTATCTAGGTGCTTGTGACAATAAAAAATGCAATTCAGAAGTTGGGTTGCACCAGTTAAAAGAATGGTCATGCCATAACTAGAGTATTATTTCCAACTCTAGCCATCAAACTTAAGGGAAAATGTGTGGATCCTATAATTTTTTTAGAAAATATTTACAAGAATGGTCCCATGAAAATATTTCAGCTTTAAAATTGGACTGGAGAACTATGTTTATTTCCTTGGAACAAAGATTGAGGGGAGATTTGATCTAGATGTATCTGATCATGACTATTTCAGATGGTGTAATCAAAGGAGGTGATGCAAATTTGAATTTTGGAAGATACAAATGGGAGGAGAGTAATCTCTCAATCTAAGGATAGGTTTGATCTCAAACACACTGTCTCTGAATATGTTGAAAACAGATGCAATCAGCGTTTTCAATCAGAAATTGGATAGGCACTTTGGAGTTTGTATGCCATTCTTTTGAATTAAAAAGTCTAGTATTTTTACCTTCTTTAATCAAATCTACATTACTATTTCTGTCCCCACATAACTTTTTTTAAACCTTTATGTACAAAATCACTGTATCTCTTTAAACCTCCCCTCTTTCAATGTTTTAAGCTTTTGAGAAGTACTCAGTTCCATATCACATTTAGGTACAAATGTGTGAGATTTTACATTTCCCTATAAGAATTATATTTGTTACAATTTTGCCCATTTAGTTGATTCCCCATCCTTCACCAAATATAATTTACTTGCTTGCAATGGCATTCACTTTGTGTCATTAGTAAACTTGGGTATTCCAGAATCTATCCTGTCACCTAAGTTATGACGAATACTTCTGATCCCAAGCTAGACCCTCATGAGACACTACATATTTATTCTTACCAAATTAAGTGCCATCCTAATATTCCTGCTCAATTCCATCCTTATTTGTAAAGGTAATACAAAATGTTTATTTTGTTTCTCAAACAAAGCCTTCAGTCTCGGTAATTAGCTTCTCTTCCTCAAATCTGAGCAACCCCATTATCTTTCAAATACCTACTTACATTTAAATGCATATAAAATAGTTAGCTTTTTTTATATAAGTAGTGATTTTCTTATCTTACCTTCAAGCATTATTAATCCTTTATTGACCTCCCCATGACAGCTTCTCCACTGCTATTGGCTATTTTTAATATTGCCAACCTGACTTTTAAGCTATGCTTACCTTTTAAGTTTCATTTTCTATTTTTCTGTGAAACTATACCACAACAGAAATATATTTATTCTCTGCTTCATATACCTGAAGCATTCCCATTATTAATGTTTTGATCTGCTTGCCAACTTTTCTGCCCAATTAATTTGTATTTAGCCTGGAAAATTAGTTTCTTTCCAGTCCAGCACCTTTAACTTAACAAGTTCAAATATCCCTTTGTGATGTTGCCACCAAGATGTCTATTGAGCTGTTTTCTGGTCATTGACTCTGCAATGGGTTGCCACGTGAATATATATTTAATATATTTATTATATATGTGCTACAATTTAGTTGAAGATCTGATAGCATTGCATATGTGTCAACATTCAATTATCCCGCTACTCTTTCATTTTTTATTTCTTTCCTTGTTCAAAGGCAGAATAAAACAGTTTAACTAGACCTTTTTCTTTTCATTTTGAAGCAGTTAAAGGACCTGTCAAAAAGCCATTTATATTTCAAAGGCAAAGCAAGGACGCAAAACCCATGTGTGGGAGAAAATTAGTTTCTTAAGTGCACATATTCTGCATAGAGCCAAGTTAATTAGAAAAAGCAGAAGCCATGAATGCCACACGATTTAGTCATTCAGTTCTGACACTGTTCAAGCCCAGTGAGCTGTTTCTTATCGGTAAGACTTTAATAATTGGCTTAGACGTATCAAATAAACTTCCTAGAGAATTCCATAGTAGCAGGTATGACAATCTAATAGGAGTTTTATTAGCAATTTCTCCGTGAAATAATGTATTAGGAATGACTATGACATTTTCTACTCTAAGGGGTTTTGGCCTTGCTCATTTTTTCACTTGCTGTGAAATAAATTTATTCACGGCAGAGATCTAATCAAATACGCAGCACTCTTTGTCGTAGTTTGCAGAGCACTGTGCCTCTCAGATTTAATAGGAAGTGACACATACATCATAGGAGAAAATGCATTGTTTTTCTCTCAAGCATAACTGAATAGCAATAATCCATGTGACTTTTCTCACTGCAATGGGGGTTCAGTCTTCCACTAGCGTCAAGTCTGACATTATTGCACATCTTGGAACAAAATTCTACTTGTTGATATTTTTGGGACCTGTGGCATATAACTTTGACAGAAGAACAAAATCACTCAAACATTGCTTGCTTGCATTTCAGTGATCATTGATAATGCAAATGCAATGACTCCATGTCTTAATAAGCTCAACCATAATCAATGCACATTTCATTACCTCTTTGAGAGCATCAGTTTATTAGTTTCTTTTTTTTGGAACAATTAACTAAATACTAAAATGAGCCTGCAATGCTTCCAATGTACAATCAGAGCTAATTAATGCAGGTAAATACTACATTGTCATATGCAATTTTGAATAAATGTAAATAATTATGTTGAGAAATATTTTCACTTCTTTATTATGTGACATTGATTTTTTTTGGATTGTTGTCTCATACATTACAGTTGTCAAAGTTAAGTCCCAGCCCTCAATCTCAATCAGTACCTTTAAAAGCTTCCTATATATTTTTTAATGTTCCAATTGCCCATTCTGAACAGAAACAAAAACCTTGACAGATATTTGCAATGACAATAAGTTTCAGAATTAACTGATCAGGTTAGATCAGATACTATTTATTGTCATGTAATAAAACAGAAATGTAATATTACACAAAATTGCCTTTAATCTGTCATAAGGCGAGCAAAGATTTGCCATTAATGTGAGCATTGACTGGCACCCCTTACAGTCAGAGAAAGAGAAGCAAAAGAGAGTCCCCCTAGAGACACTGAGTAACATTAGATTCACCTCCGGAACTGCCACAGCCTCTGCAGCCGAACAAACTGCAGTTCAGTTCATACCATCAGCAACCTGAGCCTGGATCCAAACCATTGATACAATGAGGGAGCCTTCAATGCCCAAGGCCCCTCAGGAGCCCTCCTTCCCAATAGCCTCTCAAATCCTGGTTCCAATACCTGATTCTCATGCAGCAGTCTGAATCCTTTAACCTTGTCACCAGCAGTCTACAGCCAGCTAAGGTTCATTGAAAGTAAGTCACCAACAGTTCTCCGCCTGTGTGTATCCTTCAGCTGCAGAGCCTCTCACTGGTCCACCACCATGGTCATCTCCTCTGCTTCTCCTTCTCACTGATGGATGTTCTCCCTATTACTGACTCCGTGTGCCAGTCAACTGCTCCCTCCAGAGTCTGCAAGTCCTTGAGGCCACGTCCAAACATATGCATCAGCACGTTGGTCCCAGACCAGGTCTTTGCAGGACTTTAAATAAACACCATTGTCTTCTTTAAAGGGTCATTTAAAGCCTGCATGATGCAGTCAGTAGCACGACTGGGCAGTAGGACCCCATGGGGGAGTGCTGTGTCGCCACTACCCACTCTCCCTAGGTCCAAACCACCAGATGAAGTTGAAGATAATCCTGCTAGTATTAAAGTACAAAGTATTTTAAAACTTTAAACAAGCAAGTGTGTCACCATTTAACTCATTGTCGATTTTGGGATGTGTATCTGGATGTTGTTATCATTGATGTTTATTATGTGTCATTCAAGGTATGTCAACAGTCATTGTAATTCCCATCTCCCGCCACAAGGTTGGATGGCAGAATGAATTGCTGAAGCTTTTTGTTTGCTTCTTTTTGTATAATTATTTATTGATATATTTATCAACTGTTTCTATATTATGCTACCAAAAATATATAACATCCACCTTGATGGAAAAGCATTATGAACGCTATGCTAAAGCAAATTAAAACAACCTGCTGAAAGAACTCCGCAGATCAGGAGCATACAGAGAAGAAAATGGAACAGTCAAATCCCTGCTTAGGACTGATGAAGGAGAGGGAAGATGAACTATACTAAAGAAATGGAAAGGGGTCCATAGGTGACTGTGTGGCTAAGTACAATTCAAATGCCATCTAAAATTATCCCATTTCGCCACCATCATCAGCTGAATCAGAGATGACAATGAAGAAGCATACAGGAGTGAGATAGATCAGCTAATTGAGTGGTTTCACAACAACTCAATGTTATCAAAACTAGGGAATTGATTATGGATCTCAGGAAGGGGAAACCAGAACAACACAAGCCAGTCCTCATCAAGTAGTCAGCAGTGGAAAAGGCAAAGTACTTCAAATTCCTGAGTGTCAACATCTGTGAAGATCTATCCTGGGCCCCTCATGTTGATAGGAGTTTGAGGAGATTTGGTTAAGTCACCAAAGACTCTTGAACATTTCTACAGGTGTACCATGTATGATGGAATATTTGGGAGGTAAATTGGTAAAATTAGAGTAGGTTACATGCATAGACACACATTTTAAAACAGATCTTATTTTAAATACTCAGTGAATTCATATTCAGTGACTTTACAGAAACTATGGAGAATGCTATGCACATTTCACAAGTAGGTGCTAATTGAAATGATGTCATGAAATGAATGGACTGGAGACACTCTAGCTGTTGAAAACACTTTGCAAGGGTTTTGACAGAGTGCACAGAAAGGTCACTCCTGGGTTCTTGTTTACCTGAAACTACAGATGGGAGCAGAAGACTAACTCCTATTGTTTGCTGGAGAAGGAGTGGGTTTTGCAAGTGAGAGAGAGAGAGAGAGAAGGACATGTGGATGGCAGTTTGAAATCTCAGATGGAGAGAGACAGGCACAGCTGAAACAAGCCAGGAAGCGCTTGTTGGAACTGAAACAGAAGCTCCAATGTGGCAGATGGCTGGAAGTGCTATCTGTCTGAGGTTTCACTTGGAATAAGTGGAACATAAAGGAGCTCTGTGATATCCTGAAAGAAAGAGGTTATCATCTTGAGAACCCTGATGGGGCAAGTTTCATCAGCCAGACATTGAGGTAGTACCTCAGTTGTAGAAATCCTGGAACAACAAATCTCTCTCTGTAAACCCTATGAGAACCTTCCTGAGCAGTAAACATTTACCTTTCAATCATCAAAGCCTGATGAACTTTATACATGTTAAATTCTGTGCACAGTATAAGAATTGCCTGCAACCAGTGAACTTGAAAGAATGAGAAGTGAGATTAAACTGTGAACCAAAGAACTTTTCTTAAATTTACACACACATTACATACATGTGCGCTTAGAATTAGAAGGGGGTTAAGTTGAGTTAATTAAGTTAATAGAGATAAGTTAAAGTTTGATTGTTTTCATGTTTAAAGATAATTAAAAACAACTTGTTTAAGTAACTATTTGACTTGGTGAATTTCTATTGCTGTTGGGTTTTGGGGTCCTTTGGGCTCATACCACATGGAGAGCATTCTGACTTTTTATATCACTGGCTAATATAGAGGTGTCAATGCACAGGAGAGGAAAAGGGTTTAGAGAGTTGTGAACTTGGCCAATGACATTAGTCTTCACTCCATTAAGAACATCTTAACAAGAGGTGGCATCCTAACAAAGTCCCTCACTACCCAGGCCATGCCCTCTTCACACATCTACCATCAGGACGGAGGTACAGGAGCCTGATGACAAACACCCAGCAGCACAAAAAAAAGTTTATTTCCCTCTGCGATCCGATTTCTGAATAGATTAAAAACCACAGACATTATCTCACTTTTTCTTTCTTTTAATTTAATTTATAGCAATTTTTGCACCTGTGTTGACAATAATGTTGCAGCAAAACAACAAATTTAGTGACACATGTTCATGACAATAAATTCTGATTCTGATGGGTGGATAATGGAGACGTGAAGCTTTGGGAAGAATTGGGAGAGAGTGAACATCAGAAGCAGGCAAAGAGACAAACATAAGGGGCAGGGATGGAGAGGAAGGTGTATGGAAGGGTTGAGTTGAGGACAATTGCTTGGGAAGGAGATTGGCTGCTCCATATAAGGGAACAATTGGTAGTCTAATAGGAAAGGGAATGCAGTGGTACGGGCATATGGGTGGTGGGAGTGCAAAAGGGGAAAGAAGGGGATGTGAGATGACAGAAGGAGTGGGTGACAAGATTAGAGAAAGGAACAGAGAGGAGGTGTATTACTTGAAATAGGAGAATTCAATATTCATATTGTTGGATTGTAGACCACTCAGGCAGAATATGATTCAACATTGTGCTAGGCCTCTGGAACAAGGAGGATTTTCAAACAGGTCAGGCAAGAAGCTGGACAGAATGAAGAATTTCCCATGTGCTTGCACATGGAGGGTCACCTGACCACATAGGCAGGAGGCAGGTCAAAAGTAATTTTCTCATGTCAATCAAGGTCAGAACAACCCACAGCTAAAGACACTTCCAAGTGGTCTCCCATACTTACCTAAGGTCACGTGGGCCTACCTGGGCCAGCCCTCTAGCCAGCTGCAGGATAAAAACCCAATGCATGGGCTGGTTCACTTTCTGTTCCCCTTGAGAAAATCCCTGAGCTCCACTTCAGGTTATGAGTCATACGCGACACTGGCAGACTAATTGTAAGGTCTGTGTAATGGATTTGTGTTAGCCTTTAATTTAATGCTAAATATATTTCTTTGTTAAAAATGATTTAATAAAGTAAATTATAATATTAAAATATTGTATCTATTAGTAAGTTATCTATTGGTTGGTACATGGTCACACATTGGTCACAGCACATTTGTACAGAACTATTGTTTTCTAAGAAGAATGTTTTTTCTTGGAGTCAACGTGTCTTGAACAGACAGAGCTAATGAATTTCAAGTGGGTCTTATTTATTCAAGAACTGCTGAAGAAGCTATTTGTTTTTAATCGAAGCCATTTAAGCCTCTTGAACATAGATAAGGTCAGAGGTTGTTATAGATCTGCAATGTTTTTGAAAAAGAAAAGTATTTTGGTAGAAATAAAACTGATGGTCATGTGGTTTCCAAGAACTTTAAGATCAGCCATGATCTCGTTGAATGGCGGAGCAGGCTCGAAGGGTCGAATGACCTACTCCTGCTCCTATCTTCTATGTTTCTATGTTTCTATGATGTAACAGTCACATGATTTGGAGAAATATATTACCAAATTCAGATATTTTGAGTTAAGTTTTGGAAGAGTTCAGTTTGGAGAGTAAGTCAAAACCCCTGTGAAACAGGGGTTGAAACCTTGTGAAAGTTGAGTTACAGAAACCAGAATTGGTGCTGTTGTTGTGTGTTACTCCTGGGAAAGGGGAACACAGAATCAATGGCTTTTGAAATAAGGAAGACCATTTTGCTGTCTCTTTGGAAAAGAGGACAGATTTCAACTGAGTCTATTTTTGTGTATGGCCACTTCATTTAGCCCTTGTCTGGTTTGTAACTTCATCGTGGAAGAAGATAATCATATTTGTTTAACCCTTGTCTGGGTTTGTGAATTCATCATGGAAGAAAATAGTCACAATGTGAGTAACAAAAAAGCTTGAAGATATAATGTTTAAAAGTTCTTTATAATTATTTATGAAATGAGAATTTAAAACCTTAAAGCAAGACTAAAATGATGCTGAACTTTTAAAGATTAACTTTTCAGAGTGGGACTTTAATCTCTCTCTCTCTCTCTCGCTCTCTCTCTCTCGCTCTCTCTCTCTCTCTCTCTCTCTCACACACACACACACACACACACACACACACACACACATACACACACACACACACACACACACACACACACACACTCAATAGAGAGGTTTAGTTTATAGATAAGTAAAAATTTTATGTTGTTAATAGTTAAAGTAAAAACTATTATTTTGAATTTACCATTGGTGTATTTTCCATTGCTGTTCCTGTGTTAATACTAACAAAGTCCCTTTGGTCCCAAAAATAATTGAAAGGATTGATAGTTCATGACATCTGTGCCAGTAACAGCTGGAGGCTATTTGTTGCATACATTCAAGGAGACTCCCGTCTCACTCATAAATTGTAGCTGAATTTGTATTTCTTTGCTAATTGGTGCATTGGGTTGTATTCATTAATAATTAATGTCTATTTGATGTGCACGATTTCTGTATTATTGCTTTGCATGTGTGTCTGTGTTTCTCTTGTTGCTTATTCGCCTGATGTGTAAATAAAGTTTACAGTTCAGAGCTAACGAGCTAACTAACCATTGGAAAAGGAGGATATGATCATAGCCTACTAAAATATATATTTATATACATATTGTAGCGACTGCTACAACACAGAAACACACCACTGAACTTGGTGGGGTTTCCAGTAGAACTGTTTATTTGAATTTCACGTGCGCCCCTTTAAGGCCAACGGGAGTTCTGCCCTGCGCAGCGGTGATGTCATTGCATGGCCCTGGGTGCGAGCTGTGGTCTAAGCCACGAGGCAATGAGCAAGCTCCGACAGCACCATCTTCTGCAACTGCCCTGCCAGGGCGGCGGTACAAATGGGGCCAGTTCACTCACAGAGATGTGTGCCTCCATTTTATATATATAATGTTTAAAAAATGCAGACAATTACACACACACATATCTATCTTTATCTCTAGTAACCTATGACCATGTCCTTATTTTGGAATGGCCCCTCTAGTACTTACATATGTCCAAGATTGTCACTCTTTCAAACCTTCAAACTAGTTCCCTCATCACAGCCTCACTCTGGCAATGCAGGAGACCAAGGACAGACAAATTGCTGGGGAATTAAAATGGCTGGCAACTGGGAGCTTTGGTGGGCTAGGCACACAAGGACAGAACGTAGGCACTATGCAAACCAGTCTACTACTCTGTGGTCAATCTCATTGACGTAGAGGAAGCCAGACTGATTTTACCAAATTAAGCAGGCAATTCTGAAGGAGGTGCCTGTGAGAAGAGTCATAGGAACAGATGTTACATCTCTTCCAGTACAGTATCATCAGAAAATGCCTGGAAAAGGGAAAGGAAAAGTGAACAATGGGAGTCAGAGTGTGAACAAGTTTCACACCTTTCCAATAGACAACTGAATTCTACCAGTCTCTTGGTAAACATATAAATTTAAGTTCATTCGCATTAGGTAAAAGAAAATACTCAAATTAAGCTTTTTCCTCTTTCTGATCACATTGCCAAAGTTAGAGAACTTATTTTAAAATAACAGGCAGTCACATCTATGTCTGAAAAATTTATGAAGTTTGCATATATTTGACAAGTGTTGCCTCAAGCCTCTTCCCAAAGAAATTATAAACTCAATTTGCAGCAAAAATAATGACATGTGATTAATGTGCAAATCAACTGGGAACACACGGTGAGAAAAAGACATCACCAATTACTAAGCAATTTGGGATGCTCTGTCTATAGTTTTATCAACAAAATCTTGCTCTGTGGGTCTCTTGTTTTATGTAGTTCTTGTATTTACATATATAATTTGAGTATTTTCGGACATGGATGTGGCAGCCTGTTACATTAGAAATAAGTTCTCTAACAAACTTTGGAAAAGTGATCGGAAGTAGAAAATGGATTTTATTTTGAGTACTTTATTTTACATAATGTGAATTCACTAAAATTTAAATGTTTACCAAGAGACTGATGGAATTTAGTTGTCCATTGGAAAGGTGAGAAGCTTGTTCACACTCGATGTCTCCTGGGTTCTCTCTTCCTTTCTCACCCATCCCTCTATTCTCCTCCTGGCCCTTTAATAGTTGGCCTGTAGCGTTGGCGCTAACAGAACGAATAACTAGACCGGCAGTCGATAAGTTCGTTCCAAAGCTTGTTGATTTATTACTTGGTTCACCAAGGCTTTTTAAATACACAACCTGTTCCCACTGTTAGGAACCAGAAGTTCAGTCGCTGACTATCAGCTATTCAGATTTTGCGCTTGCGGGCTCTTTCCTTTGGGGAAAAGGGAAGATGCCTGGCAACGTTTTTGGTGCAGGCTGCTCTGACCACGCGGGTATTACAATCAGAGCCGTTTCACCTGTACACCAACCGCGTTGGTTGCAACAGGCCATTAAACTCTGCCACAGACATTAAAACATTGCAACTAATTGTGAAAATATCACATTGTGCACTCTGAATCAGGAAAGCGCAGCCCAGGTAGATGACTTCATCTCTGCCCCACAGAGGAAGGCAAATATGCAGCACTGAAATTGCTACTCCTCAATACCTTTGGACTCATTCGGTGCAAAAGAGCAGCCAGGTTGGTGCATCTAGATGGCCTGGGAGACAGAACTCAATCAGCTTTAATTGACAAAATGTTAGTGCTGGCAGAGGGACACAAACACTGCCTCAAATTCAAACAAGCATTTCTTGAAGAACTGCCCGATGACGCAGACAGACTTCTGCGACCCCCAGAAGGTAGCAGTCAGAGCAGACATTCTCTAGAGAGTGAAGCTGCTGTCAGCCGGTTATCCAGAATACGGACCCCGCAACCACCCAAACTCATTGGGACACAAGAGCGCCAGCAACCCCGACAGAAGACGGAAGACACAGAGGATCAATGATGTTTCTATCACCAGATGTGGGGAACAGAAGCCTGCCACTGCTGACCATCCTATGTGTTTCAGGGAAACACCAGGACCAGACGCCACTGATGGCTTTGATGGCTGGCCACTCAGATAGCCTGCTGTACGTGTGGGACAAAAGGTCCGGATGCTGCTTCCTTGTGAATACGGGCAGAAATCAGTGTCATCCCACCCACTGCACTAGAGACCAGGTCCAGGCGACATGGACCCACCTTGAGAGCGCTAACAACAGTTCCATATGGACCTGCAGCAAACGCAAGGTCCAACTATGACTGGTACCAACACATTTAATTGGGACTTCACGTTGGCCATGGTGGACAAACCACTCCTGGAGGCAGGTTTCCTAAGGGCCTACAGTTTGCTGGTTGACCTGAAGGGTCGGAGGCTGGTCCACGCCAAGACCTTCCAAACGATCCCTCTCGGGGAAGCCAGACTACCTGCACCGTTCCTGGACTCAGTTGCATTGTTCAGTGATGAGTACAGCAGGGTCCTGACCGAATTCCAATCAGTGCTCAAATTGCAGTTCACCTCAACCATGTTGAAGCATGGAGTGCAGCACCACATCATCACCCAAGGGCCACCCCTGCACACAAGGGCCAGAAGACTACCCCCAGACAAGCTCTGCCTGGCTAAAGTGGAGTTCAGGTGCATGGAAATTCTTGGGATTGTCCGCAGGTCAGACAGCCCCTTGGCCTCACCGCTACACATGATGCTGAAGACAGCCAGAGGTTGGTGGCTGTGTGGGGACTACAGACAGCTGAACAAAGCCACCGCGCCAGACCTCTAACCCTACCGTCCATCCAAGACTTTGCAGCCAACCTACACGGGGCCCACCTCTTTTCAAAAGTGGACCTGGTACATGTTTATCATCAAATCTCGGAGCAGCCAGAAGACATACAGAAAACTGCTTTGATCACCCCCTTTTAGCCTGTTTGAGTTTCTACGGATGCCTTCCAAGCTAAAAATTGTGGAAACGACTTTTCAGTGCCTTATGGAAGCAGTGGGCCTGGATTTGGATTTCCTATTCGTATACCTGGACAATATTCTGATCGCCAGCAGGAACCGTACGGAGCACCTATCCCACCTCTGCCTGCTGTATACCAAGCTGAGCAACTTTAGTCTGTCTATTAACCCAGCCAAATGCCAGTTTGGGTGGGAGATCATTGATTTCCTGAGCCACAGGTATTCAAAGGAAAGCGCGATTCTCCTGATGAACAAAATAGAAGCCATCCATAAGTTCAACCAGGCATGGTCAACTTCTCCCATTGCTTCCACCCACTAGTAGTCAGCATCATGTAACCACTGTTCACCCTGATGTCAGAAAAAAGAAAGACATCACTTAGAACTCAGAGGCTGAAACAGCTTTCATCCAAACAAATGAGGACCTAGCAAGCACTGCCATGCTAGTACACCCCAGTGGACACATCAAACACGGCAATCAGTAGGGTACTGGAAAAACTTGTGGATGGACACTGGAAGGCAGACTGTTTACAGCCTTCACTGACAACAAGCCCCTAACCTTTGCATTCACCAAGATATCAGAACCCTGGTCAGCCCAGCAGCAGCAGCACCTTTTGTATATATCAGAGTTCATTACAGTGATCCAGCAGGTCTCTGGTAAAGACAAGGTCATGGCAGACACTCTATCCAAGCCAACCATCCAAGAATTGGACCAGGGGATCAACTACTCGGAATTAGCAGAGTCACGATTAGGAGGTGAGGAGACACACAGATACAGGACCGCAGTCTCAGGCCCACAGCTGCAGGACAGATTCTTGGGTCCAGGTGAGCAGTCTCTCCTTTGCGACACAGCCACTAGCCATCTCTGGCCCATCGTCCCGGCGGCCTGGAGATGCCGTGTGTTCGACTCCCTACACGGCCTAGCACACCCCTCGATCTGAACCACTGTCTGCATGATATCCAGTCAGTTCATGTGGCATGGCCTCAAAAAAACAAGTCAGTGACTGGGCGAGGACATGCACTCAGTCTCAGACAGCCGAAGTCCAGAGGCACACCAAAGCATCCCCCCACCGCAGTTCAAACCAACAACCCGTAGATTCAACCACATCCACGTCGACATTGTAGGGCCACTGCCGGTATCATGGGGAGCATGTTACCTCCTCACCATGGTGGACCATTTCACCAGATGGTCAAAGCCAGTTCCCCTCACAGACACTACCACCGAATCCTGTGCCAGGACCCTAGTTGCAACTTGGGTAGCATGTTTCGGCATCCCAGCCCACATCACATCAGACAGAGGGGCCCAGCTCACATCAAGGCTGTGGGCTTCTGTAGCCAGCTTGTTGGGGACCCAGCTTCATCACACCACAGCCTATCACCTGCACTTCCATAGGTACTTGAAATCAGCTCTGATGGCCAGGCTGAAAGGCCCAAATTGGGTGGATGAGCTTCCTTGGGTCCTACTCGGGATCTGTACAGCACCCAAAGAAGACCTGCAGGCATCTTCAGCCAAATAGGACTACAGAACCCCCTGCAGTCCCCGGCAAGTTCCTACTCACCCCAAGGGGGCAAGAAGCAGACAGCATGGCAGCCCTGAACAAGCTCCACGAGAGACTGGGTAACCTGACACCCATCCCAACCTCCCAACATAGGCGAGAGCTATGTTCCCAGAGACTTAAAGGACTTAAAGGACTGTGAGTATGTCTTTGTCAGGAGGGGCGTACACTGGCCACTGCTGCAGTGGCCATACAAAGTGCCATTTAAAGTAGCCAAAAACAATGGGTCTACATTTGTTCTGGACATTGGGGGTAAAGAGGAGGTGTTCACTATTAATCAATTGAAGCCAGCACGTGTGGACTTGGAAAAGTCGATCAAAGTGCAAGGACCCAGGTGTAGAGGCAGGCTGCCCAAACAAAAGAAAGTGCAGACCTTAGTTTACGTGGGTGAGTTTGCCGGTTCTGGGGGGGGGGGTTGTGTGGCGACCAGCATGGTTGGTGTTCAGGCGAACCGGCTCTGATTGTAATGCGCACACGGTCAGAGCAGACTACACCAAAGATGGCGTTGGGCATCTTCCCCTTTCCCTAAAGGAAAGAGCCCACATGCACGAAATCTGAATAGCTGCCAGTCAGCAACGCGACTTCTGGTTCCCAACGGCGGGAACAGGTTGCATCTTTAAAAAGCCTCAGTGAACCAAGTAATAAATCAGCAAGCTTTGGAATTAACCTGTTGACTGCCAGACTCGTTATTCCTGCAACATCACAATAATTGTTCATGACTAATGCTCTTTGGCTTAAAAAATTAGCAATTAAGAGTAGAGTCTCAAATTTCCAAGTACTGGCTTGTTGCAAGGTGTTAGTGATACAATTTCAATTGTTTTCCTTGCATCCCTTTGCTCTTTCTTTTTCATCCTGATTGCCTTATTAATCCTATCTAAATTCTTTCTGATTTTCAGCCTTTTCTCAGGACATTGGGTGTATTTAAGACAGAGATTGATAACTATCTGAATAGTCAAGGTATCCAAGGTTATGGGGTGAAGGAAAGGAAATGAGGCTGAGTGGGAGAATGGTTCAGCTCATGATAGAATCACTGAACAGACTCAACAGACTGAATGGCCTACCTCAACTCCTATATCTTATGGACTTTACATTCTACATCCCTTGATTTCATTGGTTAGAGGTTTGCAGTTGACATACAAATGAATGTTCCACTGACAAAATAATGGCTGGAAAGGAATGGCCGCTGGAACCTGGGGTGAGAAAGCTCCACCTCCCATTCCAAATACGGCTTGTTCAGGTTCAACAAAAAGTTGTGGATGTTGTCAGTATAACTTCTATAATCCAAAAGCTGCTATTCAACTCAGGAAGTCATCAAATTAAACGATGTTCTCTCACAACACCCATTTTAAATCCTCATAGCCTTTCCGGCATCATCTTCTGACTAAACAAAGGAAATTGGAGCAGGAATCAGCCGTCAAGCCATTCAACAAGATAAATAACTGCTTTGTCCATAGACTCTGTTCCTCTTCCCTGACCATCTCTCATAAACTTTTGCGTAAAGCATGTTCCGAAAATAGAAAATCTGCAGTTAACTGGAACGCTGTCAGGTAATAGAATGTTCAGTGCCAAGGTATCAAAAGGAGCTTGATGAAATTCCTCCTGTTTATTCACAGCAGACTGTATTTTATTAAAGTACAAATGGGATGAAATACCTGTGTTTGCCTTGGAGACTGCACTCTTCCGCTACTTGCAGTAAAATGGGATAGGCTCCTGGATATTGGAATAATAATTCCAGTGATAGCAAATCCCAAATATTGTGGCTACTAAAAATCAGAACAAAAAAAAACAAACTGCTGGAAATACTAGGCAGGTCTTGGAGCATTTGGCAGAAAGGATAAGGGTTTTATGTTGGTCATGATATTGCTGTTCAACAAATAGAACCAATGATCCTTCTTCCTTAAAGTTGAATCCAACTTCTCCTCTTCACAGAAATTCAGGATGGGCAATAATTCAAAGGAAGTAAACAAACAAACAACTGCTGGTGTCATTCCTCCACCAATCGAAGTTTATTTTTGCAAACAGTTTATATCCTTTCTCCCGAATACAGTATAACATATTTAATCCTCATTGAAGTACCTTCGCCATCATGCTCAGATTTGCCACCAACTATCTCAACTGAACCCAAGTGAGAGCTCTGCCCCTCTACTGTTGTGTATATATGCCTGCGTGCATATGACATCATCACACTCAGCAATGAAGACATTGTCATCATACATACTGTGCACTGGGAGAACCATCTTGATGAGTGAACCATCATGTCACTGTGTACTTGTGTATTATTAAATCACAAATACATAACAACTACCATCTCAATACAAAAGACCAGCACAAACACTTAATTATGAAGATATAAATTAGGAATGAGAGTAGGCCATTCAGCCCTTCAATTCTATTCAATATAACAACGATGATCTAATTACAATCTTAATTCTACATTTCCACCTACCCGCAGCCGTCTTTCACACCCCCACCCCTCCTTCTTACCTTATTTATCAAGAACTTGCCTAAAAATTCTGCTTCCATTGGTCTTTCAATAATGGAGTTCCAAAGACCCTAAGAAACAAAGGTTTTTACCTCATCTGTGTCTTGTATGGACACATTTTTATTTTGTATTACCTCTCTCCCACAAGAGAATGACACTACATAATCTTGACTCCTGGGGAATGTACATTTTTCACATAGAGGCTATCCTGAAAGGGTACATTGTGGGTGTTGATATTATCAATATAAGATTGAGTTGTGAATTATATGATATCTTATTATTTCAAATACTTAAGTTGATGCATTTTTGAATGTTCTCAATCTTTGATCAAATGCTTGATCTCTTGAAAACAACCATAGTTTTCACTTAGAAACTAATGGGAATCAACTTTTCATTTTACAAATATTTGCTTGATTTAAAAAAATTCTCTAGGAATGTGCATTTTTGAGCACATCTGTTTGTGGATAAAATTAATCAATGAGATGGATCAAACAGGAAGTGGAGAAATTGACAAACCTATGTTGAGGGCCTTTGGGAGATTACTTAACCACCAAATATGTACATAATTGTAATGGAGAGGCAGCATTCACCACATGGTGGCACTGCTGCACTCCCATTCGGGGGACATACTGCCTGGCAAACAAGGTCAAAGACTCACCCCAAGCCATCAAGGTGACCCTTGCAATTGGCCCACCTAAATCACCAGGTGCTGCAGTCCAGGCAGCCTGCCTAGACTCAGCCCTGACCTTCACCTAATTGGCCCAGGTGAATCACCTCAACTGACCCCTGCTGAGCCTCTGTACTTGGCTTTGAGCCATTGCTCATAGCAACCAATGGGTCCCAGGCTGACCTGAGTGATTGGCCCCCCAGTACTGCCTGCAGAACTATAAAGGACCATGTGCCCCTTTGTTCTGCCTCTTTGGACTCTCATGGCACATAAGCAGCACCTTTCACATTGGGTTGGAGTCAGTCTTGAGGCCAGATAACAAGAGCCGAGTCCATACCAGTCAAGGGGTGGGGGAATGTAGTATCACCATGATTGTTGAATGTGTATGTTCATGTAATTTCCCCCCCTCCCCCCAAGCCTTCTGTTAGTTCCTCCCTCATTATCCAAAGTGTACATTTACCCCTTGCATATAACGAGCCTGCAGCTGACGTGGACTTTTTACCCCCTCCATAAATCTTCGTCCGCGAAGCCAAGCCAAAGAAAAGAAAAGAATTGTGTGTGTATAGAGGTTTGCCTAACATATTGACCCTGTTGTCTTATTTGCATTCCCGAAATAAACATGTGCTTTGTACCTCAACTTTGGTCTGGTTCTTAATCTGTGGGACCCACACGAACCCGAACAACAAAAATCACTACATGTTACTGTAGATTGCTTCATTAAATTATGAAACATCAGAGAAGGAAAGAAGTTTGATGAATGGTGGTAGACACTACATTGTGTATATGCATTTTAAATGTGAATATTGATCCATGCCCAAAATTAAATTCATGGGATTTAAGAGGAAATGCCTATATGGATATAAAATTGGCTGAGGAACATGCAGTAATAAATAGTTGGAAATAGTTGTTTATTTCTCTGCAATGCACTTTAGAAGGGATATCAATGCCTTTAATGGGGATACAGAATGTTTTTTTCTCACTAAAATGGTCCCTGGTCAACTGACCAAATGACTGGAAAAGCTGGTGTTTGTCTCAGGAGAACAGCAAAGGAGACGAAAACATATTTCAAATCATGAATAGAATAAGTAAGGAGAAATAGTTTCCAATGACTAAATGGTCAGTAACACAGTTTTAAGGCATTTGGCAAAGATACCCATGACCACAAGAGCTTGCAACAGTATTGCAATTATAGAAAGTGTGGTGATATGCCACTAGCCTATGGCAGGGGGCGACCTGTGTACCTGTAGAAGAGGACTGGAGGATAAGGAAACACCAGGCTGGTTGTCAATCAGCCAACATGAATGGACAAAGCCCTACTCGGTCAGCTGCCAATCACCCTCTGGGATACAAGATAGATCTATCCCCTCGAGGCCAGTGTCAGAGCTTGCACAGCATTCTCACAGCCAGCTCTGTGGAAGTTTATGTTGAATAAAGCCTGTAGAACAGACTTTATGTGTGTGTTTGCTTCTGTTCGATAGCACAATACAATTTATTCAACATAAAATTTGAAGCTGCTATGGAGAAGTTCCTGAGTGCCAGGAGCCTCGAAGACGATCCATGCCATCCGGAAGCTTAGGCACACTTTAAAATCTGGAAGCACACGGTCAAAGCAATCATCGAGGCACATGCCATCAAAATCCTGGACTCCGACAAAAAAAGGCTCATTTTACTCTGCTCAAAGCTGGGTCCACAAGCCTTCCAGGCCCTCAAAGACTGCACCGGTTGTTTGGAAGTGATGAAAACCCTAGAGACCATGTATAAACCTCCCACAAACATAGTCTTCACAAAGTACCTTCTGAGTATTTGTGCCCAGCTGCCCAGAGAGACGACCGAGTCCTACCTGGGACCCCAACGTAAGTTAGCTCAACCGTGTCTGACAGAACCCAGAGTGCATGAAAGGGAGGTCAAAAGGTTGATCAGGGATGTCTACATCCGGGGTCTATGCGTAAGAGCCATTAGACAGAAGCTGCTGGAGAACAATATCTACTCGCTGGTAAAACAGTGGAGGTAATCCGAACCCTGGAGGCAATAGCCCTGCACACCGAAGCCTTCGACTCCAGGCTTCCCCAGGCCTCTGCGTGGTCAGCACAGACAGCAGCTGTGGCCCAAAATCAGACAGTGGACAAGAACATCACTGCTGCAGGTGCTCCACACCTTTGTAAGTACTATGGGTCCCTGTCTGGGTCAGATCGACAATCACGCCAAAAGTGCCCGGCCTGAAATCAGTACTATTCAAGATGTGGCAAGAAAGGCCACTTCGCTAAAGTGTGCCTTTCCCAGCCTGCCGGCAACTCAGCATCCCTCTACGACCAGACCCCTTCCTTCCCAGTACCGGCCACGTGCGATTGCCAGGCGACACCATTGCCCCCACAGCTATTTCCGGCCTCCCCAACCTTGGCAGCTCTACTTTCGGCCTAGCCGGCAATGATCGCTGCATGCATGCCATGCGCCCAGGCCAGCCCTCACCCTCGCCAGCGCCGCCCTGCTAAGACGCCATGTCCATGGACTGCAATGATGTCACCTCCACTCCACGGAGTGACATCACTTCCGCCACCCACAATGACATTACCAGCACCAAAGGCTGATGGTGTGACATCACTTCCCCCGACACAACTAGCACAGTCGGGGAGGAAGGCCACCCATGCAGCTGTTATGCAACCCCCATGCAGCGCCGCCAATCTTGGGCCAGACAAGCGCAGGTGCCACAGCTACCCGGGCCCTCCCAGACTTCAACGAACACAGCACTGATGACGATGACAACGTGGTCAACATGGGCACTGACCAGGCTGCCCTACTAATGCACCCCATGCCTCTAAATGCTACCGATCACCACCCAATGCACCCCACGTCTACAGAGAGCGCCACCAGAAAACACTCACCTCTCGCAATGCCTGCAGAGGATGACACCAGCCGCAACTCACCTCCACCATCAGAGAACGATGACTCTGACCCCGAGATGGTCCTAGCAGACACCACTCTGGCCAGGGACATCCCTCACGGCCTCGGGTGCTCCATGATGGATGTCAAAATCAATGTGCAGGTAACGAAGTTCCTAATCGACAGTGGCAGCACCGAGAGCTTTATTCACCGGAACGTGGCCCACTCCCTAAAACTCAAAATCCACCACACCACCTTCTCTATTGGCTTTGCCCCCACAGGACAGAACTATTAATACCCTCGGGTGCTGCTCGGCCAATCTGACTGTGGGGGGGAGACATTCATCGAATTCAGGCTCCTGGTGATGCCCAAATTCTGCACCCCGGTCCTTCCAATGTCACCTGCAGAGCATCACCCTCGACTTTGGGGGCCCCCAACTCCCACTCACTCTCCACAGCATGCCATTCAACCAGCCCTGGCAAACCTGTGGCCTCTCCACACTGTGCATTGCTCCTCCCGCCCTCTTCTCATACCTCACACCAGACTTCAAGCCGATAGCCACCAGAAGTAGGCGCTATTGCGCCATGGACAGAGACTTCATCAGGACAGAGGTGTGGCGGCTTCTGGCAGAAGATGTCATAGAGTCCAGCAACAGCCCATGGAGAGCCTAAGTCCTGGTGGTCAAAGGGGGCA
This sequence comes from Narcine bancroftii, assembly GCF_036971445.1. Taxonomy (NCBI): domain Eukaryota; kingdom Metazoa; phylum Chordata; class Chondrichthyes; order Torpediniformes; family Narcinidae; genus Narcine; species Narcine bancroftii. The sequence continues at coordinate 55,056,512 of NC_091469.1, forward strand.
GCAAGCCAAGGATGGTCATGGATTACAGCCAGACTATTAACCGGTACACCCAGCTGGAAGCCTACCCCTTACCGAGGATAGCTGACATGGTCAACAAGAAAGCCCGCTACTGGGTCAACTTCACAATTGACCTGAAGTCGGCCTATCACCAACTCCCCATCCACCCGCAGGACAAGCCCTATACCGCCTTCGAGGCGGACAGGTGCCTTTACCAGTTTTTCCGAGTCCCATTTGGGGTCACGAACGTGGTCTCCGTCTTCCAGAGGGAGATGGATCGCATGGTAGACCAGCACAAGCTATAGGCGACTTTCCCGTACCTGGATAAGTCAACATCTGCGGCCATGATCAGCAGGACCATAATGCAAACCTAGAGAAATCTCTCCGGACAGCTGAGGAGCTGAACCTCACTTACAATAAAGAGAAATGCATGTTCAGCCACCACCCGCCTCGCCATCCTGGGGTACATCATGGCACATAGTGTCATCGACCTGGATCCAGAACAGATGGGCACATTAATAGAGCTGCCCCTTCCCTTTATGCTCAAAGCCCTCCGCAGGTGCCTTAGCCTGTGCTCCTACTACTCACAGTGGGTCCCATGCTTCTTGGACAAGGTCCGCCCACTGGCCCAGGCCACAACCTTTCCTCTCCCACCCGAGCCACAGGCAGCCTTCATGCACATCAGGCAGGATATCGCAGATGCCACTATGAATGCCGTGGACGAGGACTCCCCCTTCCAGGTGGAGAGCAATGCCTCTGATGTGGCCCTCGCCGCCACTCTTAACCAGGAGGGGTGCCCGGTCGCCTTCTTCTCCAGGACCTTACACTGTTCCAAGCTAGGGGACTCCACCATTGAAAAGGAGGACCAGTGAACCGTGGAAGCAGTCTGCCATTGGCACCACTACCTGGCTGGCAGGAGGTTCACCCTCCTCACTGACCAGATTTCAGTTACATTCATGATCAACACCACCTACAGGGGCAAGATCAAAAACAAACAGATCTTGTGCTGGAGAGTCAAGCTGGGGACGTTTAATAACTCCCCCGACGCCCTCTCCTGGACCTGCACATCGCTCCACGATGACCAGCTGGAGGCACTTCATGAGTCTCTCTGCCACCTGGGCGTCACCCGTTTATACCATTTTATCATGTCGCGAAATCTCCCGTATACCGCCAGGGATGTCAGGACCATGACTGAGCCGTGACAGGTCTGTGTGGAATGCAAGCCCCGCCTCTTCCGCCCACACCAGGCTCACGTCGTAAAGGCCACTCGGCCCTTTGGGTGCCTCAGCATAGTCTTCAAGGGCCCCCTGCCTTCCACGAATCAGAATGTCTATTTCCTCGCAATCATAGATGAGTATTCCCGCTTCCCTTTTGCCATCCCATGCCCAGACACCCTCCACGGCCACATTCATCAGGGCACAGACGCAGATCTTCACCATGTTCGGTTACCCTGCATCCATCTATAGTGACTGGGGGTCTAGCTTTATGAGTGATAAACTACACAAGGGGCATTGCAACTAGTCGCATGACTAGTTACAATCCAAGAGGTAATGGATAGGTGGACCGCAAGAACGGGGTAATCTAGAAGGCAGTCTTCCTGGCCCTTAAGTCTAAGGGTAGTCCATAGAATACTGGTGGGATGCCCTCCCTGAGGCGCTCCATGCCATCAGGTCACACCTGTGCACGGCTACCAACGAGAACCCTCACAAACACCTGTTTTCGTTCCCCAGGAAATCTCTCAGCATGGCTCACGTCCCTGGGACTGTGCTCCTGCGTAGACACAGGCAGGCACACAAGGCTTAATCCCTGGTCCAGCAGGTGTTCCTCCTACACGGGAACCACAACTACGCCTACGTTAGGTTCAACAGTGGCAGGGAGGACACCGTCTACCAGGGACCTGGCACCAGCAGGAGCACCCACCACAGCACAGCAGCATCGTTAATCCCAGGACCACGGCAGCCTGACACATTCCCCCGATGCTGGACAGCTATGGGACACCCAAGACCTCCCCGGGCACTCAGGACTCATTTCAACCATTGGGGACATACCCGACCCCCCACACATCAACGCCTCACACACACCTCAACTACGGCTGCCTCATCCACCCCACCGCGCTGCACCACGCCAGCCACTCTGGCCACTGCCCTAGCCCCCGCTTACCCTCACTGACTTGTGACCAGAAGCCAATCCTGCAACAGCCACAGAGATTCTGATGGCCACCGGACCATCTAAACTTGTAAATAATGTATATATGTTTTGGGGCTCTGAGACAATTTTAAAGAAGGGGGTGAATGTGGTGATACACCTCTATCCTAAGGCAGGGGGAAACGTGTGTACCTGTAGAAGAGCACTGGAAGACAAGGCAACACCTGGCCAGCTGTCAATCAGGCAGTCTGAATGGACCAAGCCCACCCATTGACTACCAATCACCCTCCAGGATATAAGCTAGATCTGGCTCCTCAAGGCACGTCTCAGAGCTTGCACAGCACTCTCACAGCCAGCTCTGTGGAAATTTATGTTGAATAAAGCCTGTAGAACAGACTTTGTCTTTCTTTTCGATAGCGCAACACAGAAAGTACCATCTGTGAAGATGAAAATGACTGAGCCAATAGTACTTTCAATAAGGGAATTGGATAACTACTTCATGAGAAAAGTAATTACAGGACTAAAAGGCAAGTCCAGGCAATCGAGACTCTAATTGGACAACTCTTTCAGAATCAAGTGATGTTTGTGTTGCAACATTCATGACTCTATCACATCAGTATAGTGGGATCACAGTCAAGCTTCCAGACAGAAAGAAGGCAAAATTCAAGTTGGGAGGGAGTAGACTCTCTTGTCCCACCTCAAGATCTTTGGAAATGCATCTTGTGAAAAGCAATGAGACAGCCAATTGTTATTAGTGCCTGTAACTGATTGAGAGTGTTAATCACTCTATACATGAAATATACAGCAGAGAAATGAATTTTTTTGGCTTAAATGGACTCTAATTGTATTCCTTCTACCTTATTTTGGACCCTTTCAGCACAACCTTCTGTTTATTATTTTCTGTTGTTCTTTTACCAAACTTTTTAAACATATCTATACTATTCAGCCCCACTAGTTATCACAGTAAATGCTTCCATCTTCTTACCAACATTTTAAAGAAATTTCTCCTGACTTCTTGAGGTTGTATACTGGAGACTATTTAATGTAGTTTTGTTATTTTCATTAAAATATTCAATTTTCTGCATGATTTGTACGAATTGCAATAGCAAACCTGAAGCCTCACTCAAACGATGGCTCAAGGTAAATATTGGCAATTCATGAATAAATTGGGTATGAGGATGAGCTGATTAAAGTACAGATTCAAATCCAATGGAACTATTACCTTGTAAATTTGAATCCTGCAGTGATTCTAACACAACATGACATAGATTTGATTTTTTATAAAGTAAACTAAGTGATCTAAATTCTCCATGAACTCTCAACATTTCCTGCATTAGTTGATGGATTTAACTCCTGAATTATTTGTTGTGGAATATGTGATCTTCAAAAAATGTGAAATTACTCTGATAAATAATGTTCTACTATGTTGTGAAAGTTGCTACAAATATATGATATAGTTCTTGAATTGTCATTAATGTATCATTTTGTATATATCCATATACATATTGCACATGCACACATACTAACTATATATATCTCTCATTATTATTAATTATTTATTTAGTGGGGAAGAGATTTTTACCAGTAGATATCTCCTGACTTCTCTATGTACTCCTTCATTCCACTTATAAATATAGCATAATCGAAATCTCTACTATCAAGAAACACCTCTTCCTATTTATCTGCTAACCTACATTGTCTCCAGTTAAGCAATATCTCTTGTAATATTTTAGTCTTATTTTTAGTCCCCCATCACTTTTCCCTTCAATTTCTCTGACTTCTACTGTTCCCTTTGACCATCAATAGATCTGAATTCCTCAAATTTTGAATTCGTGCACTTTCTAAAATGTAATCACTTTAATCTCCTAAGCTTGGGATTTTTTTAACAGTATTTTTCTCTCACCTTTTTATATTAATTTAATCTATAATATTATTCAGTTTTACACATCTGCCTTAATGATTTTGCAAGCGGATTGACATAAGTTTCGACTTGATGGCAACCCTGGGGTGTTTTGTAGTGTTCAAGGTGCTGCATAATTAAAAGTTGTTGTTAATGTTACAAGATCTGTCTAAACCCTAAAATGTAAAGAAATATCTCCTTATGGAGTCAGGAAGAGCAGAAATATTCCCCTGACACCATTTTTGTAAATGGGTGGCCTGTCTCTCTCATAAGCCATTATAACACATCTCCTAAAACTTACTGAAGGATGGTTGCAGGCTGTGCAGGCAGTCGGAGATTGCTGTCCTCTGCTGTGGAAGTGAACCAGTATTTAATTATTCACACAGAGCCCAAGGACTGATTTCTTTCAATTCTTAGTCTCCTGCTTCCAGTGCACGCTGTTTCTGCTGAATCAAAACAGATCCAGACTGATTTCTGCCACTGGTGTTTCTGGTATTATAGTTGCTGGCTGATCTGAAACTAACAGGATGGTTCTTGGGAACACTTAAAAACAGTCTTAAAATTCAATTTTTCTTTTTGTCTTTACATTTGCATTTTGTTATACATAGCCTGCTGTCTCATCTGAATGATGAATGCATTTCTATTCTGAATCTTTAAATCTGTATGCAGTCTTTTAACGTTTAAAAAACTCATAAGATGTCTTGCAAGAAAATGTATCAGGTTAGTAAAGACAGGAAATGTAATGATATGCTGAGAATAAAATGAGACCATCATGTTGCTGATTGAATCTGCTGGCAAAAAAAAAATCAAATATATATAAAAAAAATAGAAATGGCCTGAAAACTGGAATGTAAAATGTCATGCTGGGATATCTTTGTTGTCTACATTTTTTAAGACAGTTGAATTGTCTTAGATGAAATCTGCTCCTGATGTTTGACTAGAATTGTACATGGGCAGGAAGTTTATTAAGCAGTGAAGCTGCTTAAAGATTTGTCAACCTCAAACACAAGATATCACTCAGTAAAGCAGTCAAAGATAGAGTTTAAATTCTTGAATTATCAATATTCATCAAAGTCACCCACGAGAGAGCTGGTCAAAAATACAAATGAGAAAAGAGTGCTTGCTGAAACTGGGTTCAAATAGGAAAGACATTGATTGGGTAGAGCCTTAAAGCGTTCGAGGGAAGAACAGTATAGCCAGAGAGTGGAAAAGAGCAGAAATTCCAGAGGATCTGCCGGCTTCCCACTGCAGAAATTGCAGACACAAATGTTTGGCATAAGCCACTATTCATATGCATTATTTGTGCCCCAGTTGAAATAGTTGTAAAAGTACACCCTGGCACTGAACCTGTCCAGCTATCCATTTATGATGGTAGAATGCAAAACAGGAAAATCATAATTCTACTCTAAAGTAATACAAAGTAAACCATTCCCCCTTAAAAATTGCAAAAAAAATCCCAAGTATAATCTTGAACTGTATTAAGAAGGATGTTTCATATTTTAGTTGCTTTTTCATATTCAAGCTCCAGTTAGTTTATTTATCTCTGATTGCACAATTGCAACCTGACAAAACAGCATTTTCCACAGTCCTCAGTGGAAAGGCATACAACACACAGGCATATACAGTATAATACACATTACAAAAAAAAAATTCATATGAAGGACATATTCATGTACACAAATAAATAAATCACTATGACGCTGGCCAAGATACTCTTAATAGAGTTCCTACAGAAGGTTGATGTGAAGGTGCCCAGTAGCTTTGCCTACTTCAGTCTTCTCAGGATGTGCAGTCACTGTGGTGCGTTCTTGACAAGTGAAGATATGATATATATGTCCACAATAGGTCACTATTTAAATGGACTCCAAGCAACTTGGTGCTCTCCATCTCTCTACTACAGCGTTGTTTGATGTGTAGTGGAGGGTAGTCGTACCTGATCCTCCTGAAGTCCATGATCACCTCCTGTATCTTGTCCATGTTGAGATTCAGGTTGTTACTCTCAGACCTTATCACAAGATTGTCCACCTCTTCTCATTGTTGTTGCTGATGAGGCCAACTACTGATGTGCCATCTGCAAACTTGATGACACTGTTGGAGCTGGATGGGATTCTCCAGATAGCCCATGATATTTTATTGAGAAGAAGCAGGAAAATAAACACCAAGTCAGAGGTAGAAATGAATATTTACTCTAAATAACTGATCAATTAGGATTTTTGAGGTTGACAGCTTTAATTTTTATAATTTTAAAAAAATATTCAGGTAATTCTGAAAACTTGCAGTGATTTGACGTGGATAACTGATCCATGATTCAACCATAGCTAAATATAGATGAGCTTACCTCACTCATAAATTAAGCCTTGACATTAACTTTTTGTCTCCAGTCATGTGACAAAATGGTCAGGTAGTGAATCCAAGCACATTATAAAAGTTTATTAAGCCTGGGTACTTTGGTATTGGTAAAACCCTGAAAGCTAGCTTAATCTTGTCGATCCTTTGTCCATGTTTGGCTGTACACCATTAAGCCTATCCTTAATTAATTGAAAAAAAAAGTAAGGTGGCTCAGCCTAAACTGTATGATTTCACAAAGGTTGAAGAGAGACAAGGTAAATCAAAAGTAGTACTTAATTGATGCCAAGTGTATAGTTTGAGCCCATGGTTGGTGATGGAAATATTAAGCTTGTAAAAGAAGAAATCAAGAAACTGGATGATGCAAAGAATCATGATTACAAAATTGGGAGAATATAGGGATAAGAAAGATTCCAATAGGATAAAGTAACTGCATGGTACAATAAACTCAAGAAAAAGATGACAGAATTTGGTGTTTTCTTGTGCTAAAAAACATAATCTTATTTTAAAGGTACTGGACAGAATTTACTATTCTATTTTGGAGAAATAACTTTGTGTTCACTCCTGCATCAATCCCAGTGCTAACCACATATAGGGCATCAAATGTATGCAGAACTCATGTCATTTGTCCCCAGCAATATGTATCATCTTGGGGTTTGCATTGTTTTATACAATGTACACTTATTTGGTCGCTTTTCAAGCTTGAGCTGGTATGTCATTGTTTTTCAAGCTTCTAAATTATTAATGCTTTTGTGAAAGCTTGCACAACTACAGAGAGCTATACATAGAACTGTTTTATTATTTAAATAAATTTGGGGTTCCCTGGAGTTCGATTCTCTCTCCTGTTCTCTTCTCCCTTCATTTCAAAGATCTTTCAGTCATTATTTAAATGTGCCCACTCTTCCCTCCCTGTTGATTCTACCCTTCATTGCCTGACAGTAGAGCAGAAAAATCATTAAATTTTGATTTTTCTCTCTGCCCTTCCATGGGTCACAAAAAAATCTAGTGGCTGCAACTGTGAAGGCTCTGGTTACTTCTTAAAATTGTGTTCCTGTTAAGGGCAGTTGATGGAAATATAAACATGGTCAATAAAAATGAATTACAGGTCCAGTCCTATTTAGAGAGAACACTATTCTGAAGTATGAAATGCTACAGAAGGAAGTGTGCACAAAATTTAGTGCGCTAATAGCATCTTTGTGGTGCACAGCAAATGGATAGCGAATGTAAATCGACCTACCCACAATATAATTGATCTAGCTGCAGTTGTGCTCACTCTTTTCGTGGTACTGTGAAATGCTGCAGTGTTGAAAAGGTGAGATGTGACAACTGTAGGTTCACTCTTATCAGATATATAGTTCTCTTGGCTCCTGGGGTGCCTCCATAATTTCATAGAATATAAAATAACTCATTGTTCTTCAGATAAAAATATTTTCCTTCACTTTCCTCTAATCCTTCCACTCATTAACTTTTCTATGTCTCCTCATAAGAACTGACTAAGGGAAAATGATCATCATAGAAGATCTCACAAACTCAGCTACACAAAGTAGAATGCAACAAAAGCAGATTAAGGGAAAGTCATTAAAGCTATGACCCTCCCCCTCTACAAGATGAGGAAAAGTTTTCAAGATTCAGCAGCAAAAAAAAAGAGAATATTGGATATGGAATTATGATAGGATCCTACATCTACTGACATGCAACTGGAGCTTCGTCATAACAGGGGATTTGGATCAACTTGCAAGACTTGACAATGGGGGTGAGAACAAATGTGTATCTGTACTGTCAGGGGACAATAGACCAATTGGCATGCTCTAAACTGCTTCCCTATCGAAGTCTGTCAGTCAAGGGAAAAAAAAATGTCTCTAGTCTAATACCTGGAATCTCTAACTGTGGTGAGAATAATGTGTAGTGCAAATTAGTTTGCCTGTGGCTTAAAGATTGGTCATGCACAATTTGGGATCATCTTGTGCCAATTCACAAACTTTCCATTCTACCCATCAGTGAACATTTAGGCTGGACTCTAGAGGAAGATATCCATTCTTTACATCAATTTTCTCATTCCATGAATGGAGATATTTCAGTCCAATATTTTATTGTTTCCAGGGCTTTTACTTTAACCATTGTAAAGCATGCTCACTACCTTCTTCAGGTTATCGAGAACAAAATAATTTCAGCACAAAGTACAATCTCAACTGAATACAGTATATCACAACATCCACTTCTAGAGTGGCATACAGTATACCATCGATAGATTCAGTCAGTGGCAGATCTAATAATTTGCAGGAAGGTGGCCGGAGTGAAGCTTTGAGTACAAATGAGACTTCATTTGTACCTGTTGAAATGAAGTAGCCATATCCTCTTTGATCATCATTTTATTAGAGCCACAGCAGCTGAGAGTGCAGTGCATATCAATGAGATTGGCATTCAAAGGGCTTGGTTTGAGCACACTTGCATTTCAAGCCAATGCTGCAATCAATCACCAGAGAAAAATCCTTATTATTAACATCTGAATGCCCTGTCACTCATTCCTTAATAATAAATTGCAACATTTTCCCTTCTATTGATTTCAGAGTAACTGATCTGTAGCTCCCTGTTTTCCATTTTTCCCTCCTTTATTAAATAATGGGGTTGTGTTTGCTGCTTTCCAATCTAAGAGAAGCAGTCTAGACTGAGAAGTTTGAAAGTTGACCACTAGAACAAGCTACCTCCACAGCTACCTCCTTAACACCCTTGGATGCAGGAATATGTTCCTAGGATTTATTCTTTCATAGGAACATAGGAAAGGAACAGGAGTAGGCCAAAAATGGCCCATCGAGCCTGCTCTGCCATTCAATATGATCATGGCTGATTTCCATTCATTTCTCAATAGCTTGTTACTTAATTTATTCATCTCTTTTTTTCCAGAACTGGAGTAGGCAACGAATGTAGCTTTGCAAGAGTCACCAACATCTCAAGAACATGGTGTTGCTACTCATCCCAGTAATTAACTGCAGGATTTAAAGCATGAGCCAACTCCATGGAAAACAGGATCATCCCCTAATCCTGTTTTCAATGGTATCTTTCCCCAGTGTACTCACTAATACAATAAATACCAATTTCTTATCTAAAATGCCTGTAATGTAATTAATTACTTCTGTACTTCCAGAGCAGACTTTGATCAAGATATTAGATCAAGAAAACCATTGGTATATCTGAATTGATAGTTTGCAATACAACAGATCAACATTGAACATTTCCATATTAATATTTAAAAGCAGCTCTGAAATCTAAAATTTAATATAAACAAGGAACATTACAGCAAATACAGGCCCACGATGCTGTGCCAGCATTAGTCTAATCCTTCCACACCTCTTTGCATCCATGTGCCTAGATTTTAAATGTCCTTATTGTACCAGCGTCTACCACCATTCCTGGCAATACCTTCCAGACGCCCACATTCCATGTATTTAAAAGCCTACCTCTCACCTAAACTTTCCTCCACTCATCTGAAAGAGTTGTATTCTGGTATTGGCCATTGCCACCCTTGGGAAAAGGTGCTGGCTGTCCACCCTTTCAATACCTCTCATTTAAAAAAAAACATATTCTCCAAGCTTGCTGATACCAAAAGACCTGCAAGGATGAATCCTTCATTCCTCTAAACTGATATCATGTCTGTAAAAAAAAATCAATACACAGTGTCATATACTGTGATGCAATATTCAAAAGTGCTGGAGAAACTCAGCTGGTCAAAGTGTCTGCAGGAAGCAAAGGGATATAACCAACTTATTGAGCCTGAGCCCATCATCAAAAAGCAGGCAGACACCTGAATATAAAAGGTGGGGGAGAGGGGAAGTAAGGAGGGAAAAAGGGGCAGGGGGAGAAATACAGGCCAACAGGCAAGAGGTCATAGGTCGATAAAGGAGGAAGGGCGCAAGAGAAATAAAGCTGAGGTAATGGGGAGGGGATGGCTCTCTGAACAGAAAGAGATTAGGAAGGAGAGCTGGAGGAAGAAGACAAAGGGATGGGGAAAGAGAGAGTGACAGGCGAAGGGACTAATGGAAACTGGAGAACTTGATTAATGCCACCTGGTTGGAGAGTCTTCAGACTGAATATTAGATGTTGTTCCTCCAATTTGCAAATAGCTTGGTTTAGCAGGGCTTGTGGCCATGGACAGACATGTTAGTATGGGAATGGAACATAGAAGTGTCAGCAGCCATGAAACATAGAAGAGTACAACATAAGAAACAGATCTTTCAGCCCATAATGTCTACATAATGTGATCATAATGCCAAAATTTGACCTAAAACTCTTTTGCTCGCACCGAATACATATTCCTCTATTCCCTGCATATTCATGAGTATTTCAAGAAGCCTCTTAAATGATTCGATTGTAACTACTTCACAGTTGATCCTGGCAGCCTGTTCCAAGAACCTACCTCTGTGTTTTTTTTAAATCTTACCCCACATCTTTCCTTTGACACCCCTCCACCTCACCCAAATTAAGGGGATTTTTTTGCACTAGGTGAAAGATTCTGACTCTCTGCCAGATCAACATGTCTCATTATTTTATAAACTACCAGGTTACACCTCATGTCTGTTCTGGAACTGTGATGGAAGGGATTTTACAAGACTTTATCAAGACTAAATGCTAAGAACGTCACCTTTAATATCAATTTAATTAAATGTGGAAAAGGAATTACTCTACCTTCCAAAAGAATTAAAAGAAATAAAATTTAATTTTATAGATTATTGAATAAAGTATGATTTCTGTAAAGTTTCACTCATTTTTCTTCTAATTGAGGTATCAAATGACATTATTTATATAAAATCATCTGCAACATTAATAATATAATCCAGATTATTCTTGCGAAAGTAATGATAGGATTAGTAAACATATTCTCCAACTTCAAAGGATCTCTATCAGATTTTAATTTCCACAACATCAAGCTGAAAGTTCAGTTATCAAAGATAGACCTGGATTTGAATCCTGTGCTGTCTGTAAGGATTTTGTACTGTTACGAGTCCAGAGGACCCCAAAACACAACAGCAGTAGATATTCACCAAGACAAATGGTTACTTAAACAAAAGTTGCTTTTAATGTTCTTTAAACATGAAAACAGGATCGAACTTTATCTTATAACTATTAACTTAACTAACTTAACTTAACCCCCTTCTAATTCTAAGCACACGTGTATGTAATGTGTGTGTAAGTTTAGAAAAGTTATTTGATTCGCAGTCTGATTTCACTTCTCATTCCTCCAAGTTTACTAGTTGCAGGCAGTTCTTATAATGTGCACAGAATTTAGTATTACTGCTCAGGAAGTTTCTTGTTAGTTTTCAGAGAGAAATTTGTTGTTCGCTGGACACCCACAACTGATCCCTTTTAATCAGCCATGTCAGTGTCTTGCCGAAAAAACTGGTCCCCTCAGGGTTCTCCAAATGATCACTTCTTTCTTTCAGATCACCACAGAGTTCCTTTCTATTTCTCTTATTTCAAGAGAAACATTAGGCAGCCCATCCTCTCATTTTGCATGAACCACAAGGGCTTTGGCCAGGCTAAACTAAGCAGAGACAACCCATCCTACAAATGGGGTTTTCCACAAGTTTGTCCTGTTCTAGTCAAAGCTGCTGCTGGTGACTGTAAAACTCAAAACTGAATTCTCTCTCTCTCACTCTCTCTCTCTCTCTCTCTCTCTCTCTCTCTCTCTCTCTCTCTCTCTCTCTCTCTCTGAGAGAAAACCTGTTTTACTCTCTCTGCTTGCAAAACCACATCACCCTCTTAGAACAGCAAGTTCCACTCCAAACAACCTGTGGCTCCGATGGGTTCTTTCATCTGTTGCCTTTTTGTAAACAACAATCCATTAGTGAAGTTTCTTGGGCACTCTCCAAAGCTTTTGCAAAGGCTCTTGGATCCGGATCAGTTTTTCATGAGCAGAGCTCCAATATTTTAAATAAGATCTGTTTTAAAGTGTTTGTATGTGACCTACACTAAAATAACTGCCACAATTTATCTCCCTAAAACATATCTATAACATGTTCTCCCCATGTCTGTGTGGGTTTTCTCTGGGGAGTCCAGTTTCCTTCCACCTTCAAAACTTACTGGGGTGTAATTTGGTGGGGTGTGAATTAGGCAGCATGTATTCATGGGCTGAAATGGCCTGTTACTGTGCTGCATGTTTAAATTTAATTTAGTTTCTGTGACACCTCTGCTATTTTTCTGGAGAGATGATATCCAATTACAACACGACTGGATGACTGAGTAAATCCAGTAGTTTCTCCTGATAAAAATGATATTGAAGACAGTTTTACATGTAATATGGTAATGATGCTATTCTAATGATCAACAAGGTCATTTGTTTTTTAAAAATCCAATGCAGACCTATCCCAACAAAGTAATAGGTCTCTTTGACGTTGATCCTTACTTTACTACTTGCAAGGATACAGATGACAATATAAAACTGTGATGTTTCTTTTATTGTGATAAAGAAACTTAGGTTCTTTTATATTACTTACATTATATTATCAACTCACGACCTCATGGGACACATCCATTTTGTGCATCTAACTCAAGATGGCACATTCCATCTAAAATGCCCTCTAGAGGTCAGGAGGATCACCACCTCCCAATCACCACATCCCCTTTCCTTAAGATACTCAATCCAGCAACATTACATGGTGATAGAGTAGTCATTTCAATTTAAACTTAAACATAAACACAAACATCAATAGCACAAACTTTTTAAGTGTGCAGTTATGTTTCTTTTAGAGATTCAGCCTATTGAGTGCTTTGCTAATACATGTGGATCTTCTCAACTCAGGTGCATGTGTCAGCACTGCTAGTCCTCTACTGTCTAGCACTGGTGATATTTCCTCTGTTGCTGTGCCAGCAGATCTTCTGCATTTGACTGTTTCTGCAATGTCTCTTGTGTTTTCAGCAGGCTCTTTCAATTTCTCCTCAGTATTTGACCATCCTCTGTTCTGACAGTGTAGGATCTTGGAATTACTTCCTCCAGAACTGGGGCCTTCTTGACCTTGGTCTTGGAATCTCTGAGTCTCCCTGTCATGTTGTGCCAATGGCCCTAAACTTCTTGTTGACTTGTTATAGTTTGCTTTTTGTCTCTTTTGCAAACGCTTTTGTTTCTGTTTGACATCTCTGTTCTTGTTTGAGTGTGCAGAGTAGGAAAGTGTGGTATGTAGTCTACATCCCATTCAGGGGCTAAGTAGGTGACATGCCATGTTCAATTGGTGAAGCTCAGAAACTCAACAGAGCTAGATATGGATCTGAACCACTGTCTTGTGCTTTCTTGAGCAGCTGTTTAACTATGTGAATTCCTTTCTCTGTTTTACCATTTGACTGGGTATGCAGAAATCATATGTTGAAAATCATACTCTTCTGCAATGGTCTGGAATTCTCTACAACTGTAGTATGGTCCATTATCACTGTAGACAATTTAAGGAATTCCATGTCTTGCAAAGATCAATCATGCATCTGACCAGCAGGCAGCAGACATGTTGAAAAGCAACACCATGTCAGAATGGTTCAATAGATAGTCAATAACCAGCAGGTAATTCTTTCCATCTACATAGAACAAATTAGTCCAAACTTTCTGCCATGACTCCTCTGCCCCTCCTCTTGCATTTTTCCATTCTAAGGTGTCCCTCTTTTTCAACATCTCTTCTCACAATGATTTGAGGAATGATAATTCTACTTTGTATGAGTACAATTCGAATGACAACACTCTGTTCTGACATTCGCCTTTAAGCCATCCTTCATTCAGATTCTTGATGATCTTCTGTAGAACTGTGTTCTTTTCTGCTTGGATTTCATGTGAGATACAGGAAGACATTCAGTGATCAGGTTCACATTGAGATTCACATCTTTCTCTGTGGAACTTTTATTATGTGCTTCACTCTGTATCATTGCCCTAGACAATGTATCAGCTAACACAATAGGTTTCCCTGGTGTGTTCACCAATTTAAAATCATAACATGAAAGCTTCATCATCAGTCCTTGGATTCGCGGTGACATCTCACTAAAGTTTTTCTTGATTATGGCTATTAATGGCTTCTGGTCAGTCTCTGCCATGAATGTTGGTGCTCTTTACCTTTAACTTTCATCTTGACTCTACATGTGCCTTTCATGTCAATGTACTCTCCATCTTGGTCCTTGAGATGATCAGAATTGGATGGATGTGTGGCTTTACCTTTGCCCTGATGTTGCAATCACAGATCAAATTGACATTTGCTCCTGTGTCTGGCATGCAATGGCACCATCCACTTGTCCTGTACAACTCTTTAACTGTTCACTCTTGGCTATTCAGTGTCTGTTGGTTTGAAACATTCCTGTGCTACCATGCGCCTGATGAATGTATCACTGAGGGAAGATTCTTCTATAGTGTGCATACTTTCACTTCTGTTTTGTTTGCCTTTGGAAAAATATTGCCTTAGATAGTGATTCTGTCCTTTGCAATTGTTATACGTTTCCATAGGCTGAGCATTGTTTTGGTGTATGTTGAGAGCCACATCATTTACAATTGAATGTCTCTCCATCCTTTTCTTGTTTCTTCTGTCTCGTTCTCTGTTTATGTGCCATCCAGGCACTGTGCCTATGGCTGTAAACCTTCATTTTCACCGGCCCTTTCACTCTCACTGAACTTGTTCATCTGCTCCGGAGCTAATTCACTGGCGTGGTATATCTTCACAGCTCCAGCTAAGGTAAGCTCTGTCTCTCATAGCAACCTCTCTCTCACTCTCTTGTAATTCCAGACACAATTTCAACACAGATCCTTGAATCTTGCAGCAATCCTCAATTGCAGGTCCTTGCTTTCAATTTCAAGTCTGTTTTTTTTGTAAAAAAGTATCAAAGCTCTCTCCCTGCAGCTGCGTGTATGAGTGAAACACGTACCTCTCAAATGTTTCATTTTCCTTTGGTGAGCAGAGTCCATGGAACATCTCAGTTACCTTGTTGAACTTGCCCTGGTTATCCGCCTTGGCAAAAACAAGCGTATTGAAAACCTCTAGTGCTTGTGGTCCCACCACAATAAGTAGCAGTGCAATATTCTGTGTTTAGAATTCTTTTATTTGTTTACATGTTTATACTCTGTACAGTTTATTTTTGCACTTGCAATTAGTGAAAATTCTGCCACACCTCACAGAAAAAAGAATCAAGGGTATATGTGATGTCATGTGTGTACCCTGACAATAAATCTGCAATCTGAAAATCTGATCCAGTTTCCTATTGTGTCCAATAACTTGCAGATACAACATGAATCATTGTTTGAACAACAGCTACTCATGGCCAACATTCCTAGTCCAATTCACAGTGTCAGTCGGTTTCACACATTTCATGTCTCCTGCTGATACCCACCCCTGGTACCATGTGTTATTTCTTTTATTGTGATAAAGAAACTTGTTTTTTTTATTCACTCATATTTTATTATGAACTTGCATCCATTTTGTGCATCTAACCTGAGATAGAACATTCTGTATCTAAAGGCCTCTAGTGTTCAGGAGCATCACCAACTTCCAATCACCACAGAGACTGTTAGAGAGAGGAGCAAATTGAGATCATTCGGGGTTCAGCCTTTTGAGTGTGCTTCGCCACTCGGATCATGATATATATATTCTTCTTTTTAAACTCATTTTCCTGCCTAATCCCCATAACATTTGATTCCCTTACAAATTCAAGAACCCAACAACCCAACATTGGAGGCAATGATCACTGGATCATATACCTCTGGCCAATGACTTGGCCTCCACATCTGTCTGTGGCAACAAATTCCACAGATTCACCACCCTCCAGCTGAAGAAATTCTCTTCATCTCCCTTCAAAAGGGATGACATTTTATTATGAGGCTGTGGCCTCTGGTCCTCGACTCTCCCACTACTGGAAAGGTCTGCTTGACGTCCACTCAATCCTTTCAATATTTGGTATGCTTCAATAAGATTATTGGAGAAAAACAGGCATGAAGACAGTCAAAGTGCTCACCTGAACCTCTCTCAAGGATGCAGAAGACATCAAACGATCCATACAAACTTTGCAGTGCATTAAAACCACTGCTCACAAGCAAGACTTCATAAAACCAAAAGCAAGCAGGACCAGATCTGCTGACCCCAATTTCTCAAGGATTTGGTGACAAAGTAAAGCCTGCAAAGCCTGGGAAGTTATTTGGAAGTTTTGTTTTATCCCTCTTGCCTTTCATTCTTAAAGGATGGATATATGTCATTTAATCTGTGGACAATATAGCTCCTTTCAAGCAGTCAGCCTTTAAGAGTTATTTCATGTGACAAAGTGTGGGTTGATGCTGTGAATATTTGTTGAGGATTATTCTAGAAGAATGCTGCTTGAATTAAAGCAACTAAAAACAATTTTTGATCCCTTTCCTTTACCATTCTCTAAAGCAGGGGTTTAAACTCAAATTCACGGAGGGCCAAAATTAAAAACTTGGACTAAGTCGAGGGCCGAACTAAATATTTATTGAAAATTTTCAACAACATCTGCATGTTTTCTCTTCTTTCAACATATGTAATGTTAAACTTTTTCTTATTAAAATAAATGTTAAATAATAGTTTTGGATAAACTCTTTCCAGAAGCATTAACAAATGAGAAATAAAATATACAATAAATAATATTTCTCTATAGAGGATTTGTCAAATGTTGCTAGTGTGCTGTCGAATAGTAAAATCTGAGGGACTCTGAGATCCCTCCACACCTCCGGCGTCTTCATTTTCACCTTCAGTGTGCATGCGCTATACTGGCGCGGCGGCCAGCGGGCCAACTCTAATATATATTTAATATGATCTTAATTTGGCCCGCGGGCCAGAGTTTGACATGTGTGCTCTAAAGGAAGGGTTATCTATTGTGAAAGGGATTAGTTGATTTTGCGTCAATAATAATTTTGGTAGTTGGTCATTTGTTTTTTCCCCTTCTACGTGAATCTTCTTCCAAATGTTGAGCAGATGGTGCAGTACTGGTGAACTTCTATGTTGCACCATCTTTTCATCCCACTTATAAAGTATATTTTCTGGTACCTTCTCCCCTATTTTATTGAGCTCTAATCTGCTCCAATCTGGTTTTTCCCTTGTTTGATAAAAATCTGATAGATATCTTAATTGTGCTGCTCTATAATAATTCTTAAAGTTTGGTAGCTTTAACCCCCCAAACCACCCCCCCCCCCCGGTTTGTACCATTCTGTTAATTAATCTAGCGCTATCCTTCGGTTTCCCCCCTTTCCATAAGAATTTCCTTATTATTTTCTTTAGCTCATTGAAGAATTTCTCTGTTAAGGGAATTAGTAATGATTGAAATAGGTATTGTATCCTTGGGAAGATATTGATTTTAATGCAATTTACCCTTCCTATCAGTGTTAGTGGTAAATCTTTCCAATGTTCTCAGTCATCTTGTAATTTCTTCATTAATGGTTGATAATTTAATTTTTATAGATGGTGTAGATTATTATCTCGTCAAATACCTAGATAATGATTGATTGTGTTTGCCATTTAAATGGTGATTCTTTCTTAAACTTTGTGAAATCTGCATTATTCATTGGCATCGATTCACTTTTATTTGCATTGATCTTGTACCCCATTACTTCTCCATATTCCTTCAATTTCATATGTAATTCTTTTATTGATAATTCTGGTTCTCTTAAGTATACTATGATGTGATCTGAATTTTATATTCCTTCTCTTTTATTTTTATCCTTTTTATTTTATTTTCTGTTCTTATCAGTTCTGCCAAGGGTTCTATAGCTAAAGCGAACAGTGAGGGAGCTGGTGGACATCCCTGCCTAGTTGACCAGTTTAATTTAAATTGGTTCGATATATATCCATTTACTGTCACCTTCGACAATGGTCCCTTATATAATGCTTTAATCCAATTAATATATTTCTCTGGTAGGTTGAACCTCTGTAGTACTTTGAATAAATAATTCCATTCTACCCTGTCAAAGGCTTTCTCTACATCTAAAGCGACCGCCACTGTTGGTGTCTTATTTCCTTGTACTGCATGGATTAAATTAATGAACTTACAGATATTGTCTGTTGTTCATCTTTTCTTAATAAATCCAGTTTGAGCTAGTTTTACTATTTTTGGTACACAGTCAGCCAATCTGTTTGCTAATAGTTTTGCTATTTTATAATCTGAGTTAAGTAGAGATATTGGTCTATACGATGCTGGTGTTAGTGGATATTTCCCCTTCTTTGGTATTGCTGTAATTATTGCTGTTTTACATGAATCTGGCAAGTTTTGTGTTTCTTCAATCTGGTTCATTAGATCCAGGAGAGGAGGAATTAATAAGTCTTTAAATGTTTTATAGAATTCTGTTGGGAGTCCGTCCTCTCCAGGCATTTTATTGTTTGGTAGCTTTTTTAATATATGCTGTATTTCCTCTATTTCAAATGGTTTTATCAATTTGTTTTGCTCCTCTTCTTGGAATTTTATCTTTTGAACAAATGAAGTACAAATATGCTATAACTCACGGTACAATATTTGCATACCACCAACTGAAAACCTACTTAAAGGACAAACTGGGAAGCAGGCTGAGATTACCAGAAGGAAGCAGCTTTGAATATGTGATTAGAGACACAATGATATTTAAAAGATTTATAAAAAAACATGTACATCAAGCTACAAGAGAAAGAGAACAATGAAATAAGCTGTAAACCCAAACAAAAGTGGGAACAAGATCTAAACATATAGATAAAAAATGAAAAGTGGGAAAAGCTATGCTCCAGAACTATGAGAAATACAATAAACATGAGGTTACGCATGATACAATATAATTGGTTGAACAGGCTATATACCATGTCCCAAAAGTTAAATAAATGGGACCCAAAAGTATCAGATAGATGTTTTCGCTGTAAGAAGGAAACAGGAACAACAGTACATGCTATTTGGGCATGTGAAAAAGTGGAAAAGTTTTGGGAAGATCTAAATCAGGTATTAAATAAAATCACAAAAAGCAACATACCAAAAAATCCAGAGATATTTCTTCTAAGTAATATAAGAAGTAAAGAACTAGGCCTCAATTTGGATGAAACACAAAAAATATTTATTATGATAGCCTTAGCTGTAGCAAAAAAATGTATAATGTCAACCTGGAAATCAGAAGAGAGCCTGAGAGTACAGCAATGGTACATAGAAATGAATAAATGTATTCCATTGGAAAGAATAACATATAATTTAAGAAATAACATCACAGTATTCGAACAAATTTGGGAACTGTACATGGAACACAACAGAGAGGGCCTACTGCGGACCTCCACCGCCTAAAATGACAGAATGAGAAGAAGACGAAATGAACTGACCCAGTGTGTAACAGTAAATGACACAATTTTATTGTTTATTTTCATTGTGTGATGACATTGTTTTATTGTTTTGTATATGTTGAACATTTAGTGGGTAGGGAGGGGGTGGGAAGGAGGAAGGGGGGAAAAGGGGAGAAAATGACACTGTGTATATTCAAGAGGGAAATGTTTGTGTGTATTTTGGTTAATATGGTTCATAGTGTGAAAAACTTAAAAAAAATGAAAAACAATAAAGCAACTAAAAAGATACTGGCTGCCTTTGTCGATTGTTGCCAGCTATTTGTGAAGCTAGTGAAACAGCAACTTATTAATGACATTTTTTTACTTGTTTCTTCCTATTCTCATTCCTTGCGAGATGCGAACAAATGGAACTGCCATGTTAATAGTGCACAGTACCCTAGCAGGACTGATCTTGACTTCAGTCACTTGACTGAAGTCGTTTACCATAAAGGTCTGACAGCACATTGCTTTTAGACTCTACTCTGTACAACTAGGAATGAATTTTGGATTTGATTTCTGCTAAATGTTTATGATGTACATATCATCTCCCTGCACTGTCATTTATGGTGCAGGAATCAGCGGAAACTGTTTGAGCTGTGGGGCACATCCGCGAGGAATCATCCCCAGAATACATGATGAGTTTTGCTGATGAGTGTTACTTGAAACCACCCCGTACCTAGATCAAATGTGGATTACTTTCCCAGAATAATAATTATGTTTTCAAACTGGCAGATATATAATATAGGTTGTTTTGTATGTTGCACTATGCAAAATAATACATGACAATGGTGACACACTTTCACTTTTTTAAAGAATAATAAAGTTGGTTTGCCAAGAACATGTCACTGCTGTGCCTCCGATTTGAGTTCAACTTCAGAAGTCCTTTTGACAACAATACATCTTTAACTGGAATGTTATATTCCTATGGTGCTGAGCTCTGATTAATGTTCACAGATATGTAAAATGACATTTTATTCTTCAAAACCTCAGGTGCAAAGAAATGAGATGAACAGTTGATAAAGGCTTACCCAGAAAAGCAAAGAAAGATTTGTTCCACAGAAATACAAAGGATGATACTTACCTCTGAAAGTTAACTTCCCATTCTGGTCATAGTCAATTTAGTTTTGACACAATTAATAATTAAAAGACCATGAAGTTCCCATTTTGTCCTGTGGTACAATTTTACTCTTACATAGCACAAAATTAATATTTTCTGCACTTAAAGTGCAATTATATATATATATTATGTGTTGAATTACCAAGACCTTTGACTTGAACCACAAAGTGATATTTGTCTCTAGTTTATGTTTATGGTCATCTGATTGTCCATATGCATATATAACCCCACAAAAGGGCATAATCTTTGGACCATAGCGCTCACGCGCACACACGCACACGCATACACACGCACCACCCCCCAACATGCTGAGTTCTTCCAGCAGATTACTCCAGTTTACAGCACCTGCTGTGTCTTGTATTTCCTGTCTTTAACTCCCTCGGTGCTGCAATAAGCATCCTGTAATCTGATTGAGTACCCCTCCTTTGTTTGGCCTCTTTGTTCATTGCAAGGATCTCCCATAGGGGTCACAGCGCAATTTTGTCCATGAAACCATGCTAGTGGGTTGTAAAAAGGAAGGCGATGAGTCAGCATACAGGATGGAGATTGAAAACTTGACTGAATGGTGCAACCACGACCTTGCACTCAATGTCACCGAGGATCAGAGGTGGAGAGGGTGAGCACATTTAGGTGCTTGGGAGTCATTATTTTGGAGGATCATTCCTGGACCCAACACACCAGTGGCATCGTGAAGAAAACATGTCAGTGTCTCTACTTCTTCAGGAGTTTGTGGAGGTTGGATATGACATCAGAAACACTGTCAAACTTCTACAGAGGTGTGGTGGAAAGTGTGCTGACTGGCTGCATCACAGGCTGTAATGGGTGTGATGACACCTGCCATTTCATCACTTGGCCATAGGGTGTCACCTGTGGCCACTCACTATATCTTTCTTTGGCTTGGCTTTGCGGATGAAGATTTATGGAGGGGTATGTCCACGTCAGCTGCAGGCTCGTTGTGACTGACAAGTCCGATGCGGGACAGGCAGGCACGGATGCAGCAATTGCAAGGGAAAATTGGTTGGTTGGGGTTGGGTGTTGGGTTTTTCCTCCTTTGTCTTTTGTCAGTGAGGTGGGCTCTGCAGTCTTCTTCAAAGGAGGTTGCTGCCTGCCGAACTGTGAGGCGCCAAGATGCATGGTTGGAGGCGATATCAGCCCACTGGCAGTGGTCAATGTGGCAGGCACCAAGAGATTTCTTTAAGCAGTCCTTGTACCTCTTCTTTGGTGCACCTCTGTCTCGGTGGCCAGTGGAGAGCTCGCCATATAACACGATCTTGGGAAGGCGATGGTCCTCCATTCTGGAGACGTGACCCACCCAGCGCAGTTGGGTCTTCAGCAGCATGGATTCGATGCTTGCGGACTCTGCCAGCTCGAGTACTTCGATGTTGGTGATGAAGTCATTCCAATGAATGTTGAGGATGGAGCAGAGACAGCGCTGATGGAAGCGTTCTAGGAGCCGTAGGTGATGCCGGTAGAGGACCCATGATTCGGAGCCGAACAGGAGCGTGGGTATGACAATGGCTCTGTACACGCTGATCTTTGTGTGTTTCTTCAGTTGGTTGTTTTTCCAGACTCTTGTGTAGTCTTCCAAAGGCGCTATTTGCCTTGGCGAGTCTATTGTCTATCTCTTTGTCGATCCTTGCATCAGATGAAATGGTGCAGCCAAGGTAGGTAAACTGGTTGACCATTTTGAGTTCTGTGTGCCCAATGGAGATGTGGGGAGGCTGGTAGTCATGGTGGGGAACTGGCTGATGGAGGACCTCAGTTTTCTTCAGGCTGACTTCCAGGCCAAACATTTTGGCTCCCCTGATACTAAAATCAAAAGGCCTCCCAGTATCAAGGTGGCAAGAAGTATTGTCAGATGCTTTGCATGCCACACAGTCGCTGCTATGTACTGCCGTGAACACGACCCCCCCCATGATCGCCTGTTCTCTTTTCCAAGGAAATCTACATCGGGCATGGTGGTGCCAAGCTTGATGAGTGCACCAGGGCCAGTGCTCATTCGGAAGCATGGAAGGACGCAAAAGACGGATCCGATTGTCAAAAAGGGGGAACTGCTGCACGTAACCCCATAGTATGTTTTCATGGAGTACCTTGACGGAAGGTAGGACTCGGTGTCCATGAGGGACCTCACACTTACAGGGAACACAGAAGAAGAAGAAGAGGAGGAACCATTGTCGGCACCAAGAATGCCTCGACCAGGTCCAGGGGCTGTGATGTCATCGCAGTGGCCCCAGGACAATGTGTTTTCACCACCCCTGACCCCAGACACTGCTGAGCAGACACTCCCAAACAATCCTTTAACCCTACTTCCACCATCACCCTCACCCTCATTCCAGGCAGCACCCGAGCTTGTCCGGAGGAATTCCTCGAGACAGAGAAGAGCCCCGATGAAACTGACTATGAAAACATATATAGATGGGGGGTGGGGGGGGTATCTCAAAATTCTTTAGTGGGGGGAGAATGTGATGATATGGATACCTGCCATTTCATCACTTGGCCACAGGGTGTCACCTGTGGCCACTCATTATATAAAGGTGAGGCAATCGCCTATTGAATACTTCTGACCTTCCCAGCAAGAGGCAAGGCTGTGTTAGAATTCTTGGTAGATTAAAGTTTCACTTCAATCTCACGCTCGACTTGGTTGATGTGTCGCTACAATGGGAAGGTAGTGGACACCGCCCCAGATATTACAGGCAAAGTCCTCCCCACCATTGACTGCATCTACTGGGAACACTGCCATCAGAGAGCAGCAGCAATTATCAAAGACCCACACCACCCAGCAGATACTCTATTCTCACTGCTGCCATCAGGAAAGAGGTATAGGTGCCACAAGACTTGCACCACCAGGATGAGGAACAACTGCTACTTCTCAACAACAAACTCAATCAGGGACTTATTTAAGGACTCTTACTTGTGCAATTTATTAATTTCTCTTTGCTCTCCCTGTATTGTGTAGTCATTTTATTAACTTTCATTATCTGTTGACATTTCTTTGTTTATTTACATGTATATGCTGTGTTCAGTTCTTTTTGCACTACAAATTAATGGTGATTCTCCCTTGCCTGCAGAGAAAAGAATCTCAGGGTTGTATGTGATGTTATGTATGTACTCTAATCATTAATCCTAAATCTGGAATCAGAATTGTTCAATTTGCACCGCCAATGGGAAGAAACTGTTTCCCAGGCTGCCAGTCCTGAATTTTATGCTCCTGTGCCTCTTCCTTGAAGGTAGTGTCTCAAAGATACTGCGGGCTGGATGTTAAGGGTTCTCAATGATTTTCTGAGCCCTCTTTAAGTTCCGCTCCCTGTAGATGGCATCAATAGAAGGAAGGGAGACCCTAGTGATCTTCTCAGCAGTTTTAATCACTCTCTGCACTGACCTCTGGTCTGATGCTTTGCATCTACCACACCACACTAGAATGCAGCCAGCCAGAACACTCTTTATTGTACTGCTGTAGAATGTTGATGGGATGGTGGCCAGTAGCCTTGCTCTCCACAGCCTCTTTACGAAGTATAGGTGCCTCTGTGCCTTCCTGACTAATGAGGAGGCATTGCGGGTCTATAATAGGTCATCCTTTAAATGGATGCCAAAGAACTTTGTGCTCCCCATTCTCTCTATGACAGAGCCATTGATATGTAGTGGGGAGTGGTCCTTCGTCCTCCCGAAGTCCAAAATGATCTCCATTGTCTTGTCCAAGTTGAGACTCATATTGTTACTCTTGCACCACTGTACAAGCCTTTCAACCTCCTCTCTGAAAGCCAACTCATTATTACCACCAGTGTGGCCAACTACTGTTGTGTCATCTGCAAATTTGATGACTCTGTTGGAACTGAACCTGGCAGTAAGGCTGTGTACTCTAGTGCTCTCTTGATACTCTGTAATATTGGTTTCTGTCCATAGAATTTCCATTCTCCATTTATTTTGTAAATCATTCTTGAGAAAGGAGCAAAATTGGAATCATTGACGTTTATTGTCTGTGCGTAATTTTTCTGTAGAAAGTAATGTTGGGCTGTCACTTGATAGCTGTCAGATACAGTAGAAGTCGATGTACCAATGGCCACATCAGGAACACTTCACAATCTCAGGCATTGAATATTATGGAGGTTTGTAGCAGCAGGCCCTTGAATAAAATAGTTTTGACTCACTTGATGCACTGCAAAGCAACTGAACTAACACTATTTAATCTCTCAACAGTTGTGTTATAATTTTGTAAGATAAATTTGTCCATCTGAGTAGTAGAGAACCTTGCCTCAGTGTGGGACTTCAGGCTACCATCCTTTGACTTGTAATGCATTGTTTCTTATGCAGAAAAACTTGCATTTTAAATGAGGAATCAAAGACTTAGGGCTGATGGAGCTGTATCCTTGAATCAGACAGTACTTCCACAAGGTAATGTTGAGGAAAACTTAATAACAATTTTTGCAGAACTGTTACAATATACAAATTATTATTAATGTAGGAAATAGAAACTAAAACTAATCATTTTTAAATTGCATCTCCCAATGACTGATACATTCTTGAGTCCGTTAATGTGGTGCTAAGAGCCAGCTGGCTCACTCTCTGTTCATTTCCTCAGCCAATACTCCTTTTGTTGGACTCTATGTTTTGGGAATCCTATAATCTTGGTCACAGAGTGCCCTTCATCCTATCAATCTGCACTAAGCCAATCAAGTCTTATTAATAGTCCAATTCTTTAGACCCCTACCAGACCCAACCTCCTGACTTCCATACCCCTCTCAATAAAATCCCAGAACCCTCAATGTAGTCCCAACCTCCATAGCCACTTGTTCATCACTTCCATGGCCTTAAGGATAGGAACCAATCAGACCAGATTTGCCCAGCGCATCTTTCCTGCCTTCCAACATTAGCACAGACCCCGATCACGTCCTCCGACCTCAGCTTCAAACCCAAATCCCCCCCCCCACCCGCAGTCCCAACACAATTCCTAGCTATACCCCATTCAGATGAACTAGAATTTCCTGAAAATGGTATTTGAAAATCAAACTGAAAAATGCAATATTCTTTGAAGGTTCAGGAGGGTAAATAAAATGTGATATTTCTACTGGCTAAGAGAGTTTGCAACTATTGATCACAGTCTTAAAATAAGGACTTAGCCATTTGGAATAGTGATGAGAAGAAATTCCTTCCTCAGAGGGATGTGGAAACGTCAGGCAGACAGTGTGTACAGCAGATTTGAAAGCCAAGTGGCCTATTCCTGCCACTATTTATTCTATTAATATAATTCCTGTGACCCCTCTGGGAGATCATTGCAATGAACAAACAGGCCAAACAAAGGAGGGGTACTCAATCAGATTATAGGATGGTTATTGGAGCACCTAGGGAGCTAAAGACAGGAAATACAAGACACAGCAGGTGCTGTACACTGGAGCAAAATAACCTGCTGGAAGAACTCAGCAAGTTGAGGTGTGTGTGTGTGTGTGTGTGTGTGTGTGTGTGTGTGTGTGTGTGTGTGTGTGTGTGTGTGTGTGTGTGTGTGTGTGTGTGTGTGTGTGTGTGTGTGTGTGTGTGTGTGTGTGTGTGTGTGCACGGAGTGGGGATGGGGGGGGGGTGGGGGTGATAAAGAATTGACCTGAAGCAGGGTTTTCACTCATCAACCCATTGAGATACTCTATATTGTTCTTTGATCTGGGGTACTAAATTAGAGAAAATGGGTGGAGGCTCACACTTACTTTTGGCCCATTGCCTTTGATGGGGGCAGCAAACTAAGTTGTGTAGAACCAGCACTTGTGAGGTCAGGAAATGCAACTGAAATTTTGTGAGTGACAAGCACCTAATGAAAATTGGAATTGCTAACTGCTCCCTCAAGCAGAAGCTGTACTCTGGCAACTTAAGTGATCACAGATATTTTGATGCAAGTGATACTGTTTAGCCATACATCATGATAACAGGCCCTTCCAGCCCAGGAGCGCATGCCACCCAATTCCACCCAACTGATCTATAACTTCCGATACATTTTGAACGGTGGGAGGAAACTAGAGCCGCCAGAAGAAACCCACACAGACGTGAGGCGAACGTACAGACTCCTTACAGACAGCCAGGATTCGATCCCAGATCCCAATTGCTGGCACCGAAGCAGTGTTGCACTTATCATGCTGCCCTGGCAAGCATTCAAGTATAGCACAATGAAAAATAGGCTGCAAGGGTTTCAAATTCTCTGATAGTGTCAGAAGTGAGGGAAGCTGATTCCATATTTTTGTATGAATAATGATAAGCAGCATGGAGGGTTAATTTGTGTATTAATAAAGACAGTGAAGGCATATGCCTGCTGACTTTTAGTTAGCAATCAGTCTCAAAGTGACTAATGAATGTAAACTCTCTCCTAATCCTAAGTGAAAGGCACCTGTAAATTGCCATTGGTTTCAAATAATTGACAAAACAATCAATGGGCATGTGTGATAGAATAATTTATAGGGCTACAGGAAGATATGGAGAGGGAAATGGGATGCTTGGAGATGCCCTTCTGCAAGCTAGCATAAATTAATAGACCAAAAGGCTTTTTTTTTTATATTGTAATATTTAATTAAATTAAATACAATCAGGTATCACACAAATTCAGGTGCTGCAATGGAAGTTCAGCCTATCTCATGCAAGCTCAGATTGTTGGCTGTGGACATCAGTTCTCAGAGCTCTCCAACAATACATTCTTTAGAAGCTTACTGGGAATACTGGGAAGCTATGATCTGTGATAGGCAAAGACTGGTTTTGCTGTGCATTTTTTTGGAATGGTCGTGTTCAATATCATGGCCCTTGATCTTGCTTGTCAGGTGGGCAGTCCAAACTGTTCATATTTGTGCCAGAGGATGGTGGGAAGTAACATTTTCTGTGTCCACTGCTACTTGGTGCATGTCTATAGCCTCTAGCAGCAATACTGAAGCTACTGGCCTGTCAAAACCAGCATAAACAAAGGCACATAGACCTTACTGAAGTTGATGAGATGGTGAGTATGAATGTGATGTAAAGAGGTTTTCTTCTCTCAGAGGGTGGTGAACCTTTGGATTTCTCTGCCCCAAGTGATGTTACTGCATTCATTCAAAGAAGAGATCGATAATGGGAACAAACAAATGTGTGAATAGTGCAAGAAGAAAATTAGTCATGACCTTAATGATTGGCAGTGCAGTCTTGACAGACTAGATGACTGATCATCCATGAACTTATTAAATGGTGGAGTAGACCTGAGAGACTGTGGACAATTCTTGCTCCTAATTGGAATGTTTGTATGTTACCCTTGTATTTGTGCATGGCTGAGAGGATGTGAGTTGCAATGTTGGCATCTATTGATGACAATAGTGTCCAATCAACATTATCCTGTGATGGACATGATAATCTCTCCACTCCTACTTTTGGTGCGCATCAATGAAGCACGTGCTCGTATTTCCACCACTGTAACTGACAGTGCATCTATTATTGCAAATTTGCACATGTTGGACCAGGACAAGGTGTGGTCCACAAATGAATTTCTCAATCATGGAATTCAAATCAAGAAGTAGAATATGCATTTCATTCTTAACTGGTGGACAAAGAGGGAAATAAAGAAAATATGGTCAAGTGAAAGATGGAATGAAAAAAAGTAAAATAAAAATGACATTTTTTAATGTTCAGTTAGATACTGAGAGAATTAAACCCTACCACTTATAGATTCTTAACTCCAATTAAAACTTAGGACCTGTTAAATATGCACTTACACATGAACAGAGTTAAGCACATAAGTTATACCTTCACAAAGGGCTCAGGCCCCAAACATTGATTTAATATCTTTACCTCCTATGGATGCTGTAAGACCTACTGAGTTCCTCCAGTACTTTTGTGTTTTTATTACACATGAACAGACTAGCTGTACCTTTTCCTTGTTTTCAATGACTATCCAGCATCCAAAAACAGCAGCTTCTGTCTTTCATATATTTTAGCAGCAAGTTTCTCACACGTACCAGCAAGGTAAAACCTTTGAAGAAACAGATAACTTGAGAGCTCTTCTCTCCTCTCCTTTCTTGGCCTCTCTCCCCACTCCTTTCTTCCTTTTCTCACAGTTCCTCAGGAGTAAGGATAACCTATTTCCGCTTCAGCTTTATGAATTCTGTGGCGACGATTGAGACCAATGTTTAACTATATACTCTTATAAAGATGGTGCAAGTGAGTGATTTCCACCACTAATGGAGAGCCTCTGCACACTCATGAGTACTCCTTCTCCACTCTGAGTAGATATGGGGCAAATATTCTCGGATGTCAGTAGGAATATTGCATTTCCTCAAAAGGTGTAAATCACATCCTTGAATCTTTATCGGGCGACCTGCTAATCTCTTCCCATAATGGAGTTCAGAAGAATTTCTGCTTTAGGAATCTTGTATCAGGCATGTCAGTGACGTGACCTACCCAACATTCAACTGGCTGCACAAGTGCAACTCCCCGAGGTTGATATTTGATGGATTTCATAATTACAGTTAATGCTAATAATCTCAATCTTTATTGTAATGCAAACCCAAGTAGAATAGTGTAATTATACAATATTCTACAACACTCTTTAATTACTATCAATTTTTTCACTGTCGTTAATTGCGGGCAATTTGATTCAGCCTGTCATGAATTTGAGTCATGAGTTCTTTCATTACTTTACTTGAAAGCAACATTTCACAAATATATTGCAAATACATAATCTTTTGTAAAGAGAATAACAAATTGTGAACGTGTCCAAGTTTTCACATCCTTCACTTCTGACAGAGAAATGTGTCTGGTTTATTTTTAGTGCTTTTCAGTGCTGATTTCCGTCAGAACAGCCTGACTGAGTGGGAATCATTTGAACATACAACTCTGATTATCCAAAATCGGATTATCCCAAATCTTCAGTTATCTGAATTTTTTGGACCCAGAAGTGGCGTCTGTTTGGCTCTGAAAATACTCTTTTGGATAACTGAGGATTTCAAAGAAATCAAAAATTCTCATTTATTTGAAAAATTTCAAATCCAAAATGATGTCATTTCACCTCTGAAAAAAATTCAGATAAACAAAGATATCCAAAACAATCAGAAATCCTCAGTTATCTGAAGTTTTTTTGGAGCCAAACTGATCTCAGGTTGAAAAAAATGTGAAGTTTTGGAAAAACTTCTGAGTAGAATTTTGTGTTTTTTGGTGTTGGATTTATCTTATTTTGTACAGGTTGTTTTTTTTTGGTGAGAATTAAACATTATTTTAATGCTTAAAAAGCCTTCCCTTGTTGTTTGTTGTTGCTTAAACATTGATACAAGTGATTTGCTGTTGCTACTGGGCTGTTTTTAAAAAAAAATGACCAGTTCTTTTAAAATATTGTTTATCCAAAATAGGCCCGGTCCTGACCATTTTGGATAATCGGAGTTGTACTGTACCATATTAAAGGATGAGGTCGTTTCTGGCTTGCAATCAAGACACATGTTAAGATGTAGATGTTACATTAGAGTGCCTAAACTACAGAGTGCAGATTATATGTGCCATATATTTTTCCAGAACATCTACTTGACTTCTGAAGTTGACTTCATCACCAATAAAACTTATTGGACTATCTATAGAAGTAATAGAACATGCTCCTTTACTGAATCTGAAAGACAATTTTGTTTTCTAAATCTGCATATTAGATTCTGAAGAGTAATGACCAGATACACAGAAGAAAGGAGGATTTGACGTTGTTCCCAGGCAACATTTGAATGGGATAATCAATCCTCATTGCCTTAAATTCAAAGAAATAGTTTTATAGATTTAAGTTACAAAAAGTCATTCAATGTATTTATTCTGAACACTTTTTCTTGTTTTCTTGTCATTCTTTGTTACTTTTTCCTGTCCTAAGTCATTCACTAATTCAGGAATAGTTTAATGGGCACTAATAATCTACTTATATCTATTCTAAGGCACCAGGGTAATGTCAGAGATTGGAAAAGATTTTCCATCTATTTCAGCAGAGATCACAAAGTGGCAAAGAAAAGTACATGGGCAGTCAGTCCCATCACCCCTCCAGACTCTGCACCCCAACCCACCACACACTCCCTCTCTTTTCAAAGTGCCTTGCTCACTAAGACAGTTATTCAGCTACCTCAGCTCAGCAGAGATGAGGTTATATTAGCAGATTTTAAGGCACATGACATAGATTTCAGATTTCCAATTTCAATGCTATTTGATGCTTGGATGAATGACTTCATAACCTAGTTTAAAAAAAGATGTTTGTTGTGGGAGGGGTGGGGAGAGGAGTAAGGGTTTAATAGAGACCTTCAATCCCAGTAATACTGGGATTCATTTTGGGAAGCATTTACACATCTTCAGAGGGGTTTGCTGGTAGGATGTTAAGAGTGAATTATAAATTTTTTGCTGAATCGTGGACTTTGTTGAATCTTTATGCCCCTAATATAGATGATGAGCAGTTTATCTCAGAAGCTTTTTTATTGTTAACTCAAGCTAATGAAAATGTTTTCATTGGTGGTGATTTTAATTGTGTTCTTGACCCTTTGCTTGAAGCCGTCATTAAAGATGAAATTGTGAAACTTTTGGAACGTAAGGGTTCAATCAGGCAGACGCAGCATGGTTTTAGAAAGGGAAGATCTTGTTTGACAAACTTGTTAGGATTCTTTGAGGATATAAATGGTGCGGTGGATAGAGGGGAACAGGTTGATGTTGTATATTTGGATTTCCAGAAAGCGTTTGATAAGGTGCCGCACAAGAGACTAATCAGTAAGTTACAGGAAAGTAGAGTCCGGGGAAGTATATTGGCCTGGATTGAAAATTGGTTGTCTGACAGGAGGCAGAGAGTCGGGATAAATGGGAGTTTTTCAGGTTGGCAGAGAGTGGTAAGTGGGGTGCCGCAGGGGTCAGTGTTAGGCCCACAACTGTTCATCATTTACATTGATGACTTGGAGGAGGGGACAAAATGTGATGTAGCC
This sequence comes from Narcine bancroftii, assembly GCF_036971445.1. Taxonomy (NCBI): domain Eukaryota; kingdom Metazoa; phylum Chordata; class Chondrichthyes; order Torpediniformes; family Narcinidae; genus Narcine; species Narcine bancroftii. Next base: position 55,088,213 of record NC_091469.1, read on the forward strand.
AAGTTTGCGATTGACACCAAATTGAGTGGAAGAGCAAATTATAATGAGGATGTGGAGAGTCTGCAGAGGGATATAGTTAAGCTGGATGAGTGGGCAAAGGTCTGGCAGATGGAGTACAATGTTAGTAAGTGTGAGGTTATCCATCACTTTGGCAAGAAAAATAAAAGAGCTGAATATTATTTAAAGAGTGAAAAACTACAGCATGCTGTTGTGCAGAGGGACTTGGGAGTGCTTGTGCATGAATCACAAAAAGTTAGGTTGCAGGTGCATCAGGTTATTAAGGAAAATGGAATGTTGGCCTTCATCGCTAGAGGAATTGAATTCAGGAGTAGGGAGGTAATGTTGCAACTGTATAAGGTACTGGTGAGATCGCACCTGGAGTACTGTGTCCAGTTGTGGTCTCCATATTTGAGGAAGGATATACTGGCTTTGGAGTCAGTCCAGAGGGGGTTTACTAGGTTGATCCCTGGGATGAAGGGGTTGACTTATGATGAAAGATTAAATCGTCTAGGATTGTATTCACTCGAGTTCAGAAGAATGAGAGGAGATCTTATAGAAACATATAGGATTATGAAGGGTATGGATAGGATAGATGTAGGAAGGTTTTTTGAGCTGGCTGGGGAAACTAAAACGAGAGGACACAGTCTCAAGATTCGGGGGAGTAGATTTAGGACAGGGATGAGGAAAAATAGTTTTTCCCAGAGAGTAGTGAATGTTTGGAATTCTCTAACCAGGGAAGTGGTTGAGGCTGCTTCATTAAACATATTTAAAATTCGGTTAGATGAATTTTTACATGATAGAGGAATTAGGGGATATGGGGAAAAGGCAGGTAGGTGGAGTTAGGTCATAAATTAGATCAGCCATGATCGTATTGAATGGCGGTGGAGGCTCGATGGGCCATTTTTGGCCTACTCCTGTTCCTACTTCCTGTGTTCCTGTGTTCCTGTGTTTTAATTGTACCTAATTGACTCATTATGTGCATGGTTTCATATCTCCAAAAGAAATGGGACAATGACAATTTTTTCTCAAGCAAAATATTTCAGTAACAATTGGGTTTAGAGCAATGCTTCTCAACCTTCCCTTCCCACTCACATATTACCTTTGGCAATCCCTTACTAATCACATAGGGATTATTTAAAGTGGTATGTAAGTGGAAAGATAAAGGTTGAGAACCACTGCTGTAGATGTTCTCGTTAGTGGGGAAGGTTTTGACTGTACTGTCCTGGGCCGTGTCCACTATTTTTGGAGGACTTTACACTCAAAGGTATTGGTGTCCCCATACCAGACCATGATGCAGGGTATCAGCACACTTTCCACCACACATTAGTGTGCTGGGTCCAGGAAAGATCCTCTGAGATAGTGACTCCCAAGAATTTAAATTTGCTCATTCTCTCCACCTCTGATCCCCCAATGATACTGGATATTATATATCTCCAAAAATGCATTCTAACAAGGCACCATTTACCCACTGAACCAACAAACAAATTTTCGGATGGTACATTCTGAATGTGCAGACATCACTTTATAAGATAATCATTGCTATCAAGAATAAGGAGATGCTTTTAGCATTACATTTGCAATGAGTGTTACAGATTTGTATTTACTAAATTTACCTGTAGTAATAATGTGTTGCTTTGTTTTCATCTGTTTAGTTATTCCTTGTAAATGAGGAGAATTTGCTTTGCTTTTGTGGGTTCTGAGATGGCTTATTAGCCCAATGTGAAAACTATACTTTTCCACAGATGGGATAGGATGGATGAATAGTTTGTGCTCCACACAGTGCTCCTGGGTGCTCAAATGCAAAACCTTGTGGTTCTCAATACCATCCCCAATGTACATTGTCCACCTTGAGCTATCAAGACCAACAGATAACCAAAAATCAATGGGGATTTTACATTTCTTCAGACATATTTCAAAAATGTCCTTAAAATTTTCCTTGCCTTGCCTGGTAATCTCTTCCCATGACAGAACTCAAAAGATTATCTATATCGTGCGTGTGAATGATGTGCGCCAATCTAAAAACGACTATAATTATGGCATCAATATTCAAGATGTTGGCCCAGAGGACATTGATAGCAGTTTTATTCTTTTAATAAGATTGAAAAATTTTGCAGAGATGGCTTTTAAATTGCATTGTGGAACTAGATGGAACTTAAAGGTTGTCCTTGAAGCTCTTTGGTATTTAACCTCACTGACAAAAGACAAAGGAGGAAAAACCCAACACCCAACCCCAACCCACCAATTTTCCCCTGCAACCGCTGCAACCGTGTCTGCCTGTCCCACATCAGACTTGTCAGCCACAAACGAGCCTGCAGCTGACGTGGACATTACCCCTCCATAAATCTTCGTCCGCGAAGCCAAGCCAAAGAAGAAGATTTAACCTAGTGTTAGCACCTTTAGCCATGGCTTTTTAACAATCAGATAAAAGGTCTGGAATTACCAGAGCTGGAGGTGTCCATAAAGTATCCCTTTTTGCAGATGACAATTTGCCGTATGTATTGAATCTGGATCGATCAATTCCCTCTGTTTAATCTTCTCTTCAGCAATTTGGTCAATTTTTAGGTTAAAAATTAATTTACAAAAAAGTGAGATGTTTGTGCTGGATTCTTTTAACTCTTTAGGTTCCTCTGTTCCTTTAAAATAGTCAGTAATCAATTTAATTATCTGTGTAATACCTTCACTAAGAAATTAAATAACTTGTTTAAGAAAAATTTTCTTACCCTACTGAGTCATGTTAAGAAGACCTTGACTTAATGGTCCCCACTTTCAATGTCCTTAATTGGATGTGTTAATATTATTAAGATGACTATTGTAAGGTAAAAACATCATGAGATGGGACCGGAGAAGGAGTCACCCAGTACTAAGGAGTAACAGAATGCAGATGTGACCTTGTACACTCAAGATAAGCTTTGCACTAACAAGAATGATGTGCAGCAGACTAACAGAGAAGGATAGCAACAGTTTATTCATTGGACAATGTCATGGTATGATAATTTACTAAGTACGTATCCTAAGGTATAAAAAAAACACCACTTGCTGATAACGGCAGAATGCGCCTTCTCCAACTAACACTGTTAGTTGCAAGTGTTACAATCCGGTAATAAAGAACAAAGAACCTTGATTTCGACTCAGTCTGGTGTCTGACTCACTCATTCATGAACAAAGCAGACCTAACACTATCCTGCCAAATGTTTATACATTTTTCAAGCTTCACCGGTATTTGTTCTTAAATCATTTTTTTGATTCTTTGGACTCTGTTAAATCTTCCTTTATGTAGAATAATAAGCCTCCCCATCTTTAAAAAAAATCTTCCTTCAAAATATTAAGAAAAATTGAGGCTTAGCATTAACTAATTTGATTTTACTACTGGGCAACTAATATTAGATGCATTTTTGAAATTCTTCATAAGGTTTACTCAGGTGCTTCGGATTGGATTAATTTAGAAATTAAATCTACTAAAATTTTTTCCCTGCTTCAATACTTGGAGCACTTTTATCTTTCTCTGCTCCCATATTATCAGATAATTTTGTCAGGCCTACATTGAAAATTTGGTTTCAATTCAGGAAACATTTTGGATACCATAGATTCTTATTAGTTAATCCTATCTTAAGAATTTTTTTTCCTCCCTCAGTTCAAGATATTGGTCTTTATCAATGGTCTAACTTGGGTATCCAATTGTTCTTGAATTTTATTTTTATTAACCATGCTCTTCCCTCTTTCAAACAACTGACTGCTAAATTTAATATCCCCAAACTGGTTTATTAGAATGCCAGCTCTGTTTCTATTCACTTCCTGTCTCTGACAACAGGAGTGACAGCCTCCAACTGGCCATTGCCCGCTGTTTCCCGCCATGTGGGAGGTCATGCGGGATGACAGCCGATGGTCCCTGCAGGGCACTTGCAATTGTCGCATTTTTCGGCCATTTTGTGAGCTGGGTTGTGACTTGGTTCGCAGGCTACTACATGACCGCCCCCCCCCCCCCCCCCCACCAGAACCATTGATCGTAGTGTCAGTTTCCGCCTTGGGTGGCTGACCTCTGCATTGCAGTGCTGAGTCTCGACTGGCTGGCCAATGTCTAGAGGCGGTCAAGGGTAAAGATTTCCACTTTGTCGGCAATGCCCAATACACACATTGACCTATTAGGCCTGATGACTCTGTGCAGCCCCTTGTATGGCAATTGGAGGGGTGCCCAGTGTGCTCCCCTTTGCACAAAAACATATTTGCAGGTGTGTAATTCCTTGAGGATGAAAGATTTGGGCTGGCCATGCAGCAGAGGCTGTGGAGGGGCTAGGATACCCTATCTTTCCCTCAGCTGTTTCAGTGCCGCTGTGGGGGTTTCTTGATCCTTGGCAGTGGGCAAGAACTCACCCAGGAGCATCAAGGGTGTGGGCAAGAACTCACCCGGGAGCACCAAGGGTGCCGTAGACCATTTCTGCTGTGGAGGCATTAAAGTCCACTTTCGGCACGGTGCATATCCCCAGAAGGACCCAAGGCAGTTCATCCGCCAAGTTGGATCCCTTGAACCGGGCCATCAGGGCTGCTTTTAAGTGTCTATGGAACCGGTCCACCAACCCATTGGCCTGTGGGTGATATGCTGTTGTAAGTGGAGTTGTGTAAATTACACTCCCTTGTTGGAGGTGAGATGTCCAGGACCAAACCTGGAAACCCAGGTGTTGATTATTGCCCTGGCGCAGGTTTCTGTGGCCATGTTGGCCATCAGAACCATCTCCGGCCACCTTGTGGAATGGTCAACCATAGTGACAGGTATCTTGCCCCATGGGAAACAGCCCCACGATGTCGATGTGGATGTGGCTGAACCTACACTGGCTCAAAAGTCTGGGGAGATGCTTAAGTGTGAGTTTGCACCTTGGACACCTGGCAGAGTGTGCAGGTCTTGGCCCACTGACTGACCTGTTTGTAGAGGCTGTGCCAAACAAACCTGCTGGCCATCATCTTTAGCATAGTTCTGATGGCCAGATGTGCCAAGTTGGCAACCACGTCAAAGACCTGCCATCTCCATGCTGCCGGCATGATGGGGTGGGGTTTGCCAGTGGAAATGTCACAGAGGAGTGTTGCCGGGGGGGGGGGGGGGTGCAATGATGACATTTTCCAGCCACAGCCCAGAAAGCGCCAACCTGTATGTTGGGTTCTCAGGGTTGTTGTATTGTGCCCTGGCTAGGGCTGAACAGTCTATTCCCTGGGATAGGGTGTGGATGGACTCAATGGTGGCATGGGAGAGTGTATCAGCCACAATGTTGCTCTTACTGGCGATGTGTTGGATGTCCGTGGTGAATTCAGACACGTAGGAAAGGACCCTTTGCTGCCTGGCCGACCATGGGTTAGACACTTTGTGGAAGGCGAAAGTTAGTGGTTTGTGGACTGTAAAGACCTTGAATTGTTTGCCTTCCAGTATGCATCAGAAGGGCCTGACCATCAGGTACCGTGCCAATGGCTCCCAATCAAAGGCGCCGAATTTAAGTTTTGGTGGCTGGAGGTACCTGCTAAAGAAGGCCAGGGGCTGCCATTGCCCATCGATCAGCTGTTTGAGGACCCCTCTGTGAGGGTGGTCAGCACTCCTGGCCTGGGATGAACCAGAAGGGTGGTGTTGGCCAGAGTGTTCTTCGCCTTCTGGAATGCCTCTGAGACCTCCTCATCCCAGGAGGTCATGAGCATGAAAAGATGACGCATGATCCAAGCTACTGTCGGTATGAAGTGATGGTAGAAATTGATCATACTGATGAATTCCTGCAGCCCCTTCACAGTAAAAGGTTTTGTGAACCACCAAACAGCCTCCATCTTCTCGAGCAGTAGTTTTGCCCCATACCTGTCAATACAATCCCCCCAGGAAGTCAATTGCGTCCTCCCTGAACTGACACTTGAGGAATTGATGATCTGCCTGAACTCCTGCAGTGGGTGAATAGTTGAGGTGGGTTGTATGTTCTGAATGGTAGCAGCTGGCAATAAGGATACTATCCAGGTAGATTAATGCGAATGGGAGGTCCCAACCCACTGCGTCCATCAGCCACTGAAAAGTCTATGCAGCGTTCTGAAGCCTGAAGGCCATCCTCATGAATTTGAACAGGCTGAAGGGGGTAATTATGGTGATTTTGGGTGTATCCTTGGGGTGCACTGGAATTTGATGATAACCCCAGATTAAATCAACCTTTGAAAACACCCCTCCCCCTTGTAAGTTGTTGGTAAAGTCTGGGATATGGGACAAGGGGTACCTGTCTAGTGTAGTGGCCTCATTGAGGCATTGGTAATCACCACATGGCCTCCACCCTCCTGCTGCCTTCGGGACCCTGTGCAGTGGGGAGGTCCAGGGGCTGTCTGACTGCTGCACTATCCTCAACTCCTCCATTTTAAAAAAAATCCTCTTTGGTGAGGGCAAGTTTTTCGGGGGGGGGAGGTGGCGCACCCTGGCATGGAGCAGGAGGACCTTGGTGAGGATGTGGTGCCTTACCCTGTGCTTTGGTTCCACAGAGGAGAATTGTGGCACCACCATCGTGGGGAACTCCGCAAGGATGCGTGTCTAGGCATCGTCAGACAGCGTGATGGAGTCAAGGTGGGGAGCTGATAGTTTGGCTTCCTGCAGGACATAGTTTGAAAAGTTCTGGTGTGCATCAAACACTGCCATTTTAAGTCTACCAGCAAGTAGTGACTGCACAGGAAATTGGCTCCCAGGAGCGGTTGTGCCAGTGCTGCGATGTTAAAAGTCCACTTAAATTTGTGGTACCAACTTGGTGATATATGTGCTGTAGGCTGTGTTGGAGGTGGGGGGGGGGGGGGGGGTGAAGGACACATTTCGGAAACCAGTATCCATGAGGAACTGCCTTCTCAACAGATGTAGAAGAGGCTGTCATGTTGGCCAATCTCCGCAGCCATTACAACAGCTGGCCATGTGTTTCCTGGTAACATGCAGGGTGGGTGACATCGATTGGCCCCTGCATCCCATCATTGATGGTAATAACAATATGGCTAGGTTGGGGGGGCACTTGCTTCTCCATCTGCTGTGGCATTGTTGCCAGCTGGGGTTGGGGCTTGGTGATCTGTTCCATCGAAGCACTGTTTTCTTTCTTCGCTCTCCAGAGCACATCTGCCCAGGCGGTGACTTTCCTCAGCTCACTGAAGTCCTCGTCGGTGAGCAAGAGTCAGGTAACCTCGGGCAGCTGCTCCAGGAAAATCTGCTCAAAGAGCAGACAAGACATGCCCCTCAGCAAGTACAAGCATCTCGCTCATGAAGGTGAATGAGGCCCTGTCCCCCAAACTGTCCAAGTGCAGCAGACAGGTGGCGTGCTCGTGCCGTGATAGCCCAAAAGTGCAGGTTAATAGCTCTTTGAGGGCACCATATTCGCCTTGCTCTGGAGGCTGCTGTACAAAATCGACAACCTTCGCTGCCGTGTCCTGGTCAAGTGAGCTCGCTATGTAGAAGCAGCGGGTGTCGTCATCCACGATCTGTTGAAGATGGAACTGGGACTCGGCCTGTTCAAACCACATGTATGGCTGCGATGCCTAGAATGCTGGCAGCTTGAACGAGACCGCGTGGAGAACTGCTTGGTCCATCATCCTCAGGTCCAACTAGCAGTTGGACCTGTCGGGGTCACCAACGTAGCAAGCGCGCTACGCGAAGTGTGGAGTAAGAACAAAACAAACACAGTCGAGTTATTGTTCTGCCAGTTCTGTTTATATTCACTCCCTTCTTCTGACGACAGGAGTGACATCATTGCAGCACCGGCCGCCGACTGGCCGCCGTTCCCACCATTACCCACTTTTTCTTGCCGTGCGGGAGGTCACACAGGACGATGGCTGTTGGTCCATACAGGGCCCTCGCGATCACTGCGTTCACCAGTCATTTTGTGAGCTGGGTCACAACTCGGTTCGCAGGCCACTACAGTCCATCACTTAGCTAATTTCTGATTTTTGATCTCATTGTTTATTTTTTTTGTTTCATTATCAGATTGTGGCCTATGTATTTTGTCAACAGCCTCTGTATGTAGGGGATCAATTTTGTAGAAGAGTGTTAATTTTTTTTCTCTCTTTTTCCATGTATTTTTTAATGTAATGTAGGTTTTGTCATTATTCTCACTGGTAATTATTATTCTATTCATGTTTATTTACCGATGTAACATTTGCTAAATGATATTAATAAAAATATTGAAAAAGGAGAGATGGCAATGGTGGCATTTTTCCAGAACTTGAATGTGTCTATTGTAAAATGTGCATCTGCTGTGTGCTAGATCTTTGATCCATACATAGTGACAACAATTACTGCTGGCCATTGGACCAGGAGTTTTGTTCAAGGTCTGAGCTCTTGATCTTCCCATGCCCTTTTATTCAATTAACCACAGGTTAACCACTGCTGCTGCAATGAAGGTAATGATGAATTTTGTCAACCAAGAGATGGCTCTCAAGCTAAGGGAAATATTTCACGTTTTCCAGGATAAGAAAAATAGAAAATTCCCAAAACACTCAGCAGTTCAGGCAGGGCATCAGCAGAAGGGAAATCAGTTAATCATTCAGGTCAGGGACCTTTTGTTAGAACTAAGAAAGGAAGATGAAGGGAAAACAAACTTAAGTTTTCAGTGGGAGAGAAGGTAGGGAGTGTTGGGCAGAAAGGGAGCCTATCTAAGAGGGAGAGAGCAAAGAGGCTATCAGTTGCAGTTACATTCCTTTGTCTGTGTTATGTGTTGTCAATGGCAAAGCTGTGAATCATACCCAGCAAAATAAAAGAAGAAAAACTGAGCCAAGATGGTACAGGCAGAAAGAAATAGTAACCTGACTAATGTTGGAACATGTAATATTGACGACAAACATTTCCTAGGTTCTTGCCATAAAACCTTTATTGTTGAATATGAATGATCTGGTGGAACCTGATTGATGGTGAACCTTTGTCTTGCAGATATTGAATCCTTGCGTACACTTCAGTGAACAAATGAACACCCTCTGAGCATGCACACGCGCCGTCGGACTACTGAGGGTTGGATAACCTTGAGTCTGTAGTATACTCACTGTTGTTTAAATAGATTACTATTCCTTCTGAAGTCTAGATTTCCTTTAAGAAAACAACCAAATGATTTTTTTAAATGCATTTATTTCAGAACTTGCTTGTCTGTATTAGATACTCATACATCATGCATACAAGCCAGGTTACACCTCATCATACTTCATGTGACAAAAAAAACATTTTGCCCTAAATTAATTCTGAGAAGATAACTGAATTGTTAACCTAATTTGGATTGTTTCATGCTGTTACCACTGATCTTGACATCAACTCAATTTCATCTGTGTACCAGTGGGCGAATTTAAAGTTAAAAAAATGCAAATGTTAGAAATACATTTCAAATTCATCAACATCTAATCAAAAGAGAAATGATAGGGTGCCATGTCCGTACTTTTTTGAAATTGGTTGTTCCCAAGCACAAAATTAGATTTACATATGAGTCTCCCAAAATGTGCACCCTGCAACACAAGAGCCCCTGTTATAATGGCAGATGGGGCACCAAACAGCTATTCCCCCTGGCTAAAGCCACAGCAAAACTGAGTTTTATTTTAATTTTCATTGGTTTAAAAATTACTTTTTAGTTGTTCAATATCTGCCTGAAAAGTGGCTAATTGTACTTCTATTAAGAGTAATCTCTTGGTGCCTGCCACATTGACCACCGCCAGTGGGCTGATCTCGCCTCCTACCGTGCATCTTGGCGCCTCACAGTTCGGCGGGCAGCAACCTCCTTTGAAGAAGTCCGCAGAGCCCACCTCACTGACAAAAGACAAAGGAGGAAAAACCCAACACCCAACCCCAACCCACCAATTTTCCCTTGCAACCGCTGCAACCGTGTCTGCCTGTCCCGCATCGGACTTGTCAGTCACCAACGAGCCTGCAGCAGACGTGGACATTACCCCTCCATAAATCTTCATCCGCGAAGCCAAGCCAAAGAAAGAAAAAAGAAATGGGTGTTTAGGTGCCCTGAAGTTTGTGACAAATTCCAAGAATTTATTGAAAAACTGCTCTTCCTCTTCCCATCATTAGTTAAGGGAACTAAACTTTTAGCAAGCTTTGAAAGGGGCTGCATGCTGTGAGAAGAGCTGAGTGACATGGTGCTGGCAGTATGCCTGCGTGCCCCCCCCCCACCCCCGATAATGTTTGTTTATCCAAAGAACCACAATGCTGCCATGAAACAGAAGCAATTTATGTCGGAATTTTGTCCTAAGCTGCTCTTAGAAATGTAGGAATTGTTTGCTTATGGATTGCAGGTGTTTCATTAGGTTCACCAGTAGGGAGCAGATGCTGAAAAGTTTAAAATATTTATTTCTTCACTTAAGATATGCTCTTATTCTCTCTATAAACCTTTATAATGGAGCTGATATCAGTCCCACCCAGGAAAGGGGCAAAGAGTGGATTAATGTTTGTTCAGGAAAACAGAGTAAGGTGTTGCAGAAACAAAGAATTTAATCATTAAAGGTAGGATCTATCAGCTACAGTTCCTGCAATCAGGACCGAGATTATGGACAACTCAGAGTTACTGCTGTCAGGACAAGGGTACAGTCAACACAGTTATTGCAGACAAGGCAAAAGAAACAGTCAACACAAATACTGCAGCAGGCATTGGAATAAAAGTCAGTACAGAGTTATTGTAGTAAAGGTAGGATTTACAGTAAGCACAGTTATCTCAGTCAGGACAGGGAATAAAGTTTGCACTTAAATGGTAGGAGTTACAGAGAGCATAAAGTTATTGAATGAAGGGTAGAATTTTCAGTCAAAAAGGAGTTATTGTAGTGTCAGGACAAAGGTTACAATCAGCATGGTTTCCGCATTAAGGCCGGATGTTACAGACTTATTGCAGTTAGGACAGTGGATATAGTAAACCCAGAGTTAATGCAGTAAAGGTATGGGTTAAAGTCAGCACAGAATTATTGCATTAAGATTAGGAGTTTCTGTTAGTACAGAATTACTGCAGTTAGTACAGGGGCTGCTGTTAATACAGAGATACTGCAGTCAGTACAGGGGTCATTGTTAATATAGAGTTACTGCAGTCAGTGCAAGGGTCACTGTTAGCACAGAGTTACTGCAGTCGGTACAGGGGTCACTGTTAGCACAGAGTTACTGCAGTCAGTACAGGTATTACTGTTAGTAAAGAGTTAATGTAGTCAGGGCAGAAGCTAAAATTGGCACAGTTATTACAGTCATGCAGACTATCTGTTTGATCACATCAGATATTGGCAGGAACCGAGCTAAAGAATGCAGACAATGAAATTAACTGGACATTCATTTAGGGTCTCATGAAATTGTTCTTGCATAACACTGGAGGATGTTTAATGCAAGCAATGTTTAGCTTGTAGCAAGGAGGAGCCAATAGATAGGGAACATTGTATAATTCTCTGCAGTTTTATTTTCTCTTCTATAATTTCAACCTCAATTAGAGGCATTTCATAGCAGAAGAAGGAATTCCAGTTAGTTGCCATTTAGCTCTGTTGTAATGGCAATGCTACAGGGAGTGCTTGATCTGGGAAGCGGAAGGAGTGGGGTCACTGCCTTTTAAAGCTCACCTGCATGGTCCTGCTGCCTAGCTGACTCACTTAATGGCCTAGTGTAAATTTAAAATGTCTGTAAGACAGGCCGTTGGCTGGTTTTACATTAATGTTTATGGAGATCCAGATGCAAGGTAGCCACGCCCATGTTTGGCAGCCTAAACTTCAAGGGTTGCAGGCTTGAGGAATTAATAGATTAGCACAGGGGAAAAAGAGAGCTGGTAAACTTTCTCTCCCCACCCTCCTCCACCTTGGTGACCAAGAGAAGACTTGGTGAGACTCCAGATAATAGCAAACCACAGTGTGGGCCAATATCCAGCCAAAGACTTGACACCAGACCACCAGCTTCTGGGATTGTGAGGGTGTGATAGCAAGCCAAGATCCCAAAGGGCGTCAGGCATTGATGGCTTTATAATGTTTTTAGGGACTCAGAATCAGGGGTTGAGGATATGTGACTTAGATACCTTGAGCTATGGTTCACCACTGGGCAGGACAGGAGGCTATATGGCTACGGATATATCAAGGGAAATGAGGTAGTAGCATTGAAGGGGGCTACAGGATCTATGGAGATCTGATGTCTCTTTTTTGCCCTCTTTCTTTTCTTGATAATGGCTCTACATAATACCACCTCTTTGTGTGCCTTTACAAGGCAAACAAAGGAAAGTATTTTGTTTATATAACAATAAACAGAATTTTGAATTTACAAAAATAAATCTCAAGGCAGGATTCTGCCAGTTGATGTTAACAGATTACCAGCCTCTTGTAAGGAAAAAGGTCCAGGTAGATCCAATCCTATAGGTGTCAACAGTTAAACTCTCTAGCATTGTGTTCATTCAAAACTTTCATTCTGATGTCCCAACTGATCCAAGTATCTTCACTCAATCCCACTGTGCTTGCTAATCTACATCTGCTCCTTTTTATGCACCACCCTAATTTTAACATTCTTATTTTGTTTTAGTCTTCCCTTCGGTTTTTGCTGCTCCCCACCTTTGTAATCTCCTTCAGTTTGCGACCTTATTGGACATCTGCTCTTCTCCAATTCTGCAACCTTTAGCACCCTGCCACTGGTTCAGATGCCAAGTGCACAAGTTCTGAAGTTCTTCTTCTCTTTACTCCTTTTAAGATAGTCTTCAGACTCCATCACTTTAGTCACTTGCTCTAATATCTTCTGAGAAGGCCTAGAGTTAAACTGCTTGTGTTTGATTGTGCTACTGTGAAGTACCTTTGGATATTTTTGTACTATCAATGGTGCCACATAAGCAGGCATTATCTTTGATATATTGTGAATACACAATATTTGCCATCCTCCTATTCTTGCAATTATCTTAATCGCATACTCGATTTTTACCCTGAATGGTGAATATTCACATTATTATCAAATTCATTTGTTTAACGTTGAGGTAATGTGGTTAGAAATTCCAATGTCGAGGCTGTGACCAAGTCATAAAGAAATTAAAGCTTGCGGATATAAAAGGTCTTTATTCATCACGACAAGCAGGTATCCTCTTGGAGACAGTCTCAGTAGAATCTCTCCAAAATAAAAGTACGTGAGATTTTATTCTCTTAAGAGCAAAGATAAGGGGTGTTTCAATCCAATTTCAATGGATCGAGTGACATTGCTGACTTCAGTGTATTGAATCTAACAAATGGTTAAAAAATCATATATTTACAATGGAAACACTATAACTGACAAACCCCGCTGAATGTTAAAATATCTTTCCTTGTAGAAGTTCTTCACACGGGTGGCCTTAAAGACTTCTGAGGACAGAACCTAGATGCCCAAAATTAGTGTTGTGGGTTGCCTCTCTTGGGTACACAACTATCCTAATTATCAACAGAACAAATATTCCTGCAACTATATTTGAGTGAAGTGAATAAACACATCTGGTCTGGAATCATTTTTGATTTCTATCATAATGTTGCAAAATAAATTACCTGAAGGTGTCTGATTTAATGTAGCCAATTATCACAGTCCTGTTGTCTTATTTGATAATGCATATGGCAACATCTCATGGTCATGTCAGCTTGAAAAACATATCTCTTGAGCGGCCTCCAGCTGTGAGGCGGTAGCCTGTGCTCTGTAGATGTCACTGTCGGTGTTTTAATTTCAAAACTGATTACTGCTTGTAATTTACATTTGAACATTTTCTTAAAGTCTGGCTCTCATTTGTTTTAAAGTTTCCAATGCACATAATCCCTGAAGAATATGGTATGCCTAACAATCCTTAACATTATATTATATACCTTGAGGTAGAAGATAATTGATGAAAACTTCAGTGAAATCGTCATGCATAAATCATTTACAGTTGGAAAGTACAAAAAAAATTGGAACCTCCCTGACTCAGGTTATAATACATTGTGTGCTACCCCATTTCATTCCTGGGATCTGGACTTATTCTTTACTACAGTAAAGAGCACAAAGTCACAGTAAAGCTACAGTCAGTGTCCTGGGCATGCAACATCTGAAATATCATATTGTACTATTAAAATAAATATTTTATTAGTGTTTACTTTGGAATGCAGTGTGAGAGATGAAATGTCACAGTGTGATAATGAACTGTATGTGGAGAGACCTTTACTACCTGGCATATTCCTTGCACAGAAACAAACAAAAAGCAGCAAGTCTGTGAAAAATATCTTGATCTTACTGTTAGTAATCATGGGAGATTTAAAAGTGTTCTTGGATAATACAGAAAAATTACTTTCAACTTTTTATAAGAGATCATTCTTTCTACCAAACCCCACATCCCTTTGAAAGTTTGAAATTAGTTTTATGGTGTGTACAGAGGGATCAACTATGTTGTACATAGACACATGATCACAAAAATAACAGACAACCCATGCAAAGCATTGTTTTTGTTCTCTCTCTCTCTCTCTCTCTCTCTCTCTCTCTCTCTCTCTCTCTCTCTCTATGCTTCACATGGGCTGCTGTTACACAAAGAAAACTAATTTAAATGGAACTTGAAATGGTGCACATAATCCTTTCCGAAATTCCCAATAGAATGGAGGGAATGATTCCATGTAATTGAGAGCACATTTAATTTTAGTTTTAGTCACTGCTCTGTAGGGATGGATGACAAAGAGCAGATGAGCTGAGCAAATGTAGACTGCTCTGTCCTTATGTCTAGGAATCTTTTCAAATGGGCTCAAACAATTATAACAACTTTGAATTGTTTCCCTTGTACTCACTGGCCCTTAGCTTGCTGCTCCCCATCGTCCACTGCCAGACTGTAGAAAAAAATGAATTTCTAATAATATTACAGTTTTTCTCCATGAGGGTGACAAGCATTCATTTTCTTCAGCAGAGCCTGCTGGGGAATTATGACACGTCAATAGACTGGTGTGATGATAGAAAATAAAAGGCCCTCAGTAATAGGCCCTATCCAAAGACCTTCATTGCAAGATAATGTTCCGTATATCAGATAGGTTTGTCTGTCAATCCACAGACAATGAATCCACATATGTTCATGTAGAAAAATATGCCACCAGAACGTCTGCTCTGCAAAAATATAGTGTTGTGAACCTTTCCTCAGTGAAAGCATTTCAATTAATTATTTACATTTTCATGACTTTAAACCAGTTGGGAATGATTTTATTTTGTCTTTACTTTTCACATGATGTGAAATGTTCAGTTCGTAACAATGGAAATGTAGAAATATCAACTTGATGGTATCTGTTCGCTAATATATAGAGTTCAATGATCCATTACAAAACTGCAGGAATAAAACAAAGAATACCATTGGAAAAATCCTGAAACTTAATAGAGTGAATGAAGAGGAAAAGTTTGTTAAGCATGTAAGAATATAAGAAATACGAGAAGGAATAGGCTATACGGCCCATTGAGCCTGCTCCACCATTCAATGAGATCATGGCTGACCTGACGAGAGGCTCATCTCCACCTATCTGCCTTTTCCCCATATACCTTAATTCCCCTACTCTGTAAAACTCCATGATTTGATGTCTGATGCAGTGTGAACAATTATTAACAGCTAACATCAACGTATTATTGTCATGAAGATTTTGAGTTGTGTTGATTCTGTTTGAAACTGCCTTGCAACCTGACAATATTCTTTCTGTACCATTTAGGAAATATTAATAAATAAATGGATTACTAGAGAGTGTTTCCAGTTTCCTCCATGATTTTGAACCCAGGTGCAAATCAACAAATTCTATAGGGATGAGGTTTTAAAAGAAAGAGCTTCAATATTTTTACGATATGAGAGTAATCTCAGCATTCCACTGAAGTATCACTTCTACTTGTTTTTTTTTTTCAGAGAGCAGTTTTAATTGTGTACATTTTAAGATCAGAAGTGCCTACAGTTACATTATATCTGTGACCTTCATTTCTTGAGTTCAATCATTGCTTCCCCTTCCAAATTTAATCTCCAAAGAGTTGATTTGTTATCCATTTCTGAGATGCAACCCAGTTAGTGAATTAAGAGTAATTTCCCCTTGCAATCTGAGTTGATTATTGTCCTTTCCACTTGTACTACCTTTAATTTCTTCTCAGGTAGACTGATGAAATACTTGGTAAAACTGATGTGCTGCTTTAATTCAGATTGAACATTCAGAACAACAATTGTGATCAGAATCACTTGGTGCAATCAGTGCAACTTTATAAATGGAAAAAAATGTAGTTATGTTTCCCTTCTTTATTACTTGATTAAACCAAGACACTAGCTGTTATCATTTCAATGTTTATTATGAGTTTGTAACTTTCTCTACCTTCCTGCCTTGTCTAGCCCTTGTGTTGAATTGATTGACCTACTTCCCAAAAGAATTCTTGCCTGAATTGTCAATTCCTCCCCCCCCCCCCCCAACCTTGCTAAATTCAACTGAATGGAGCTGTTCGAGCAAGAGAGAGACTCAACAAAGTAGGCAGCTTCCATGGAGAGAAATGGATAGTTAGCATTTTGGGTCAAGACCCTTTATTAAGACTAGGATGGGGAGATGGCATATATGTAAAAGTATTGCTGGACTGGGGCAAGAAGTAATAGGATAGTAAAAAAAATGGAGGTGGGACATGTGGAGTAGTGAGACAAGTAGGGGGAGAGACCATTTAGAGGGTGGGGGAGTTGTTTGGTGGTCTGACACTTTATCCAACTATAATATGATCCTTCTGTGTGCTTAGTCCCTTCCTGCTATAGCCAAATATCACTTCCATTCAAAGCCATTTATCTACCTCCCAAGTGAAACAGTATTTCACTTGTACCTCCCCCAACTGGTTCCACCATTTTCATCTGTTCTTCACCTGTTCCAAACCTCCTTTCCATCCTTGGTGGTCTCATGTGCCCTGTCAGTCTGCCCTCTCTACCTCTCCCACCTTCATTTGTCCAGTATTCCATCATTTTGTGGCTCCTTCCCAGCCATCCCCTCCCTCGTTATGCTTGTATAGCCCCTTCCCACCTTGGTCTCAAAAAAAGGCTCCTGTTTGGAAATGTTGATGATCCATTTCTCTCCTTTGGAGTCTGTACTTCCAGCTTTTTTTTCCCTCTAGATATCAGCATCTGCAGTTCTTGTGTGTGTGTGTGTGTGTGTGTGTGTGTGTGTGTGTGTGTGTGTGTGTGTGTGTGTGTGTGTGTGTGTGTGTGTGTGTGTGTGTGTGTGTGTGTGTGTGACTGCTTACAAGAAGATTAAACTATCACTGACTTGTGTCCAGCATACTAGTTCAGATGGACCTCTCCAGTTAATCTGTATCTCCCTAGAACTGTGAGTTCAACTTCATAAGAGCTATGTTGTATCAGTGGCAGTGTATTTTTAATATCAATTCCAGACACATCTATGGTGCACTCAGAAATCCAAAAGAGTAAGTCTGTGTGATAACCAGACAATGATTCAAAAGTGTTTAATTTTGCCTTTTACAATAAAGACCTGTTTTTGTGCACAACGTAGAGTGAAGTAATTGATGTCTGAATCAAACTTTCCCTCTTACAATACATAATTATCATAGTCCATAACCTGGAGTGCATTTTTTGAGGCAATTACTTCTTCCGATAAGGATAGCTGGGACACAGGATATGAATGCAGAGTGTGTATATCTTTTTTTTTCCAAAGTGTGTACATCCGTCAGGTCATATTACCAAATAAAGTATTTAACTTTTCATGCAAGAGTATTGTCTTGTATTTAGTATTCCATTCAAAGGAGAATTTTTCTATAATATCCTGATACCATACATGGGGTATTTTGTATCAGTCAACTAAAGTTGACATCAGTAACTTAACATCAGTAAATTACCCTTAAAATATCTATTTTCCAGCTTTGTGAAGTTTAGATTCTGCCTCTACCTAATGTGTTCCTGACATGAACAATACCAACTATAAATGGAGGTTATGGTGTATATTGGATGGGGTTACTGTTCTAATTTTATCTCAAACCAATAGAATCCTGATATCTTGCAGATTTTTTTTTTAAACTTTGTGTCTTAATGGTTGTTGCTGCCATTTCCACAGCAACATTGGTACTGAATGTGATACAGCAAGACATGTCTATTCACAGGCTATATGAAAATATGAGTCCTTGCAAGGTGCTAGATTCTTTCAGATGGTAAATTATAAAAGAGTATCCATGTAATAGGAGTCTTGGATTTGCCTGCAAGGACCCTCTTGAAGGTAAATAAAAAGGCAGCATATCACAAAGACTAAACTGAAAATTAGTTTTATTTTCAGGGACCACATGGAATTTTTGATGTGTTAGATGGGGTTGAGAAAGGTAAACTCAGTCATTTAACATAATGTTTTTTGATGTTGAGCAACCATTTTCTATGATTAATCCCAAGGGCTATGAACAGTCTTCAAAGTTGCAAATTATAACTATTTTCATGGCACTTTAATTATAAGTGTGCTTTTTGCATATCTTTGAATGTTAATCACAGCAAACTAGCATACTTTGCATTTTTGAGAGCTACAGGGAATATTTAAATCAACAAACATCGGCAAGCTGAATCTTTTTTTTCAAAGTGTGTATATCCATCAGGTCATGTTACCAAATAAAGTATTTAACTTTTCAAGCATGATGAATATTGATTGTCTTGTATTCAGTATTCCATTCAAACGTGAATGTTACCATAACATTCTGATACTATACACACTTTTGGCCTCCATTCTTCCATGAAATCTGGAAAAAATACAGAACTGTCATTTTTTTTTCTCCAAAAGACTCCAAAAAAGTCAACATATAAAGGGAGAATTTATATAAAAACAAAAGAGATTTGGATTTGTATTGTAAGAGAAGATGCTGGAAATTCCCAGCAGAACAGTTAACATTTGCAGAAAGATCTCATTTTCAAACTGAATACTATTTGTCAAAACTGGGGAAGTGAGAAAATAAGTTAGATTTCAAGTTGCCAAGGATGGGGGGGCGAGAGGTGCTGGATAGTACAAAATGAAAATTTCTGAAAGGGTGAAGAAGCCAGGGTGGCCAAGGTGACTTTTAGTGTTGATAGAGCCATCTGGTTAATAGAAGAGATGGGTCCTTTTTTTTTGCTTTAGAGCTAAAACCCTAAATTTTAGATTGAAATAAATCACTTTTGATTTTTATACAAAGTTCATCATATAATGATCATTCTTCTCTTAAGGTTTCTTAAATGGAAAGTTAATAAAACGCACGGTCATTGTCGAAAGAGCTTGTTCTCTCCTGGGATTTTCAACATGCTGATCTAGAAAATCATTCGGGATATACTCCACGAATTTGTCTGCTCTATAATTTACTGCTTACTTTGTTTTACCCAAGTTGTGTGTAGATTAAGATCCCCAAGATGACAATATTTCTCTTGTTATTTGCACCTCTAATTTCCTGATTTGTGCTGTGATTTCCCACTGCTGATTTTATGAAACTCACAGAAATGTTTGTTGACTTTGATAAACTCTCACCAATGTCTTCTGCCCCTTATTGTTTCTTAGCACTTCACACAAGCATTCTACTTGATTCTGAGCTAAAAAAAAAACTTCATTTCTCCTGGCTTTACACTGTCCTTTAATTTCAGGTTTTCATCTCTTTTTCCCCCATTTTGTTGATATCGCATTAAATATTTCCCTACCTTGGACACTCTGCAACTAAGTCCCATTAATTAATTATATCATGCACATGTATGGCTATTTGACCTATTTATTTGGTTATCATCATTCATGTTCAGATAGTACTTCTGTCTTTTTATCATTTCCCAACATCAAGTATATTTTAAATATGTTTCTGATCTGTTCTTTGCTTTCCATTCTGAATTGCTCAGGGAACCATCCCACCAGGTCCATCAAGTCCTTGTCTTGCAGTGTCTGCAAGACGTTCCACGCTGACAAGGCCTGATGGCCTTGTGGTGCTTTGTGTAGTAGAGGGGACATTCCACAGCCCTGACTTTTGCTTGTTGCTACAAACCATGGAATAAGATTCTACATGCTATTCTATTTTTATACCACTCTCATGTAAAGGGCTGTACTGCATAATATTTTTGCTTCACTGCTTTTGTACATGTTTAAATATAATGTACACAACATTGCATTCTTAAACTCCCCAAACAACACCCAGCTAAATTCCTCTGACCTTCTCATTGGCTCACAAAGGTGATCACTCTCTTCTTCCTGCATCTGAGATTCATCATCCATAGACTGACACTTAACACACCCGCACATGCGCGCTATTGCCCCTGCATGTCATACCGCTTATGTCATCAGCAGCGGCTGGGACTGCTCCCAATAAAAGTATGTACTCAACCACAACAAAACTTCCTCTCTTGGTAGACTGACCATCTTCTACACTCTGTTCTACAAAAGAACAGGGTGATGCCAAATAAAGCTCTTTCTCCCCCAAAGATCTGGCCCTTTGCATAGCTGAGGTGAGGAGAATTTAATCCAGGGTGAACCCACACAAGTCAGCGGGACCAGACAACATACCCAGCTGGATACTGCTGAACAACAGACTGAGGTCCTTACAGAAATCCTCAACAAGTCACTGCAGCTGTCTATCATCACTGCGGATTTCAAGGCAGCCACCATCATCCCTGTGCCAAAGAAGGCAACAGTAACAGGCCTCAATTACTGGCAGTAACCTCCACCATTATGAAATTCTTCAAGCATCTGGTGATGAAACGCATTAAAACGCTTCTCCCAAAGACACTAGATCCACTTCAATTCACCAACAGATGGAACCATTTCACTGAAGATGCACTTGACCATCCATTCTGTCCTAAACCACCAGGAAAACTATGCCTTAAAACCCATGATGCAATTCATTGGCTCTAGCGCAGCATTTAAAACAATCATATCTCAGAGGCTGGTCGAGTTGCTGTCATTGCGGGATCTCAACACCCCTCTCTGAAACTGGATCTGGACTTCCTAACAGAAAGACCGCAGTCTCTCTGGGTTGGCTGCAGAACATTGAGCACCCACATGCTGGGCTCTCCTTTTCTCGCAACTGATCCACAGCTACAATACCAGATCCAGCTCCAATAGTGTCATCAAATTTGCAGATGGCACGACAGTAGTTGGTCTCATCTATAACAACGATTAGTCAAAATACAGAGAAGTGGGAAATCTCATGAAATGATGCGAGAATAACAACCTGAGACTCAATGTGGACAAGGTAAAGGAGATGAATGTGGGTTTTAGGAGGACCAGGGATGACCACCCTCCACTCCACATTAATAAATTGGTAGTAGAGGGCATCAAGTTCCTCAGAGACCACTTAAGAATTGACGCATCATGGATGTGCAACATCTCCTCACTTGTCAGGAAGGTGCAACAATTACTGCATTTCCTTAATAGGCTAAGGTAGACAAGGTGACTAGCCACAATTTTATCAACTTTTTAAAGGAGCTCTATGGAACGTGACCAGGCCAAATGCATCATGGTTTGGTACAGTTGCTGCAGAGCATCAGATTAGATGTCAATCCACAGGACCATAAAAGTGGCAGAGAGAATCACTGGGATCATCTCACACCCCTCCCCCACAACAATGGAATTTACTGGGATCATTGTTTAGAGGGCTCACAGAATCACGAGGTCCCCTACCATCCAGCACACATCTTCCAACTATTCCTGTCAGGAAAATGATACCAGAGTATCAGAGCCAGAACCACCAAGCTGAGGAACAGCTTCTTTCCATAAGCAGGATGACTGCCAAAACAACTCTCCATAGGTCTTTTCACACCGCCAAGCTGAGGAACAGCTTCTTTCCATAAGCAGGATGACTGCCAAAACAACTCTCCATAGGTCTTTTCACACCACGGGAGAGCGGTGACCCTACTTGGACCCAGGTGAAATTCCTGGGAAGGCAGGACCTCCAGGGCCTTTCACACCGCAGTCCAAATTCCCTGTAATTTGTCCCCCCCAGCAATTTAGGGGGTCCTGCTCCCAGCGATGACATAGTGAGTGATGCATTACACACTCACAGGAAGTCCTGCCGTAAGATGGATCATACAGTAATAGCGGATGAGGCTTTTCCAAAGATCATTAAAACTAATGCCTACATGCTTAAATAATTTGAGAAATACAATGCACAATCCTATTCCACAAACATCTCTCCCACATAATTCTTCTTCCTTGATTTCCTTATATATTGTTTTACACATAATTGCATCTCGACAACCCTTTAACAATTAATTGTACATCCGCTGGCATTCATGATTACACAGACCTGCACTCCTCCCCCCTCTCTGCAATAACAGTTCGCACTGAAATGGTGGCACATAAGCAGTGACTCAGCATGCAATCGCTGACATCTCGATGCTTCCCCACTCAGTCATTGGCCGATTCAGACCACAGTGAGAGGATGGCCAGGAGAAGTTACCCAGGTAGGGCTACAGACCCGGTAATTTTCTCAGGCCAATTCTCACACTGCTGGTTCCCAGAAAAATTTCCCAGGAATCCCCATTTTACATGGTGGTGTAAAAAGGCCTACGTGTGACTCTAATATGAGTCATCCTTTGCATGCGTATCCTTTGTCTCTAGGTGTTTGTGTATACGTGTTTTGCACTGTTCTGCACCATGGACCAGAGAACGCTGTTTCGTCCAGCTGCTCTGATACAATCGGATGACAAATAAACTAACAAAAAAGGCAGCAGATTCTGGAAAACTAAAATAAAACCTGAAAGCATTTGAAACACTTGGGTCAGGCAGTATGTGTGAAAAGAGAAAGATTTCATAATTTTCCATTACAACTGGAAAATTAATATAAATGCATGACATTAGTCTCTTGAATATTCTAATTAGCTGGATAATCTTTACTTCAAGACTCCAATAGCATATTTGATAAAACTAGGCCAAACATGATTTTGCAGCTTTGCCACAGTCAGTAAGGTTGACTGCTCGAGAAGCAAAGGACAGCTTGGTTCAATTCCTTGCCTGCCAGCAATGTCAGAGCTTCATTTTCCTGCACATTTGTACTACCTTTCATAAAACGGTACTTCATTATAATAGTCACCAAGTTGTATTTTCTCTCTTATGTACTAATTAGATAGTTTTTCTATTGAATTGTGGTTTGTGTATTATAATATGAAAATCCACACTTGAGTGCCATTCAGACAGCGTTCAAAACTCAGTTTAATTGTGAATAAGGTGTAGGATAAAATATCCAAACAAGGTGTCTTTTAACTTGCATTTAACATTTTACCCCAATGAAATCACCCAACCATCAGAGCAGCCATGCAATTAGAATTGGAATCAGGTTTATTGTCATGAACATGGGTCACAAAATATGTTGATTTGCAGCAGCAGGATTGTTGGTGTAAAATTGCTGTAAATACAATGTTTAAAAATAATTAGTGCAAGAAAGAGGGAAAAAAGTAAGGTAGTGCCTGTAGTTTCATTGTCCGTTCAGAAATCTGATGGCAAAGAGGAAGAAGCTGATTTTGTTCCATTGGGTGTGCATCTTCTAAAGAGTAGGCCTGTGTGATGAGTGGCCTTGATGACAGAGGCTGCTTTTTTTTGAGACATGGCCTCTTTAAACGTGTCCTTAATTAAATCAAATTCATTTATTAATTCAGATATTTTATTGCTGGAGTGTTATGAATGACAACCAACTGAATCTTTTAAGGATGTTACAAGTAAAGTTGACATAAAATTTGGCACACTATTTGATAAAGTTGGTGATTCCATGTCCAAAGTGCTGGATTGATCAAGAAATTAGAATCCAGCAAAAAGTAGCAAGTTTGATTTAAAAATTGACTTGCTGGGTGAAATCAAACACCGAAAGTCAACAGGACTTTTAGTGAATATTATGTGTAAGGATGTTCCACAGATCTTGTTTCTTGGTCCCTTGCTTTTGTGAAATACATTAAGAACTTGGACTTAAATTACCAAACTTCTTAACTGAACATTTTTGCAAAAATTTGTAACGATTGTCAGCAAGGAAGTAAATTTTAGACTGCAGGGTACTATTAGTAGACTGGTGAGATGGGAGGTTGAAGAAGTCAAGGGAATACAAAACACTAAATGTCCAGGGAAATAGACTGGAGTGTATGTGCAAAGATCTCTAAAGGGAGCAAGAGAGGTACAGTGGTCTATCTATTATGTTACTGGACAAGCATGCTAAGTTCAGATCCCATCGTGGCAGCGAGAGGTTAAAATGAACTGTTGGAATGTAATAAAAGAAAACTGGTTTGTCCATTGATAACAATGGATAAAATCTATCTAGTGCCCTCAGGAGAGGAATCTAACATTATTATTTAGTCTGACCTTCAAGTCGCGACATGCAGTTGACTTTTAATTGGCTTCTCCGGTTTGGGGATTTTCAGTGACATCTACATTGTGGAAACAAACTAAAGTAAAAAGTAGTTACAAAAGAATTTGGAATACCTTTTTAGATGTGGTGTAGGGGGGAAAATCTTTTTTAAAAACTTGAAGAGTAAA
The DNA here is from genome assembly GCF_036971445.1 of Narcine bancroftii. Taxonomy (NCBI): domain Eukaryota; kingdom Metazoa; phylum Chordata; class Chondrichthyes; order Torpediniformes; family Narcinidae; genus Narcine; species Narcine bancroftii. Next base: position 55,112,576 of record NC_091469.1, read on the forward strand.
ACTATTTAAATTACTGTTGTGATATCATTATATCAAAAACTGCATTGCTGGTTGGAAAGTATAATGAAATTCCATTAATGTGGGACATTGGTGCAAAATTGGCAGACATTTTTTAAATGATTGAATATTATTCAAAGGGATAGCCCACACATTTTTCATTTTTTTTTAACCAATGTTATGCAGTAGCTGGGATAGTACAGATCTATCACCAATGTATATAGTGTATTCTTTCTTTCTTTGGCTTGGCTTCGCGGACGAAGATTTATGGAGGGGGTAAAAAGTCCACGTCAGCTGCAGGCTCGTTTGTGGCTGACAAGTCCGATGCGGGACAGGCAGACACGATTGCAGCGGTTGCAAGGGAAAATTGGTTGGTTGGGGTTGGGTGTTGGGTTTTTCCTCCTTTGCCTTTTGTCAGTGAGGTGGGCTCTGCGGTCTTCTTCAAAGGAGGTTGCTGCCCGCCAAACTGTGAGGCGCCAAGATGCACGGTTTGAGGCGTTATCAGCCCACTGGCGGTGGTCAATGTGGTAGGCACCAAGAGATTTCTTTAGGCAGTCCTTGTACCTTTTCTTTGGTGCACCTCTGTCACAGTGGCCAGTGGAGAGCTCGCCATATAACACGATCTTGGGAAGGCGATGGTCCTCCATTCTGGAGACGTGACCCATCCAGCGCAGCTGAATCTTCAGCAGCGTGGACTCGATGCTGTCGACCTCTGCCATCTCGAGTACTTCGACGTTAGGGGTGTAAGCGCTCCAATGGATGTTGAGGATGGAGCGGAGACAACGCTGGTGGAAGCGTTCTAGGAGCCGTAAGTGGTGCCGGTAGAGGACCCATGATTCGGAGCCGAACAGGAGTGTGGGTATGACAACGACTCTGTATACGCTTATTTTTGTGAGGTTTTTCAGTTGGTTGTTTTTCCAGACTCTTTTGTGTAGTCTTCCAAAGGCGCTATTTGCCTTGGCGAGTCTGTTGTCTATCTCATTGTCGATCCTTGCATCTGATGAAATGGTGCAGCCGAGATAGGTAAACTGGTTGACCGTTTTGAGTTTTGTGTGCCCGATGGAGATGTGGGGGGGCTGGTAGTCATGGTGGGGAGCTGGCTGATGGAGGACCTCAGTTTTCTTCAGGCTGACTTCCAGGCCAAACATTTTGGCAGTTTCCGCAAAGCAGGACGTCAAGCGCTGAAGAGCTGGCTCTGTATGGGCAACTAAAGCGGCATCATCTGCAAAGAGTAGTTCACAGACAAGTTTCTCTTGTGTCTTGGTGTGAGCTTGCAGGCGCCTCAGATTGAAGAGACTGCCATCCGTGCGGTACCGGATGTAAACAGCGTCTTCATTGTTGGGGTCTTTCATGGCTTGGTTCAGCATCATGCTGAAGAAGATTGAAAAGAGGGTTGGTGCGAGAACACAGCCTTGCTTCACGCCATTGTTAATGGAGAAGGGTTCAGAGAGCTCATTGCTGTATCTGACCCGACCTTGTTGGTTTTCGTGCAGTTGGATAATCATGTTGAGGAACTTTGGGGGACATCCGATGCGCTCTAGTATTTGCCAAAGCCCTTTCCTGCTCACGGTGTCGAAGGCTTTGGTGAGGTCAACAAAGGTGATGTAGAGTCCTTTGTTTTGTTCTCTGCACTTTTCTTGGAGCTGTCTGAGGGCAAAGACCATGTCAGTGGTTCCTCTGTTTGCGCGAAAGCCGCACTGTGATTCTGGGAGAATATTCTCGGCGACACTAGGTATTATTCTATTTAGTAGAATCCTAGCGAAGATTTTGCCTGCAATGGAGAGCAACGTGATTCCCCTGTAGTTTGAGCAGTCTGATTTCTCGCCTTTGTTTTTGTACAGGGTGATGATGGTGGCATCACGAAGATCCTGAGGCAGTTTACCTTGGTCCCAACAAAGCTTTAAAAACTCATGCAGTTTGGCATGCAGAGTTTTGCCGCCAGCCTTCCAGACTTCTGGGGGGATTCCATCCATACCTGCTGCTTTGCCACTTTTCAGTTGTTCGATTGCCTTATATGTCTCATCCAGGGTGGGAACCTCATCCAGCTCTAGCCTTAGCTCGACGTTGCAACCCGCCTCACGGACCCGTCCCCTGAAACCCTCTGGGATCAGTTGAAGACTACCATACTGCAATCCACTGAAGAGGTACTGGGCTTCTCCTCCAGGAAAAACAAGGACTGGTTTGACGAAAACAGCCAGGAAATCCAGGAGCTGCTGGCAAAGAAGCGAGCTGCCCACCAGGCTCACCTTACAAAGCCGTCCTGTCCAGAGAAGAAACAAGCCTTGCATCGCGCATGCAGCCATCTTCAGCGCAAACTCCGGGAGATCCAAAATGAGTGGTGGACTAGCCTCGCCAAACGAACACAGCTCAGCGCGGACATTGGCGACTTCAGGGGTTTCTACGAGGCTCTAAAGGCTGTGTACGGCCCCTCACCCCAAGTCCAAAGCCCGCTGCGCAGCTCAGACGGCAAAGTCCTCCTCAGCGACAAGATCTCCATCCTCAACCGATGGTCAGAACACTTCCAATCTCTTTTCAGTGCCAACCGCTCAGTCCAAGATTCCGCCCTGCTCCAGCTCCCATATAGTGTATATAGTTACAGTATCTAGACTGTGCTTACAGCAATTGGCTGAGAGCTAAGCCATGCCTACTGTCTGGGCCTTAAAGGGTTGTGTCCCCAGCCAGGTCGGATCATTCCTGACTGGCCGGCCACCTGTGAAGAGCTCCTGTCTTTTGTTAATAAAAGCCTTGGTTTGGATCAACAAGTCTTTGATTCTTTCGACAAGCTCTACAATTTTATTAGCAAAAAGAATTTTTTTTTGAAAGGGATGGAGCGTTTAACTCGGCCAGAAAAACTTGATATTGACCCACAGTCAGCTACAGCCTTCAAAGCCTTTAACTTCTGGCTGCTGAACTTTGAAAACTTCCTGAGATTCATTGAGGTGGAGGAGGATAACCAGCGTCTAACAGCATTGCTGTCTATGGTGTCCTTGAGAGTCTACGAGAATATCCAGGATGAGACCACTTACACCGCAGCCATAAAGGTACTGAAAGAACTGTATGATCAACCGGTGAACAGAGTTCATGCCCGGCTCGTGCTTGCGTCGAAGGAGCAATAGCCCGGCGAGTCCAGCAGTGCACATTTACAAGTACTAAAAGCGTTGGGCAAGCACTGTAACTGTGTGGACAAAACTGCTGCCGAGATCACAAACAATCTCGTCCGGGATGGCTATGTGGCCGGGCTCCGATCGAATGAAGTGAGGCTGCGCTTGCTCGAGCAAGGGGTAGAAAAACTAGAGGACGTGGCCCGGATTGCGATCACAATAGAGGATGCAGCCTTAAAGTCCAACGAGTTCTCTCGGGACTGGACCCCTCGTTCTGATGTGAGTAGAGTGCCCTTCTACCCTACCACCCCCCGAGATACTGACGGCCTGTCGGCTGCTGCTACCCTGCCCCCTGCGAATCCAAGATGTTATTTCTACGGGAGGGACAAGCACAGCAGGTCCCAGTGCCCAGCAAGAAAAGCCAGGTGCCAGAAGTGACTTAAAAAGGGCCACTTTGCTGCAGTCTGTAGGTCTAAAATGGCCGCCAGCAAACACAGTGCCTCGTGTGAAGCCCAATCGCCGCTATCCCATTCAAACTCTTCTTCCCCAGAGCTCTCGTCCAATGAGAGTGAGGGCTCCCTTGCATGGCAACGCCTGACGTCACGGAGACGCCGAACCCGGAAGGAGCAGCCCACCCTCGTAACCATGGTGTTGGCCCGCCTCTCGCCCCCGTGAGGAACACTCGACCCAGCCTCGGTCCCAACTGTGGCTACCGCTGCTGCTGCCACCGCCATAGACACCCCCGGGGCCAATGCTACTGCTGCTGCTGCCCGCTCCCCGTCTGCCGCTGCCTACACCGCCGCCGATGTGGCCACCACGACCGACTGGGGACCCGCCGCAGCCAACCAGGTACTCACCCTAGCGTCCATTGCTGATGACCGCTGGAGCCCGACTGCCGCGACCGACGACCTACCCACCGCCAACCGCGAGCAACTACAAACCCCACGACTGACCTTTCATCCGCCGACGCCGTCACAACAGCACTTCCGGGAGGTCCTCCAACCTGCTCCTCCAGCGTTGACTATGTCTATTACGTCATCCCGTTGCGTGACGTCATCCCGTGGCGTGACGTCATCACGTGAAACTCCCCTGTCAACTGCTACAATAACACTAAACCAGCAATGCTCTCATGCCCTCACCAGAGCAATGGAAAAGATTAAAGTGCATGGACACTACACCAATTGCTTATTTGACTCTGGGTCAACTGACAGTTTTATGCAGCCAGATCTGGCCCTCCGTTGGGGACGACATTATCCCCACTACCCAGAGGATCTCATTAACGACGAGGTCGCACTCGACCGGGATAAAGGGGTATTGCATCGCCACGCTGGAAGTACAGGGCATAACGGTCAACCACTTCAAATTATTCGTCCTTCCCCAATTGTGTGCCCCAGTGTTGCTGGGATTAGACTTTCAGTGTCAGTTCCGAACGGTGTCCCTACACTTTGGGGGACCCCACGCCCCCCTCTCGGTCTGCCATCGCCCCACCCCCGAAGCACCCAAGCAACCCGCCCCTGTGCCCCGGGGCCAATCCTGCGGCCTTTCCACACTCCGGATTGCCCTGCCAGCACTCTTCGCAAACCTCACCCCTGGCTGGAAGCCTGTGGCCACCAAAAGTCGGCAATATAGTTATGAAAACAGGCAATTCATTAAGAGTGAGGTGCGTAGATTGCTGGATGAGGGCATCATCGAACCCAGTTCAAGTCCCTGGAGAGCCCAGGTGGTGGTTGTCAAGAACGGGGAAAAGCTACGGATGGTGGTCGACTATAGCCAGACCATTAACAGCTTCACGCTCCTTGATGCGTACCCCCTGCCACGCATCACGGATGTGGTGAACCAGATCGCCCAATACCGCATATTCTCCACCATTGACCTACGTTCGGCCTACCACCAGCTCCCGATCTACTGTGAGGACCGACCATTCACGGCCTTCAAAGCGAATTGGCGGCTGTATCAATTTCTTAGGGTACTATTTGGGGTCACGAATGGTGTCGCGGTCTTCCAGCGGGAAATGGACCGGATGGTGGACCAGAACGGGCTAACCGCTACCTTCCCGTATCTGGACAATATCACCATCTGCGGCCATGACACGCAGGACCACGACGCCAACCTAGTGAAATTTCTTCAAACTGCCTGTCGGCTGAACCTGACTTACAATTTGGACAAGTGTGTCTTCCGGACCACACGACTCGCGATTCTAGGTTGCGTGGTGGAGAACGGGATAGTCATACCAGATCATGACCGCATGCGTCCCCTAATGGACTTACCCCCCACCCATACCCAGAAAGTGCTCAAACACTGCCTGGGCCTTTTCTCGTATTACACCCAATGGGTTCCACACTACGCTGACAAGGCGCGTCCTCTTATCAAGACCACCTCCTTTCCCCTCTCGACCGAAGCTTTCAATCGAATCAAATCCGACATCGCCGCTGCGACGCTGCATGCGATCGATGAGTCTGTCCCATTTCAAGTTGAGAGTGATGCATCCGACTTCGCCCTGGCAGCCACCTTGAACCAGGCCGGTTGGCCTGTAGCCTTCTTCTCCAGAACCCTCCAGGGTCCAGAGAGTAGACACTCCTCGATCGCGAAGGAGGCCCAGGCCATAGTTGAAGCGATGCGTCGTTGGAGACATTACCTCGCTGGGAGGTGCTTTACACTGTTGACTGATCAACGTGCGGTCTCCTTCATGTTCAGCAACACCTTGTGTGGTAAGATAAAAAACGACAAAATCGCCAGATGGAGAATCGAACTCTCCACCTTTAACTATGACATCCTGTACCGGCCTGGTAAGCTCAACGACCCGCCTGACGCGCTCTCCAGGGGGACGTGCGCCAGCAAACAGATGGACAGACTACAGAAACTCCATGAGGCGCTCTGTCATCCAGGGGTCACTAGGTTTGCCCACTTTGTGAAGGCGCGCAACCTACCCTACACAGTCGAGGAGATCCGCTCCATGACCCGAGCCTGTTCGGTGCGCGCTGAATGCAAGCGCCATTTCTTCTGTCCGGATAACTCCCACGTTATCAAACCTACCCGCCCCTTCGAGCGTCTTAGCATAGACTTTAAGGGGCCCCTACCGTCGACCAACCATAATAACTACATCCTTACGGCCATCGACGAGTAGTCCCGCTTCCCGTTCGCTGTGCCCTGCCCAGACACCACTGCCACTTCACAGCATTTTCGGGCACCCCAATTTCATCCACAGTGATAGGGGGTCCTCATTCATGAGCGCAGAGTTGCAACAGTACCTTCTGGAGTGAGGTATCGCTTCAAGCAGGACCATGAGCTATAACCCATGCGGTAACGGCCAGGTCGAGATGGAGAATGCCACCATATGGAGAGTGGTTAAACTGGCTCTCTGGTCTAAAGGTCTCCCCACTTCTCACTGGCAGGAGGTTCTCACTAGTGCCTTACACTCCATCCGCTCCCTCCCATGTACCACAACAAATGCCACCCCCCACGAAAGGATGTTCCTTTTCCCAAAGAAATCCGAATCAGGAACCACTGTACCGGCATGGCTCACCGTCCCTGGCCCCATCTTTTTGCGACGCCACGTCTGGCACTCAAAGAACGACCCCTTGGTCGACCGAGTGACTCTACTCCACGCGAGGCCCACATTACGCCTACGTTGAGTTCTCAGACGGGCGGAAGGACACTGTTTCGGTGCGGGACCTAGCTCAGGACGCGGTAGACCCAGCAAAACCCCCAACCCAACCTTCCCCAACTCTTTATTCCCCAGGCCCCGTGCTGCAACAGAAGGACCAACAGCTCCCCAACGACCCGGGCCACCCTGCCGACAACACGACTGGGGAATTGAGCGATGGAGCGGTCGCACCCGACGAGCCAAAGGTTTGTTGTTGGGCAACCTGTTCATTTCTTTCTTGTTCATTAATGAGAGGAGATATTAGGATAATGGTGGACAGAGGATCAGCTGACTCCTTGAAATAGCATATTTAAATTAATGTATGAAGGATAAAACAGCTCTCACTGCTGCTTCAAAGTGGAGTTGATGTTAGCCATGGTTTATTATTATTATTGGCTTGAGAAGAAACGGGAAAAAAGACTATTGGTGCCCATGGCTGATAAACTCATGTCACAGCACCACAGCAGGTAGACCTGCTGTTTCAGATTTCCAGTGACCTGGGTTCAATCCTGACCCTCAATGCCACAGGTATGGATGTTGCACGTGCTCCATGTGATCCTATTGTCATCCAAAACTTGTATGAACTGCCAGATTCATTGGCTACTGTGTGTAGGGAGTGGTAGAAAATGGGGGGGGGGGGGGGGGGGGAATGTGGGGGAGAATGAGATGTGTGCAGATGGATGAGCTTATTATTTGTCTGACCATGCCATTGAAAAGAAATAATCCCACTGTGGACTGTATGTCTTGCATTATATTACCATGATAAATTATGATAATTGACAATGTTTTGAAAGGAATAAAATAACTCTATTCCTTAACTGTGGGAAAATAATTCTGGGAAAAAAAAGTTAACAATCTGAAATTTTGTACAGTTTGCATCACCACATTACAGATGACACAAAGGTTGGAAGTATTGTGGATACTGCAGGAAGTTGTCATAGGTTATAGACAGGATGTAGCATTGGGCAGAAAAGAGGCAAATAGAGTTCAATCCAGAAAACTTTCCGGGAGACATTAGGGGTCGGTTTTTTTTGTACAGAGATCAGTGGCATTGACAGGGATCATGGTGGAGCCTAGCACAATTGAAAGACTCTTAGACATATGGATGCAAGAAAAATGGAGGGTTATGGATGTGGTATTGGAAGTTCAGATTGTTAAGTAGATTTATATAGATCAGCATAACATTGTGGGCTGAAGGCCCTGAACTGTGCTGTACTATAACAGGGAGGAATGCAGTAGCACTAAAGTGAGTGCAGAGAAGATTTGTAAGAAACATGAGCTGGAAAAGGATGGTTAAGAAAGGAGGCCAAGAGATTTATAAGAAGCATACAAAATTTTGATCAGTCTGGTCAGGGTTTGCTTCTTTTTGCAGCAGACCCCTGGGTTTCCTGACAACTCTAGGATGATTCTATGGGTTCTGGGGGCTAAGTGTAAAGGCCAATATTGTACCTTCAATCTCTGGCGGTCGTGTTTGATGGGGTTGGCAGGTGCGGGATTGAGAGATAGTAGGCTCCTTCCACTATTTATGTTTGGTCCCAGTGGAGGGGATATGAGACTCAGTGCTGCTCCTCCTCCATTCTGAGTTGTCATGTGGTTGGGAAAGTTGGCAATTTTTATCCAAGGAGGCATTAATATATATTTGAGTCATTCTTTCTGCATCTGATCATCTGTTATTATGAAGCAATGTCTGCTTTGAGAGTCTGGAATCAGGCAAAAAAAAATGATGAGTCCTGCCTGTTGGAGCAAGCTGAGTGTAAGTGGGCAATTGATAATGAGTATGGCAATGTATATGTGGACTAAAGTTACTTGGTGCAGCTGAACAGGTACTTTGTTTAAAAAAATAATTTTGCCAACAGAGAAAGGTGATCAAAATAAAATATTCACAGTAATAGTGGTGCAAGGGGAAAAAATTATGCTTCAATAAATCAGACAGGTTTTTGTGTAGTTCTGAAATAGTTTTTATTGGGGTAATAAGGCTAGGTTCAAGAGCCTCGTTACTGTTCTGGAGGGAGAGGGAGGGAAAAGACTGTTTTTGAACCTTGAGGTTCTGGACTTCAGTCTTCTATACCCTCCCAAAGGTAACAGCAAAAAGAGATTGTGACCAGGGCAGGGTTAGGGCCAGAATTGAAGTTAGAGGGGTTATTGGGGGGCACAGTGCAATGCTCATTCAGCTGGGGGAGGGGGGTTGCTGTTAACATCATCTGCCTATCCAAGGTAGATGCTGAGAGAGCTGCTTTGATTGTGTCAAGTGTCACTAGATGCTAGTGATGCTTGACGCACACTAGAGATGCCGGAGGGTGTGGGGGGTGCGGGTCTGGTGATGAGCTATGGCCACGACCATATGGGGGGGCACAGCCCCTCGCTTGGGGAGGCAATGCCCACAGATGCCCCCCTTAGCCCTGACCCTGGACCAGGGTGATGGAAGTCCTTTATGATGGCTGTTGTAAATATATAATTCTCTCAAAGTGGGTAATTTATCAATTCAAACTGGAGTTAATCAATTTTTGTCTTTTATTTTTATTAAAAGTGTAAAACATTGTACTATTGCGTGCTGGGAGAGGATGAATTGATTCTCTAGAGGACCTGCTCATGTTAGATAAAGACATTTCTTCACATCTATTGGCTTCAGTCATCAGTGGTTCCACGACAAGTAGTCAATGGCTCAGGAGAGCAGAAATCAATGCTGCACAGTAGGCTGAGATTTGGTTTTCATTGTAAAATGCCTGCTTGCTCAGATGGTGAAGCAAGGGCTATCTTGGTGAAGATGTTTCCCTTTTTCAGAGGTGGCTGAGGCTCCCTGGATACGGGAAATGGTGCAAATTTTGCAGGGTCTCATCGTGCACCTTCTTAATGTTTGCTTCCCGGAGAACAGACAGTCAATCTCTGCAAAGAGACCTGCAGTGATTTTGCACCATAAAGTTGGTATTATAGTTGGCTGCCATCTGTAATCTTAAGCCTTCTTTCCAACCAGCATATCCTGACCTGAAGGGAAAACCTTTTTTCACTGTCGTACTGAAAATTGAAAATACCCATATGCAAAGGGACGGCGAATTCTCGTCAGGGCGTATCTAGTGTATGGCACGTGCTCTGGGCACCAATTGAAGGGAGGCACCACTGAGCAGTTTCTGCCCCCGGTGGTATCCTTCACTCCCCCATGCCCCCAGTGGTTCATGCATCTCCCCCGAGGTCTAGAAGTGGCGCATAAAGGACACACGATTAGCGTAGATGGAGGTCTAATTTGCCCTAGACCGACTCTGATTTTTTCTCCCCCGCCAACATACATACAAAGAATACACACCTCTTTCTTCTCTGCCTCATCCTCCCATTTTATCTCAACTTATTAAAAGAACAAAGCCATGTACAACATGGTGGCCAACAAGGCCAGCTTTCGCGAGACCTCTTTGTTGCCGATTATTTTGACGCATGGAATTTAAAAGGTGGCCACCCCTGCCATCAGCACAATTTTCTGTGGATATGCCCCTGATCCTTGTGCAGGATAGCCTGAAGGTAAATTTGCATGTTGAATTGGTGGTGAAGAAAGCACCAGTGCAATGCTGGCATTTGTTTCAAGCAAAACAGAGCATAAGAGCATGGATGTGATGTTGAGGCTTTGTAAAGCACTGGTGATTCTGCACTTTGAGTATTGTAAACAGTTTTGGGCTCATCATTTGAAAGAGGATATGCTGAAATTGGAGAGAATCACAAGGATGGTTGCAGGAGTGAAAGGGTTATTGTATGAGGAGCATTTGACAGCTCTTGGCCTGTACTTGTTGGAAGCTTGGAAAATAGGGGTGATCACATTGAAACATTTTGAAGGTTGAAAGGTATGGACTGAGTAGATGTAGAACTGTTGTTTCCCATGGTGGGAGGGTCTAGGACAAAAGGGTACCACTTCAGGATTAAAGGGTATCCATTTAGGAATTTCTTCAGCAAGAGAGTGATAATTTGTTGCCATAGGAGGTTGTGGAGTTGTGGGTGTATTTAAGGAGATATTTGTTCTTGATTATCCAGAGCATCAAATGTTATGGGGAGAAGGCTGGGCAGTGGAGCTGAGTGTGGAAAATTAATCAGCTCATAATTAAATGGCAGGGCAGATTTGATGGGCTGAATAGCCTATTTCTACTCCTATGTCTTATGATCTCTTCTAGCAGATTTTTATCTTTAAAAATGCTGATAATTATTTTCTCATCTGCCACTAAGCTTCACATGGCTACATCCTGTTTACGGGGTTTGTTTTAATTTTCCTATCTGCTCCAGATGGTAGCACTTAAGTTGTTTAAAGGTTTTCTAGCCCCTCTGGTGAATCAATCATAACAGGCACAGAAATATGTACATACTATGTAAATATAGACAACACTGCAACAGTAGTGATGGTCATTATACCAGTGCATCAGCAGGTGCCTTATGCAATGCTTTTAATATTTTATAATTAAATCAGTGCAAATCACAGCACAATTTTTTAAAAAAATCTATTAATTCAGGAATGTTATTCCATCATAAGCCATCTCAAAATGTGATTGTGATTTTTTTTTATTTAGCTAAAAATCCATGTAATAGAAAACATTGGCTTCCAATTATTTTCCACAAATTTTGGTTATAAGATCAGAATAGACGAGTTTGACACCTGTTTTAAAAAGTCAATTTCTGGTGATCTATTAAAGTTCAAGTTCAAAGTTCAAATTTATTGTCAGAATTCATGCATGACATCACACATTTACCTGAGATTTTTGTTCCTGTGGGCCAGGTAGAATGTCTAATTATTGGTAGAAGAAAGAACTGTACTCAAGTAAAGATACAAAAGAGAAATGTAAACAAAGATGGAAGTCCAAACAAACTGCAATAGAGAAAAGAAATATTCAATAATAAATAATGTGCAAAGAAAGAGTCCTCAAACGAGTTTCTGAGTTGTTGTTTAAGAGTCTGGAGGGTAGCAACTGTCCTGAACCTCATGGTACAAGTCTTATGACACCAATGCCCTCTTTCCTGATGGCACCAGTGAGAGCAGAACATATGCTGGGTGAAGTGGATCTTTGATGATTGCTGCTACACTCCGATGGCAGCATTCCCTGTAGATTTTCTCAATAGTGGGAAGAGTTTTGCCTCTCATGTACTAGTTTGTGTCCACTACCTTTTACAGGACATCCCATTCAGAGGTATTGGGGCTCCCATGCCAGGCTATGATGCAACAAGTCAGCACTACACATCAGTAGAAGTTTACAAATGTCATGCCGAGTCTCCTCAAAGCTCCTGAGAAAGTAAAGGCGCTGGGGTGCTTCCTTCATGATGACATTCGTGTTGGATACCAGGAGGTAATCTTGCAGCATATTAATTTCCTGCTCTCCTGCCCTAATTGACCCAATGAGATGAGAGCAATCATTCCAAAACAATGTCAATGTACAAGTAACTGTTAGTTTTGATAAGAAATCTGAAGTGCATCAGTGAAATGGAAAAAGCAGGAAATCTTTCTCTATGTGTAACAAGATCGATTTGTAAAAATTGGAATCACTCTTCTGATTTCAGATTTATTGTCAGAGTACATACACATCATCACATACAACGCTGAGATTCTTTTTCTGCGGGCGAGGCAGAATCACCACTTATTGGTAGTCTAATTTTTTTTTAAACTGTACATGGCGTATACATGAAAACAAAAAACTGTAAACAGATAATGAATGTAAACAAACCAACTGTACAATTCAGAGAGAACAAAAAAGTATCAGAAATATTTTCACACAATAGTTTTTGTTTAATTAGAAGGCCAAGGGACTTGTTCCATGCTGCAGAGTTGTACTTTTAAAATATATGACCAAAAAAAAGTCACAACACTCTAATATGTAAATGGATGATTTTTGAAGGTGACAGAACAGTTCCCCAATGACTGTTCTTATTTCATTTCACTTCTCTGTGTGAAAGAACTGTGACTCATAGCTTGTGACATTTGTGTAATGATGAGTGGGGAAAAAATAGAAATGGCTCATTGGTGAGCTACATTGTTTATTCAAAGAATATTTGGCTTCCAGGTGCAGTATAAATGGATATCCTTTATTATCCTTCAAAGACTTTTTTAAAAATGTGAGATGACTTATTGGTCCTCCAGTCTATGTGCATATTTTCCATTAAGGCAGGGTCAATCAGTTTTTTTTTAATTACAGGTACACGATCCTTTATCCGGTCATCTAAAATCTGGAAAGCTCCAAAATCTGGCAATGGGGAGAGAGGCGGCAGCACGAGTCAGGCTGCCGAGGGACCGAGGGACCAGTGGTTGGGAGAGATGGCACCATAATTTAGGTGGGCTTTCAGAAATCCAGAAAAATCTGAAATTTGGAACACACTGTCCCCCAATGGTTCCGGATAAAGGAACGTGTACTTGTACTTTTATACTTGCCATTTCTTGACATCACCAAGGAAGGGACAGTATGTTTGTGGATGATACAAAGGTTGGAGGAGTTGTAGATGGTGCTGAAGGTTGCTGTAGATTTAGGTGGAAAAGTGGCAGATGGAGTTTAATTTGGATAAGTGTGAGGTGATATATTTTGGAAGGACAAACCAGAAGGCTGAGTATAGGGTTAATGGTCAGTTACTTAAGAATGTGAATGAACAGAGGGGCCTTGGGGTTCAAATTCATACATCCCTCAAGGTCGCCGCACAGTTAAGAAAGCCTGTGGGATGTTGGGCTTCATTAATAGGCGGATTGAGTTCAAGAGTAGAGAGGTCATATTGCAACTCTACAAATCACTGGTGTGACCACACTTTAAGTATTGTATCCAGTTCTGGTCACCTCATTATAGGAAGAATGTGGAGGCTATGGAGAAGGTGTAGAGGTGATTTACCAGAATTTTGGCTGGATTGGAAAATAAGTCTTATAAGGCAAGGTTAGCAGAGTTGGGACTTTGCTTTTTGCTGTGTAGAAGGAGGAGAGGAGACTTAATAGAGATCTACAAGATGGAAAGGCATAAATAGGGTGAACAGTTAATGCCTCTTGCCCATGGCAGAAATAGCAAACAACAGAGGGCATTTCTATAAAGTGAAGGGAGGGAAATTTAGGGGAGACATCACGAGTATTTTTTTTTAATATATAAATGCAGAGAGTTTTCTGGAATGCCTTGCCAAGGATGGTGGTGGAGGCTGAAACATTAGGGGCATTTAAGAGACTCTTAACACCCTTTCACATTGGCAAACCATTAAATTGGCAAGTGAATGAACCATTTTGAAATATCACACTGGACCAAGGAAAACCAGTTCTGTGCATCCTATCACATTACCTACCCGGTATCACAGAGCAAATGGGTTCCTATCCTCCAATGGTGACGTCCTGATTGACTTATTACACATTCACAGGAAGTGAGATCTCCCCTTCTTAACAATGGTGGGCGACAATATGGTTCATATGATTGTCTCAAGAATGTGTGACTCTTTCACCATGCAGTCAAGTCTTATCAACATCATTAACAACAAAATGATGAAACATTGTCAGAGTCTTATCAAGTCCATTTACGTACTCTCAGGAGAAATGTTACTGGAGAAATTAAGGAGAAGCAGAGAGAAGTTTGAGGAGGAAATTCAAGTTGAGCTGTCTAGCCATAGAAGAAGACGTCTGGTTATATTCAGGTATTTTGAATAGCTATATAATAGTAGAAGAATGTGGAGGAGATAAAGACCACAGGGGCCCATGTTCTAGTCTAATGTCCCCAATAATTTTGATGATGAACAGTGGCAGAAACATTTTAGTACTTTTAACTTTGTAATCAAGCTCCTCGAGCCAGAACTGAGGCACAGGGCCACAGACTCAGACTTGCCATCACTTTGTCGTAGTAGCCATCCATCCGCTGAATTTTTGGTGTGGGTGAATTCCACTTTGAGCATGGTGGTCCGCCAAGATACTGTTGCATTGAGGGAGACCCTCAATTCATTGACCTGCTGAGTGGAGCTCGCCTTCAGAAGACAATCGATGTTTTTGCAGATAGCGGCTATCCAATGTGTGCTGGAGCTATCGATGGCACACATATTCCCATCATTGGTCCACATGACAATGCAGCAGCTTACTACAATCAGAAAGGGAGGCACTCTGTTGTTCTTCAAGCAGTTGTTGACCACAACTGCCAGTAAAGATCATGGCCTGAGTTACAATTATTTGTCTTCACCGATCAGTGTGTTTTCCAAATGTGCTTTTGTGGTTCCAGCTTCACAGATGTGTATGTGGGTAGGTCTGGTCGCACCCACAATGCTCAAGTTCTAGCCAACTCATTCATTTACAGTATCTCTTCCCACATGAACTAAGTCAATATGCCCCAAATACAGTGTGATGCTTGCAACATTACACAAAAGGTTGCAAGCACATGAAAAGGTCTGAAGTGGTTTATATATGTGTATATATGTACAAGTGTAAGGAGGGGATGACTGGGGATCAGATTCGATCCTTGTATGGTTCAATGGTCACAGGAGAACATGGTGCACTGGCTGGTTGAGCTGTCAGGGTTGTACGAGATACCTAAACATCTGCATTGCTCTGACCACAGGAATCCAAGACCATTAATGGAGTGGAACTTCCTGCATATTTGATTGGGGACCTACATACCCACTCAGGAACTGGCTGATGAAGAGATTCACACACCACCATGTGCTCAATCAATGGAAGCGAAAATTCAACTACTGACTGAGCTTCGCACAGATGACTGTGGAAAATACTTTTGGACATCTGAAAGGTCGCTGGAGGTGCTTGGCCAAACAACTTGACATCAGTACCACTTATGCATCTGATGTTGTTATGACCTGTGGTGCCCTACTTAATATATGTGAGATTAACAAGGAGCACTTCTTCCTCTATCATAATAATATCCTTCCTTGAGTTGTATGATCAGACCAATATTCCAGATGTTGTCGTCAGAATTCAGATTTATTGTCAGAGTACATAAAACCTTGAGATTTTTTTTCCTGTGGGTATAGCAGGATTACTACCAATTGGTAGTGAAACAAAAACTACATTTGTGCAATACAGAGAGGAGAAAAAAAGTGCAAAAGTAAGAGTCCTTAAATGAGTCTCTGTGTTTGTTGTTGAGGAGTCTGATGGTTGAGGGGTAGCAGCTGTTCCTAGTGGTGCGAGTTTTGTGGCACCTATTACCTTTTTCCAGAAGGTATCAACAAGAACAAGAGCATGTGCTGGGTGGTGAGGATCCTTGATGATTACTGCTGCTCTCTGACGGCAGCATTCCCTGTAGATGTTCTTGATTGTGGGAAGGGATTTGCCTGCAATATCCTGGGCTGTGTCTATTACAAAATGCAGGGCTTTATGTTTAGTGATATTGGTGTCCCCCCACCAGACTGTGTTGCAGCTGGTCAGCACACTTTCCACACACATCTGTAGAAATTTGCCAGGGTTTCCAATGTCATACCAATTCTCCACAAACTTCTGTAATCTGTATGAACTCCACTCCTATAATTATCTTTAATGTGCCTCGTTAACATTTCCTTAATTGTAGATTCCACCAAGTATCCTACCACTGAGAAGCAACTAGTTTGTTGTGCTGTTTCTTTTCTGTTGTATAGATTCAGATTTGGCTTTCTGGGTGCTTTTTTCCTCCTTGGAACAAATAGCACAAAATAAGTCCTTCAAAGTTATTGTGCATGCGTACTGGATCAACTGGTTTCCAATCTGTTGTATGCAGTAAATGCCAATTTAAAGAATCTCTTGTTATATCATAAAAATTTTGAATTTGTGTATAGTAAAAATCCTGATTATTGTTTATTAATTGCAGAAATTTTATTTTCCTCCAAAATGCATAGACGATATACTATTTTTAGCTGAAGGAGTCGGTTAATATTAATTTTAAGAACCTTGAGGCTGTCAAGAATGTAAGCTACACAATGACCTTCTTAGACATGCAGCACAGAAATGTAGCAGTGCAAGTTGTCCTTTTGCCCAGAGCACTGACTGAGAAGGTGAGAGGTGTCTGCAATGATGGGGAAATGTAATTATTCCTTTAATGCCATAGAATCTAGAACATGAAAGCACAGAAACAGGGCACTTCAGCCCTTCTAGTCTATGCCAAACCATATTTTTTTGCCTAGTCCCACTGACCTGCACCCAGTCCTTAGCCCTCCATACCTGTCCCATCTATGTACTTGTACAAATTCATCTTAAATGTTAAAATTCAGCCTGCATTCACCACCTCAGCTGGCAGTTCATTCCATATTCCCACCACACTCTGTGAAGAAGTGCCCCCTAATTTTTTTTCCTCTTTCACTCTTAACCCATGTCCTCTGGTTTGTATCTCACCTACCCTCATAGGAAAAAGCCTATCTACATTTACTCTGTCTATCGCCCTCATAATTTTAAACACCTCTATCAAATTTCCCTCATTCTTCTACACTCCAGGGAATAAAGTTCTAACTCTTTTAACCTTTCCCTATGACTCTGTTCCTGAAGTACAGGCAACATCCTAGTAAATCTTCTCTGCATTCTTTCAATCGTATTGATATTTTTCCTGCAGTTAGGTGACCAAATATCCTCCAAATTTTGCATCACCAATGTCTTATACAACTTTACTATCAGATCCTTATCCAACTGTGTCACCACTTTTAGGGAATTTAATATTTGTATTCCCAGTTCCTTCTATTCTACCGCATTCCTCAGTGCCCCACCATTCACTGTGTATGTCCTTTCTTGGTTTTACCATCCAAAAATTCAACACCTGTTTGCATTAAATTCCACATGCCATTTTTCATCCCATTTTTCCAACTGATCCAGATCCCTCTTTGAAAATCTTCTTTGCTGTCCACAACACCTCCAATCTTAGTGTCATCTGCAAACTTGCTGATCCAATTTACCAGATTATCATTTAAATCATTGGTTATAGATGACAAACAACAATGGTCCCAGCACAGATCCCTGAGGCACACCACTATTCACAGACCTCCCATCTGAGAAGCAATCATCTAGCACTACTCTCTGGCTTCTCATGCCCAGCCATTGTCAAATCTAGTTCACTATTTCACCACGAATACCTAGCATCTGAAACTTCCTGACTAACCACATCAAAGGCCTTGCTAAAATCTGATATGAACAACCCTTTTACATTTTGTTTGGGACCAAAGGGATTTTGTTACCACTACACAGGAAGAGCAATGGAAAATTCACCAGACAACGGCAAATTCAAAATAATAGTTTTTAAATTAAACTATTAATAACATAAGATTTCCTACTTATCTCTACATTTACCTAACTCTAAATTTAACCCCACTATGTGCAAGTGTGTGTGTGATTGTGTGTGTGTGTGTGTGTGTGTGTGTGTGTGTGTGTGTGTGTGTGTGTGTGTGTGTGTGTGTGTGTGTGTGTGTGTGTGTGTGTGTGTGTGTGTGTGTGTGTGTGTGTGTGTGTGTGTGTATAATTTAAGTCCCACTCTGAAAATTCAATCTTTAAAAGTTCAGCATCATTTTAATCTTGCTTGAAGGTCTTAAATTTTCAGTTCAGAAATAATTATAAAGTGATTTTAAACACCATATCTTCAGGCCTCTTTACTCACAATTCTGCTTTACACACAAAGAATCTGCCTTCAATTCCAAGAGATGGAAAATATGGTTATTTTCTTCCATAATGAATTCACAAACCCAAAAAAAGTGTTAAACAAATATGGTTATCTTCTTCCTCAATGAAGTCAAAAACCAGACAAGGGTTAAACAAAGTGGCCAAACACAAAAATGGACCCAGTATAAATCTGTCCTCTTTTCCAAAGAGACAGTGAAGTGGTCTTCTTTAATTCAAAAGCCACTGATTCTGTGTTCCCCTTCCCCATGAGTAACACATAGCAGCACTTATTCTGGTTACTGTAATTCAACCCTGTCTTTCACAAGGTTTCAACCTCTGTGTCACAGGTTTTTTACTTCTGTCAACTTGAAACTGAACTGACTATTTGTCTCTCATTTCAATAATATATTTCTCCAAATCGTGCAGCAATTACTGGAATTTTATACAATTTCCAATCTCAGAGTCTTGTAAACCATGTGATCTGCATAAATCTGTCTTGTAGACAACTTGACTCCGAAAGATCACCTCACTTCTGTTTCAAAGGCTTTAGTATATCACTCTCATTCCTCTGTTTTATTTCTCTTGTTCAAGAGGGCTTGTAGTTTAAAATGGATGGCTTCCTCAGCAGTTCTTATTGAGTTATCAAGACCCACTTCAAATCCATTAGCTTTGTCCTTCCCAGACTCTGACTCTGAGAATACACTCTTCTCTAAGTAAAATGGTATATCTGTAAATGTGCTGCGGACAGTTTGTGACCCTGTACCAGTCCACACCTAAGAATACAGATATAATAATATTAACTCTATAATTTACTTAACTAAGAAATTTTTATATATGAGAAATATAGTTTAACATTAAATTAAAAATTAACACAAATCCATTACCTCCATGTAGACAACATCCACAGCCTTTCCTTCATCATCTTCCCTGGTAACTTCCTTGAAAAACACTAAGATTGGGTAAACATGACCTACCATGCACAAAGCCAAGTTGACTATCTGTAATCATTTTCTGGCTATCCAAATAATTGTATATCCAATCTCTTAGAACACCTTCCAATAATTTACCTAATATTGATGTCAGTCTCACTGGCCAATAATTTCCAGGGTTAATTTGGAGCCTTTTTTAAAACAACAGTACAACATGAGCTATCCTCCGGCACCACACCCGTAGCTAAGGATATTTACAATATTTCTGCCAGAGAGCAGTTTCTACACTAGCCTACCTCAAGGTCTGAGATAATATTTTGTCAGGACCTTGGGATTAATCCACCCTTATAGGTTCCATGATCTCACTGCTTGTTTTCCTTACTTCCCATGACTCATTTATTGAGTGAAAATGTATGAAGATTTTTTTTTTTTATTTAAATCTCCCCATTTTGGTTCTATTCAAAGCCAATGACTCTGATCTTTCGGGGGACCAATTTTGTCCCTTACTATCCTTTTGCTCTTAATATACCTGTCAAAACCTTTAAGATTTTCCTTCACATTGTCCTTCACATTGTCTGCCAAAGCCTTCCTGATTTATTTCTTGAGGTTTTTCTTCCATTTTTTAAACTCCTCAAGTACCTCATTTGCTCCATGTTGCCTATACCTGCTATACACCTCACTCTTCTTCCAAACCAGATCCCCAATATCCTATTAAAAAACCACGATTCCCTATGCCTGTTAAGTTATTACTGGAACATACAAAATCTGTACTCTCAACATTTCACATTTGAAGGTCTTCCACTTACCTCATACATCCTTGCCTGAAAGCAACTTATCCCAATCCTCACATCCAAGAGAGTTTCTCATTTCCTCAGTATTGGCCTTCTTCCAAATTAGAATCTCAACCTTAGGCCCAGACCTATCCTTCTCCACAATTAACGAAACTAATAGCATCATAATTACTGGACCCAAAGTGTTCCCCTACACATCCTTCTGTCACCTGTCCTATCTCATTCCCAAAAAGGAGATGCAGTGTTCCATTCTCTCTCGTTGGTACCTCTATATATTGATTTAGAAAACTTTCCTGAACACATTTGACAAACTCTAAGTCATCTGGCCCTTTTATAGTATTGGAGTCTCAGACATCATGTGGAAAGTAAACCCTCTCCTCAGGAAACCTTACATTTACTGCAGCTGCCTACTATCTCACGACAGATTTGCTCTTCCAATTCTCAGTAGTCTATAATATAACCCCATGAGTGTGGCCTCACCTTTCCTGGTCCTCAGCTCCACTCATCTAGCCTCAGTAGATGAGCCATCTGGACTGCCCTGCCTGACCACAGCTGTGATACTTTCCCTGATAAGCAATGCCACGCTTCCCCCTTTCATCCACCCCACCCCCCCCCCCCACCCCCCTAGTTCTATCACATCTAAAAAAATGGAAACCTGGAATATTGAGCTGCCAGTCCTGCCCCTCCTGCAATCAAGTTTCATTAATTGTCACAATGCCATAATTCCATGTGCCTATCCACACTCTAGGCTCATCTGCCTTTCCTACAATATTCTTTGCATTGAAATAGATGCACCTGAGAACATTTCAACCACATTCAACCTGCTGACTTCTAACAGTGTATGCAATTTTAACATCATCTTTTCCCTCTTCCACTCCTCTATCTGCTCTGACAGTCTGATTTCCATCCCCCTGTAAACCTACTTTAAAACCCACCAGAGCAGAACTAGCAAACCTTCCCTCAAGGATATTAGTCACTCTCCAGTTCAGATAAAAACTGTCTCGTCGGAACAGATCCAAACTTCCTTGGAAAGAGCCCAATGATTCAGAAACCTGAAACCCTATGACTTGCACCATGTCTTTAACCACATGTTAAGCTGCATTATCCTTCCATTTCTAACCTCACTAGCACATAACATGGGTAGCAATCCTGAGATAGCAACACTGGAGGTTCTGTCCTTCAACCTTGCGCCTACCTCCCTAAAGTCTCCTTGCAGGACATCCTCACCTTTCCTACCCATGTCATTGGTCCCTACGTGAAACATGACATCTGGCTGCTTACCCTTCCTCCTGAGAATGCCATGATCTTGATATGAGATATCTCAGGGCCTGACACCAGGGTGATGACATACCATCAGGGATACTCTATCTCTTCCATAGAACTTCTTATCTGTCCTCCTAACTATGGAATCCCCCCACTACTACAGCTCACTTCTTCTCCTCCCTTCTTTTCCTAGCCACAGGACCAGACTCAGTGCCAGAGACTTGGTCACAGTGGCTTGTCCCTGGTAGGTTACCCCCTCCAACAGTATTCAAAATGCTATACTTGTTATTGAGGGGAATGGCCACAAAGGTTCCATGCACTTCCTGCCTGTTCCCTTTCCCTCTCCTAAATGTCATCCTCCTGCTTCATCCCTTCTGCCTCCAGAAGGACGCAGAGTTCATACAATTCCACTCCAATTCCTTAACTCAGCCTGTCAGGAGCTGCAGCTGGTTGCACTTCTTACAGAAGAATTAATCAGGGATACTACTCACTTCTCTGATGACCCACGTTCTGCAAAAGGAGCATTCCCCTAACTTGGCTGCCATTCTCACTGTTTATGACTAGAGCAGTGGTTCTCAACATTTTTTTCTTTACACTCACATACCACTTTAATCCCTATGCCATATGTGCTCTGTGGTTAGTAAGGGATTGCTTAAGGTGGTATATGGGTAGAATGAAAAAGTTTGGAAACCACTGTTTTAATTGTACCTAATTGACAATGCACATGGTTTCATAACCAAAGGAAATGGGCCAATGATAATTTTTCTCAAGTAAAATATTTCAGTAACAATTGGGTCTAGAGCAGTGATTCTCAACCTTTCCTTCCCACTCCCATGCCACCTTAAGCAATCCCTTACTAATCACTGAGCACCAATCACATAGGGATTACTTAAATTGGTGTGTGAGTAGAAAGAAGGTTGAGAACCACTGGACTAGAGGAAGAAAATACATGATATACAAAACCTACTTTTTTTCTAAGCTTACCTGCTGAATCCTTTTTGTTTCTTGAAAAGGATGGCCCTTTTTTACTTCAACTCCTACTACCCCTCGCGTCTTACTTGTTCTCGTCGAAGCCTGTTGAGCCTTACCACTCTGATTCAGTCTACTCCAACGATAACTGCTCCCTCGATGACCATTAGACATTATTTATTAAACAAATCAAAACATATCCAAACTCTAAAATTTGTGTCTCTGAATATTTTAGGATATCATTGGTACTGAATTAAAGAATTTGGATTTAATTTTGTAAATCTTTTTCACTTGATAGAGATGCTAATTTTCTGTAACTGATGTATTTTACCTGACTTCATTTATTTGATTGAAGAGTATGTGCCATATTGCTAACCAATTAGTATATTAAAGACATGTGTCTTTTTTTGCTGAAGAAGCCAGATAGTTTCTGTCATATATAAATAAGCTTATTTTATCACATAGTAAACTGAGAAACAGATCAGTCGTATTGTAAATCACACACAATTTTGTAATATATGGAGTAAAACAGAGTGGCACAGAGAATGCATCATAATTACAAAAGGCAATAAACTACAGGAGCAAATTAACACAGGAATAGCAGGCCTTTTTTGTGTGATAGTTTTAGTATAATTCTGTTATTAAGTTATGGTTCTGCATATTTAGCATCAATGTTTATTAAGGTGTGATATACTGTGTAGAGTAGCTGTATCTCTGTTGCTGTATTCCAAATACAAAATTGGAGATCACTGTCTTTCAAAAAGTCATTTGGTCAAATGGCACTTAGCATTTCCATTCATGTATTTAGTTAGCAATTAATGAATGACATCTCCATCGGGCACACAAAACTCAAAACGGTCAACCAGTTTACCTATCTCGGCTGCACCATTTCATCAGATGCAAGGATCGACAATGAGATAGACAACAGACTCGCCAAGGCAAATAGCGCCTTTGGAAGACTACACAAAAGAGTCTGGAAAAACAACCAACTGAAAAACCTCACAAAGATAAGCGTATACAGAGCCGTTGTCATACCCACACTCCTGTTCGGCTCCGAATCATGGGTCCTCTACCGGCATCACCTACGGCTCCTAGAACGCTTCCACCAGCGTTGTCTCCGCTCCATCCTCAACATCCATTGGAGCGCTTTCATCCCTAACGTCAAAGTACTCGAGATGGCAGAGGTCGACAGCATCGAGTCCACGCTGCTGAAGATCCAGCTGCGCTGGATGGGTCACGTCTCCAGAATGGAGGACCATCGCCTTCCCAAGATCGTGTTATATGGCGAGCTCTCCACTGGCCACCGTGACAGAGGTGCACCAAAGAAAAGGTACAAGGACTCCCTAAAGAAATCTCTTGGTGCCTGCCACACTGACCACTGCCAGTGGGCTGATAATGCCTCAAACCGTGCATCTTGGCGCCTCACAGTTTGGCGGGCAGCAACCTCCTTTGAAGAAGACCGCAGAGCCCACCTCACTGACAAAAGGCAAAGGAGGAAAAACCCAAAACCCAACCCCAACCAACCAATTTTCCCCTGCAGCCGCTGCAACCGTGTCTGCCTGTCCCGCATCGGACTTGTCAGCCACAAACGAGCCTGTAGCTGACGTGGACTTTTACCCCCTCCATAAATCTTCGTCCGTGAAGCCAAGCCAAAGAGAGAATGCATGACAATAAAGCCTTCAGTCACATAATCCGTACTCAACACTTCCACTAATCCTCTATTGACCCTATTTTTTTTTAATTATCCCCACATTCCTATTCTTCTCTGCTTCTATCGCTCACCTCCACTAGGTATAATTTACAATTCTCAACTAAACTATCAATCTTCATGTCTTTGATAGAGCCTTTTTCAATAGGCATCAAAAGTGATGCATACTGTTACGAGCCCAGAGGACCACAAAACTCAGCAGTAACAAACATTCAACAAGACAAATGGCTACCCAAACAAAAACTGCCCCCAATTTTCTTTGAAAACAGGATCACATTTTAACTTATCACTATTAACTTAACCAATCTAACTTAACCCCCTTCCAATTCCAAGTGCCCATGCATGCAATGTGTGTGCAAGTTTAGAAAAGTTCCTTGGTTCACAGTCCAATCTCATTTCTCATTCCTCCAAGTTCACTGGTTGCAAGCAATTCTTATACTGTGCACAGAATTCAACATTCACGAATTTCATCAGGCTTTAGTGTTTGAAAGGTAAATAGTTACTGCTCAGGAAGGATCCCGTCGTTTTTCAGAGAGAGACTGGTTGATCCTGGACACAAACTGATCCCTTTTAATCAGCCATGTCAGTGTCTTGCCAAAGAAACTTGCCCCATCAGGGTTTTCCAGATGAAAACCTCCATCTCTCAGGTCATCACAGAGTTCCCTTTTGTTTCTCTTATTTCAAGTGGAACATTAGGCATCCAGTCCTCTCCTCTTGTAGGAACCACAAGGGCCTTGACCAGGCTGAACTAAGCACTCACAACCAGGCTTCCAAATGGGGTTTTCCACAAGCGTGCCAGTCCCAGCTGTTGCTGATGACTATAAAACTGCAAAACTGAATTTTCTCTCTCACACACCCACACCCACACTTTCACATACACGGAGAAAGCCTGTTTGACTCTCTCTGCTTGCAAAACCACATGAACCTCTTAGAACAGTAAGCTACACTCCAGACAGCCTGTGTCACCGAACTACTCCTCCAATCTCTTTCATCTGTTGCTTTTCAAAACAACAATCCATTAGTGAGGTCTTTTGGGCACTCCCCAAAGATTTTGCAAAGGTCCCTAGGAGCCACCTTGCCTGGCTCGAGCAGAGCTCCTGTATTTTAAATGAGATCTGTTCTGAAGTGATTGTATGTGACCTACACTAAAAAGCTTTGCCCAATTTATCTACAAAAAACATATCTATAACAATACAAACACAACATAATCTGTCACAATACAAAATATTAACAAAATTGCATTCCCACATTAAATAACATTTACAATATTAGCTGTAGATCTGTGATGGAATGTTGTGTGTTCATGGTACCCAGAGCTCCAAAATAGAGACCATAACTCCCCGACAATGTTAAGGGAGAACTAGTTTTACAGAGATGCTACTATTGTGTGAAGTGCTAAATAGAGACCTTGTTTGCTCTCCTGGATGAACCTTGCACTTTTTAAAAAAAAACAAAGAGAAGCAGGTGAGTTGTCCTTGGTGTCTTAATCTTAAAAAAGAAGCAGCAGGAGTAGCCTAGTTTGCCCATTGTTGCTATTGTAGTACTCGTGGACATGGCTGAACATTGGCCTCTGCACCATTTAGATGATTTAACTTTCAAACACAGCACCCCCTCCAAACAAAATATTTTCAAAAAATGGTTGAGCTCGCTTTCTTGTGTTGTTATTTTTTGGAGCTGGTGTTCATGATGACGGCACTTCTGAAGTATTCCACTGACCTAACAGGTATTGAAATAACTAATAAAGTTATTAATTCCTACAATTACATTTCATCCATCTTGTGATATTCGTAATCATGATTTTAAATCATGTATGAAGATGGCACCTGGCATTCCTGACATGGGATCATTTAATCTGGACGTATGTTCTCTAGTTAGTGAATGGCCAGGTGGGTAACTTGAATTGGATGCGCTGAGAATTTATAGATGCTATTCTTTCTCAAATCCTTCATTATTGTGCTCTTGTATATTCTTTAGAATAATTCTTTGTTTTTTCATTCCTGCTCTGCAATTCAAGTAGGACTTGCCAATAGATTCCATTGAATCTCTGGAGTTTGAAATGAGGAAATCCAGGAAAGATCAGTTTCTTCCTTTACATATTTCAGTGAGAGGTTGGATGAGATAAAAGCTTTATATATTCACTTTTTTTATTGAAATTGCTGAAGTAAGGACACATTAAATAGCCATCAAGAATTTAGTAGTCCCTTTCTGGCCTACTCTAGTTATCATTACATATTTTTCCACCCTAATTATATGATCCTTGAAATTTCTAAAATTCCTCTCACCAGAGTACTCTCCACCTGCATCCTAGATCCCTCGCTAATGTTCTCAGATAAGTATTTAAACCCTTCGCCACAGTCTTAATAGTTCAACTAGCTACATCATGTGTTCCACCCCAATTTCAAATGAAGCCCAAGGTAACAGAATAGCTTCTCCTTTCTCCACAACTGGTATCAGTGTGTCCTGAATGAAACCCATTCGTCATCAAACATCCCATTTTCTAATTTGATAGATCCTATGCCAATTTGCATGTACACCAATAAATGAGTTCTCAGGTTAGGAAGGTCCTGTGTGTGGTGGGGGGGGGGGGGGGGGGGTGTTGTGGCCATGCAGAGGAACTGAGCAGACATGTTCTGAAAGAGCTCTCCAAGAAAAATATTAAAAAGATGGTTTGAAAGTTCAAAATTCAGAATTTCACATCAAAAATGAATAAAACTAGTATTAAATGACCAAGCAACCAAAAACAAAAAAGTGAAGAAACAGTAGATCAGCCAGGAACATCGAGTGAAAGGCTGATGCAGAGTGGTACTGAAGGAGAATTGGGACAGGCTGAACCCAGCAGAGCAGGTGGAACCGGCCCTAGATATAGCTAGCATCTTGAACAAGATGGAAACCTTATGCACTCGCTTTACGTGCGTTGAATCAACGATAAAATACATATTGGAAATTAAAGAAATCATAGAACATTTAACAGAACGAATGACGCAAGTAGAGTCTGAGCTGGACAAAACATAAAAACAGGCTAAAGACACTCGAAGAAAAAGCAAAAACGTGGGAGACAGATAGAAAAGGAATGATGGATAAGATCGATCATATGGAAAATTTCAGCAGGAGTGTGGTGGTACACCACCAGCCTACTTCAGGGGGCAACACCTGCACCTGCAGGAGTGTACCGCCAGCCTACCGCAGGGGGAAACCTCTGTACCTGCAGGAGTGTAAGGGAACAGGACAACACCTGGCCGGCTGTCATTCAGTCAGCCTGAAGGTATCAAGCCCCACCCAATCGGGTGTCAATCACCCTCCGGGATAGGATCCTGCGCCAGCCTCCCGAAGCTCACTTAGAGTTACTGCAGCTACAGCCAGCCTGGCTCTGTGGAAGTCTTTGTGGATTAAAGCCTGTTGTACAGTCTATTTTTGCATGTGTCTGATTCTGGCTAACAGTGCACCACAAGGAGTAATGATGAAAGAAGGAATCGAGGGTAAAAACTCGGTGAGCTTTTTTGAAACATAGATCCCACAAATGCTGGGGCAAAACAAACTAAATGCAAGGCTGAAAATTGAAAAGGCACACAGAACCCTCAGACCCAGAAGAACCGGGAATCAACGACCATGACCCATCCTGGTAAAACTTTTAAGTTACTGGGAGAGAGATGTGATCTTGGGAGCAGCCTATGAATATTCAAAAAATAAAAATGGCGCACTAATGGTGGACAATGAAAAAGTAATGTTTCTCCAGGACTTCAGCTCTGCCTTGGTCAAACAATGAAAAGAATTTGACAAAGTAAAGAGACAACTGCGATCCAAAAACTTAAAATATTCAATGACTTATCCAGCGATGCTGAGGGTCAGTGTCTCAGAAGGTAGTCAAAGAAATTTCAAGAATAAGGAAGTGAAAGAATTTTTACTAAAGCTGTGAAAAGATTAAAACTGCCAGATAAGAAGATTGAAAAGACTAAAATAGGACTAACTGAAAAATGTATGTTTTTTTCCAATCTTATAGTATTGAACTCTTATTTTTACTGCTAAAAGGAAAAAAAAACAAATCACTGTAATATACATGGAGAGCTCTGGAGAGAAAGGAAAGTGGAAAGGAAAGTAGCAGGATTTATTGGCGTCGGGAGAGGAGCAGTTTTTAAAAATGTCACTAAAGAGAGGGGTTCTTCATCTTCAGAAAATTCTACGGGCATTTTTTGTGGGGTTCTGGTTTTACTGCTTACATTACTGTCTGTGTGTATTTTTTTAAAGGGGAAATGTGTGTTTCTTAAAAGGGAAATATTTCTTAAAAGGGAAATGCTGCAGTATTATTAAAAAGTTGGGAAGATTTTATTGTTTATACAATATTTGAAAAAATGGTATGAATAAAAACCCTAAATTTATTAGTCTTAATTTTAATGGGTTAAACTGGATGGTGAAAAGGAAAAGGGTCTTGGTATACTTAAAGATATTAAAAGTAGATATAATCTTTCTACAGGAAATGCTTCTTACTACATTGGAATATGATAAATTGAAAAGAGGATGGGTAGGACAAATAGTATAATCTTCTTTTGGTTCAAAGGCAAGAGGAATAGTGATTCTAATTAATAAAAATACACCAGAATTACATTGATTGACCGGGCCAGAAGGTATGCAATGTGACATTGTAAAATTTATGGAGAAGCACAGACACTTATGAATATCTATGCCCCAAATTATGTTGATGAAGCCTTAATGAAGAATATTTTCTTAAAACAGCAGAGGGAAGGCAAAATATATTGGTTAGAGGAGATTTAAATTATTGTTTCGACCCAATATTAGATAGATCTACAAGAACAGTAATGAGGGTGAAAGTGGCAAAAACCACAATTTCATATCTTATATTGAAAGCAATTAAATGAGAGAGAGCGCGAGAGAGCGAGCGAGAGTCTATTCCTTTTACACAAGGGTACATGATTCATATACAAGGAATTATTTATTTTTAATGTCTGCCCAGTTAAAAAGTAGAGTCATAAAAACAGAAAGGCTTTTATCAGACCATTCACCACTAACATGAACTATTGCAATAATGGAAAAGCCAGAAAATGCATAGAGATGGCATCTCAATGCCACATTAATCAAAAGAACAGACTTCTGATAGTTTATTAAGAGACAGATAGAAATATTTTGCGAAACAAATCAGCCATTTACTAATAATAGCTTTTTGATATGGGACACGCTCAAAGCATACTTGAGGGGAGCAATTATATCCTATACAAAAAAATCTTAAGGGATAATATATGGCAGAAGTAAACAATTTGGAGAAAGATATTACAGAATTAGAAAAAATATCAAAGAACAGGACTACAAGAAGAATACAGACTACTGAAGAATAAAAAGATAAGATACAAACATATAGAAAAGCTATATTAAAACTAAACAAAAATATTATGAGTTAGGCAAACAGGAACATAACATTAAAACAGAGGAGTCATCAAGAATAATAAATGGTATAAAACAGAGAAAGATACTCTAACACATAAACAAAAGGAAATCAATGATACCTATAGACAATATAACACAAAATTTCACAATAAAAATAACTAAGAGATGAGAATAAAATGTAAGAAATTCTATCAAATGTTGAACTTCCAAAACTAAAAGATAGAGAAAGGATAGAACAAGCAACCCCCCCTCCCCCCCTTTATCAGAGAAGAGATGGAAAAATCCCTGGGTACCCTACAGGCTAATAAATCACATGGGGAGCATGGATTTCCACCCCAGTTTTACAGACAATTCAACGAATTACTAATACCCCTATTAATGGATGTTCTGGGCCAAGGAGTAGAGACACAGACCATCCTGCATAATTTTCAAATGCTTTTATTACAGTACTACTAAAAAAGGATCCATTAAAAACTTTATCATATAGACCAATTTCACTGTTAAATGCTGATAAGATACCAGCAGAAGTGTTGGCTAATAGATTAGGACAAGATCCACCAAAACTGATACATAAAGACCAGGTATGATTTGTTAAAGGAAGACATTCCTCAACCAATCTAGGAAGGTTATTTAGTATAATACATATGGCAATATTTGAATGGAATTCAAGTATTATTGTCTCCCTGGATGTGGAAATAGCCTTTGACTGTTTGGAATGGTCCTTTCTATTTAAAACACTGGAAAAACTGACATAGGCAGAACATTTATTAACTGGATAAAACATTTATACCATAAACCACAAGCTAAAATTATAACCAATAGCCAGATGTCAGCAGTGTTTCCCTTGAGTAGATTGAGTAGACAGGGATTCTCTCTGTCCCCAGTACTTTTTCTACTAGTGATTGAACCACTAGCAGAGGAAATAAGGGATCAAGATATAAAAGGCTTCAAAATTGGACAAGAAGAACACAAAATTAGCCTATTTGCCAACGACATGCTACTGTACCTATCAGACCTGTTAAATCTAGAAAAAGACCAGCAGAAATGGAGAGATGTACTGATCACTTTAGTGGAAAGGGTTAATTGCGTCAGAATGAAAGTAATGCCCAGGCTACAATATCGTTCCCCCCCCCGCACCCCCCCCCAAATCACTGCCTATTTTGTTACCCAAAATATTCTTTAAATTATTAAATAATTATATGTAATAACAAGGCACCAAGAATTGCATTGGAAAAAAACTGACATAAAACTATGTGCTGGGAGGACAGATATCCAGATTTTTAAAAAATACTACCTAGCTGCACAGGCTAAATTTCTCACAGCCTTCTTTGTGGAAGACAGCCCCCCCTCTTGGATTCAAATGGGAATGCAGTCATTGGAGGAGTGGGAAGTTAAGGATTTTATGTATAAATCACTAAAAAAAATACATATTCCCATACTAATATATATCATCAGAACGTGGAAGGAAATTAATGAATGTAGAGGGGGAAAATTAGGGATAGTAATAAAAGTGACACTGCGTAAAAATATTCTCTTTGGCTTGGCTTCGCGGACGAAGATTTATGGAGGGGGTAACAAGTCTACGTCAGCTGCAGGCTCGTTTGTGGCTGACAAGTTCGATGCGGGACAGGCAGACACGGTTGCAGCAGTTGCAGGGGAAAATTGGTTGGTTGGGGTTGGGTGTTGGGTTTATTCCTATGAACATAGGCAATTAAATATTGAATTTGTGGTATGACACAGAAGGAATTCTGAACAACTAAAACATAAATACAGAGTGGCCAATGGGGTCTTCTATTGTTTTCTCCAGCTAAGATTGTTCCTAAGAGAAAGATGGGGACCAACATTGACCCCACCTGAAATTAGTGAAATGGAACAAATGGTATGGATGGGGAATACACCCAAATTTATTACAAAGATCCATTATGCGCTCCAAACTGAAAGTGCAAAACCAAGTTTACAGAGGTCAAGGGAAAGATGGGAGTTAGACTTGGGTGTCATAAACTTAGAAAGAAGCTGACCAGATTGATGTATGGACAGTATGATATTTATTTGAAAAATCATTAATAATAATACGTTAGTCAATAACAACATTTTTGTATGAATGTATGTAAAAAATTCAAAAGAAGAAAAATTAATAATAAAAAAATCAAAATTAAATCCTCACCCACCCTCCCACCCCATCAGCCAACTCTCTTAAGGAGAGCCAAAAATATATGAACAGAAACTAAAAAAAAATAATAGATCAAAGTATATCTAAATGCATACATTCCAAACAAGGTAGCCACTTATTAACAAAAAAAAATTATCATGCAGAACATATGTAATTTTTTCCATAACAATTCAAGCTTTCAATTCATTATGCCATCGCATTATATTAATCACTGTATTATCTTTACATGTACTTCTACACATTTTTGAGCTATGGATAATGCTAAATATACAAATGCAATTTGAAATTTATCCAACCCTAATCCCCTTAAAGGAATCATATAACCCATTTAAAAAAATGGATAGATCTAATGGTAACTTAAACTTATACAATTTTTCCAAAATTAACTTAATTTCTTCCCAAAATGGTTGTACATACACACAGGACCAAACAATATGCAGAAACGTTTTAACACATGTATCACATCTAAATCAAGAATCTGAATTATTGAAACCACATTTTTTCAATTTCACAGGAGTTAAATATAACTGATGTAAAAAACAAATTATAATTAACCATTCCATATCATACATTCATCAATTTAGTAACACTATCATGACACATGTCCAATATTCTTCAGGAAAAACAAAAGTTATTTTCCCATTTAAGGTTAGATTTCTCCCATTCCAGCTTATCCATATTATCTTGTAATACTTGATACATAACAGAAATATAGCCCTTTTTTGGTATAGAAGAAATCAAAGACTCGAATTCCAACAATACTGGTAAAATCATCTCTCTACCATAAATATTTTTCACCAAAGATCGAATTTGATAATAGACAAAGAATTTTCCGCAATATCAAAACATTCTTTCAATTGATTAAAAGAAAGAAACTATCTTTCTACAAAGCAATCCTGTAATGTTTTTATACCTTTAGAATCCCAAGTCTTTAAACAACTATTAAATATTGAAAAAGGAATAAGCTGATTATTGTATAATGGCATTAAAATAGACAATTTATCTTTTGATCCTATCATTTTATTTTCTTTTGTCCATAACATCAATAAATCTTTTAATATCGGCATATTATACTCCTGTAACAAATTGATGTTCCACCAAAATATAAATTGATGCATTGCAATTTCAGAAATGCATCGCATCTCAACTTTAGCCCAACCTAGAGGCCAATCCAAATCCATCAAACCACTAATAAATTTGAACTGGGCTGCTTCATAATAGTTCTAAAAATGAGGTAATTGTAACCCACCTAATGCATAATAATGCAAGTAAGTTTACTTAATGCTACCTGTGGTAATTTACCTTTGCATAAAAATTCCCTAGTGACTTTATTCAAGTCCTGAAAAAAATTCTTTGTAAGAAAACATAGTATTGATTGAAACAAATATTGAATACGAGGAAAGATGTTCATCTTAATGCAATTAACCCGACCAATTAGAGTTAACGGAATGTCCTTCCACTTAATTAAGTCTGCTTTAATCTTTTTTCAATAATGGAACACAATTTAATTTATATAAAGATTGATATTCAGTATTCACAATTATTCCTAAATATTTAATTTTATCTGACCATTTCAAATTAATAACATTTTTATACACTGAGTAATCTTCACCAACCAGTAAAATTTCACTTTTATCCCAATTAATTTTATATCCAGACAATGTTCCATACTGTAATAAACATTCCCATTAATGTGGCAAAGATTGTTCTGGGTTTGTTAAATATATCAAAACATCATCTGCAAACAAATTAATCTTATACTCTTCATCCATAACCCTCATCCCTTGTATCTGTTCATTTTGCCTTATTAATTAAGTGAATGGTTCAATAGCCAATGCAAACAGGGCTGGTGACAATGGACAATCTTGTCAGGTAGAATGAGTCAATTTTTAAAAAATGATGAAACTTGACCATTTGTTACCACCCTAGCAGTCAGGTTTGTATATAAAGCTTTAACCCAACCAATTAAAAAAGGGCCAAATTTAAACATCTCCAAAACTTTAAATAAAAAATCCCATTCGACCCTATCAAAGGCTTTTTCTGCATCAAGTGAAACCACTATTGGATGGTTGAGTTGCTGTCGATATGCATTGACCAAACTAATTCATCTAAGAATATTATCTGAAGCATGTCTACATAGGAACATAGGAAGTAGGAACAGGAGTAGGCCAAAAAAATGGCCCATTGAGCCTGCTCCGCCATTCAATATGATCATGGCTGATCTAATTTATGACCTAACTCCACCTACCTGACTTCTCCCCATATCCCCTAATTCCTCTACCATGTAAAAATTTATCTAACCGAATTTTAAATATGTTTAATGAGGCAGCCTCAGCCACTTCCCTGGTTAGAGAATTCCAAACTCCTCAGTTTGTTTATTTTTAATAAAACCTATTTAGTCTACATGTATCAATTTAGGCAAATATTTAGCAAGTCGATTTGTTAACATTTTGGCTATTATTTTATAATCCACATTCAATAAAGAAATAGGTATATACGAAGACACCTTTAACAGATCTCTATCTTTCTTTGGAATTACAGTAATTGGAGCACTAGAACAAGATTCTGGTAACTCAATGTTCAGTCACTTGTTGTAATACCTCCCCAAACACTGAAGAAAAATCTTCATAGAAAACTTTATAAAATTCTACTGAAAACCCATCATCACCTGGTGACTTGCCATTAGGCATTTCCAACATGGTTGTCTTAATTTCCAAATCAGTAAACGGAGCTTCCAAATATATATCCTTTTCTTCTAATGCTGATAACATTAATGTAGATAAAAAAGAATCAATGCATCCATTATCCTGTCTCCCCTCAGAAGTATATACATTTTTATGAAATGAATAAAACTGGTCATTAATTTCCTGAGGTTCATTGGTAACTATTGAATTATTTTTAACAGTATTAATAACCGTGAAGTCTGTTCCTTCTTTAACAGCCATGCAAGTACTTTATGTGCCCTCTCACCCAATTCATAATATGTTTACTTGGATCGATTAATTAAACATTCAAATTGACGTCTGTAACATATTATAATCACAATTTCAATTTAGTTAAAGCTATTTTCTGATCTTGTGTCACTTTCTTCTGAAATTCTTTCTCCAGTTCATCAATTTGCTTGTCCAATTTAAGACTTTCAGTCATGTACCCTTTCTTAACTTTAGTAGTATAACTAATTATCTGCCCTATTAAGTAAGCTTTTAACGCATCCCATAACACAAAATGACTTAACTGAATTAGCATTTTAAGTTAAAAAAAAACAAACTCAGGTTTTTTTCAACAACATTGTATTAAATCTCCATCTATAGGATGAACGTATTAACTCTGAACTTTCATAAAAAAAAATAAAGAATGATCCAATATAACTCAGCCTGCAATACCTTTCCTTGTAAATGTGCTGATATTTTTTAAAAATCTGTTCTAGAAAATGAATCATGTCAAGAAGAATGAAAAGAAAAACCTTGCTCTGTAGGATTAACCCTTCTCCAAATATCTACTAAATTGAAATCTTTCATTAAATCCCGAATTTGTATCGCCATCTTTGATTTCCTTATACATTTTGGGGATCTATCCATCAAAGGATCCAAAACACAGTTGAAATCCCCCCAACTAAAATATTTTCATTAACTTGACTTAATAACAAAAAAAAAGCATCTGAGATAAAACACTCATCATCCACATTAGGTGCATAGATATTGTAAAGTCTAAAGTTCATTAAAGATTTTACAATCCACTTTTAAAACCCTCCCAGCATTCCCCTCCAAAGTATACAACTCAAAAGATAAATTCTTATGAATTAAAATCGCTACAACCTTTGCCTTGGAGTTAAATGAAGAAGAAGAAAAAAACCACATGACCAACCCAATCTCTTTTCAATTTCAAATGCTCTTTTTCAGTCAAATGTGTTTCTTGTAAAAAAGCAATATCAATTTTCATTTTCTTAATATAAGTGAAAACTCACTTTCACTTAATTGGATTATTTAATCCATGAACATTAAAAATTGCAAATTTCAAATGAGACTTCTTAACAAACTAACAATATAATCACTTAATACAGAAAAATCACTCTCCTACTAATAAATGAAATCCAGTCTCCTTCCCCTAATATTATTTTAAAAGTTTATATAAAAATGAATATAATTAGTTCTCCCCAAAAAAAAAGAAAAAACACCCAAAGGTAGTAATGCCCTAAAAAATTGGGTGTGGTAAACCCCACCAGTGGCAGATGACTATCAAAGATTTCAGTGCCAACCATCCCCCCCCAGCCAGAAATACAATATATATAATGATACAATTCAATATTATAAAAATATTCAGCCCAATGATTCCATTCCCAATGACTGATTCGGGTCTTCAACATCAATAGGACTGTGTGTCAAAATCTCCTTTCCATCTTTCCCATTCTTTCCATTCTGTCCATTTCCATTTCCATTTCCATTGGCCCTTCTTTTAGGCGACAACGGCAAGACTCTTCCCAGGCCACACAAGTCCGGTAATGAATGAGCAAAAACCAATGCATCAGGATCATTCTCAAAAAAACTGAGATTGATAATTGCCATAGAAGACCTTCAACACAGCAGGATATCTAAAAGCAAATTTATATCCTTTCCGCCACAACACATCTTTAGCTGAATTAAACTCCTGTCAATGCCTAATAATTGCTTGACTCAAATCTGCATTTTTAAAAATTCTATTGTTCTGAACCATCATTGGAACTTGACTTTGTCTTGCCTTCAGTACCGCCAACCGCAAAATTATTTCTCCATCTTGATAATTCAGGAACAGAATTAAAACAGCTCATGGTGGTTGTCCCGTTAACGGTTTCTTCCATAATGCTCTATGTGCCCTCTCCATTACTAAACCTCCCGAGAAAAACTCTTTACCCAGCATCTCAGGAATCCAGTTCATAAAAAATGTTATTAGATCAGATCCTTCAATATCTTCTGGAAGACCTACAATTTTTACGACTTTGATTTTTCCAATGAATCAATCTTTTTCAATAAATCTCTCTTCTAGATCCCCCAATCCACGAACAAATCTTCCACTTTCTCTATTTTGTCCTTATTACACACAATTTGATCCTTACATTCAGAAAAGGCTGTCTCAATTTTTTAAAATTTTTTCTTGTACTACATCCACTGATGTAAGGCATTTATTGACATCCCTCTTAAGTGTAGACATATCTTCAGACTTATTAGAGATTTTAGTTGTTACTTGAGTCATTTGTTGAGATATATTATGCATATGATAAGCAATCCCTTCCAGGACAGTAAAAATAGAGTTCAATCAAGATTCCAGTGCCACATCTTGAGGTCTACCTTCTGGAAACACCTCCTCCAATTGTTCCTGTGAACTAGCCATTGTAGGCAAGTCTTCTTGTTCCTCTATTGTTGGGCCTTTTCCTGTGTGGCTGCAGGTCTGCACATCCGACAGCAGCACCCCGACCACATTGGGACACTGCCGTTCGGGCCCCCCCACATTCAACACACGTTCAAGCAGGTCGTGGACCCTAGAGGCACCGCACATGTCCGGCAAGACCAGGGATCGCACAGGGATGGTCTCTAATGCCATCCTGCGCACCCCCTGCTCCCTCGACGGCAGCATGGATTCAAGGGCTCTCCTCTCAGTCGGGTCACCTGTATGCTCAACTTAGCAAATGCGCAAGCCAACGTCAGCTGAACTCATCAACAAGCCAGCGCCATCTTGTGGAGACAGGATAGGCACAATACTTAACCTAACTGGAGTTCTCTGTGGCTTGGAGGTCCCAGACGACGACTCTGTGGTTCCAACTGGACAGGTAGGCCTCAGTTTTTCAGCACTTTTAAAAAGTATTTTTTTCTGTAATTGATTCTTAGGTTTTTTAATATTAGCTGCCATTATAAACAAAAAATGGTCTTAGAAATAAAACTAAAACATTTATATACTTAAATTAAAGTTTAAAAACGGGTGTTTAAAAAAACTGGCTGGGGAGGATTAGGACCGCACGTCTGTCCTCTATGCCATCTTGCCATGCCCCCCATGACATCAATTATGAATGCAAGATATGGACTAGTTAGGTATAATTTTCTGCACCAATTATATCTTACCCCACAGAAGCTATATAGATCAAAAGAAGAAATTTCAAAGATGTGTTTCAGATGTGGGGCTGAAAATAGGAACTTTTCTATATCCTACATGCATATATGCATGAAGGTGAGGCCATTTTGGCAAGAAATTGCAGAAAAATTAACCAGGATAACTGGAGTGGCCTTCGTGAGTGTCCCAGAGCTATATCTACTAGGCAATTTTATTGAACTAAGTGACAAATGACTAAATATCAAATCTCAATTATAAAAACAGCACTGGTGGAAGCAAAAATATGTATTGCGATCACTTGGAAGTCCGACTCCCCTCACAACAGACTGTGAAAATGAACAGCTGTATCTCCATGGGAAAAATATAATTTAAAGAATAAGTATAACATTTTTGTAAAGATCTGGCAGCCGTACCTGGACCACATAGGGGCCCAAATGCACTAACAGAAAGGAATGTAAATGCTGATATTGTGGCAACGTACATGCTTGTAGCAGCGAACAAGCCCCTCTTGTCATGCAGGTGCTGAGACATTAGGGGCGAGACCCAGATCGGGCTTAAAAGCTGCAGCATAGGATTCAAAATAAAGCAGTTGTGACACCAGAGATCACAGCCTGCTGTCTCAGTCTTTTCACTGTGCTCGCTCACAACCCACTACATTGGTGACCCCAACGAGTCTCCACGTCCTGAAGACTCAACACAATGGTACAAACAGCTGTAGGTATCGTCACGTTAAAGCTGCTGATTATCTAGATGAACAGGCCCTGCACTTGGTTCGTCCAAGTGGAGGCCCAGTTCCAGATCAAACAGATACTTCTATGCCATCAGCTCATTCAACCAGGAAGCCGCCTCATGAGTCAATTACCTTATTCAGGTGCCACCAGCGAAGGTAAATACATGGCTCTGAAAGCACTTACGGCCTGTCATGACACACTTGGATCGCCGAGGCGATAGGACCACCTCTGCCCTCATGGAAGAGATGCTCACGCTGGTGGAAGGGGACAAGCCCTGCCTTATGTTCGAGCAGGTGTTCCTCAAGCACATGCTCAAGAACAGCAGACTCTTGTTGGCCGACACATACTTCAGCGACCTGCACAAGGTTGTGGAGCGTGCAGATGTTCTCTATCATTCCCTAGACTCCATCAACCATGTCTTGCGGCCACCACCGAGGACAATGCCCAAGTCTTGCCCACCATGTGAGCAGGTCCCACCCCACCCGCAGATGCCGCCAGCCATGTTCGTTCCTGGGGAAACAATGTAGCCTGCCACATTGGCTGTGGTAGCTGGCTGACCAAATAGCCTTCTCCATGTCTGGGACAGCATCTCAGGCCACAAGTTCCTCGTGGACGCGCACAAGACCCCATGGTCCTTCCCTTCGGTCTGCCAATAACACTGCCATCCAAACCTTTGGAAAAAGGAAAATTCCTGTACATTTCAGTGACAGCACATACCAATGGTCCTTCACACTTACTTAAGTGGACAAACACCTGCTCAGCACAGATTTCCTCCAGGTGCACTCACTATTCGTCGACCTCCAGGGCAGATGGCTAGTCCACGCTGAGACTTTCTACACGTTGCCCCTCAGCAGGTCCAATGAACCATCCACCCAGTTGACTTCCGTGGAGACCAAATACAGCCAGTACAGCCACCTCCTTGCAAACTTACCCCCCCCATTGTGCGCCCACAGTTCACAGCAGCCATGCCCAAACATGGCATCCCACACCATTGCTACCCGCAACCATTGCATTCAAGTGCCCATTGCCTGGCCCCAGACTAACTCAATGTCACGAAGGAAGATTTTAAGTGCATGGAGGATCTGGGCATCGTCCGTCATTCTGATAGCGCATGGGTCTCACCCCTCCACTTGATGCCCAAGTCCAATGGCAGCTGGAGGCTCTGCAGTGATTACAGATGTCTCAATGACGCAACGATACCGGACCGCTACCCAATTTCCCCATATCTATGATTTCGCAGGGAATCTTCACGGCACAAAGCTTCTCTCCGATGTCGACCTAATCTGGGGATGCCATCAGATCCCTGTGCACTCAGATGACATCCAAAAGATGCTATTACCACCCCGTTTGGCCTGTCGAGTTCCTAAGCATGCTATTTGGTTTGAAAATGTGGCAGAGACCTTTCAGCGCCTCAAGGAGATGAATTGGCAGAGACTTGGCTTTCCTTTTCATCTACCATGAAAACATTCTGGTAACCTGCAGCTCACCTGCACAGGACATGAGGCACCTCCGCCAGCTGTTCACTCGCCTCGCACAGTTTAGCCTCATGGAAATAGATTTTCTTGTCCACAAGATTACACCAGCTGGCGCCACCCTTTTACCAGACAAAGTTGATGCCATCTGGCCAGACCGACAACACTGAAGGGCCTT
Source organism: Narcine bancroftii (assembly GCF_036971445.1). Classification (NCBI taxonomy): domain Eukaryota; kingdom Metazoa; phylum Chordata; class Chondrichthyes; order Torpediniformes; family Narcinidae; genus Narcine; species Narcine bancroftii. Next base: position 55,152,521 of record NC_091469.1, read on the forward strand.
CGGGAATTCGTGGGCATGGTGAATTTTTACAGCAGGTTCATCCCTGCAGCAGCTAAGATTATGCGCCCTCTCATCATGTTCAGCTTGAATGGACAGAAGAGGCACAGTGCATTCCAACAGACTAAAGAAGCCCTGGCCCACACTATCATGCTGGTACACCCATGGATGGATGTACTGACAGTCTTCACAGTCAATGGGTCTAAAACAGCCTTGGGCACTGTCCTGGAATTGTTCACTGATAAATCATGGTTGCCCCTCGCTTTCTTCAGTTGACAACTCCGGCTGCTCAAGTTGAAATATAGCACATTTGACAGAGAACTACTCGCCCTCTACCTGGGCTGTCCGCACTTCCATTACTTCCTGGAAGGGCATCCATTCACTGTCTACACCAACCACAAGCTGCTTACTTTAGCCTGCGCAAAGTCCTCTGACTCGTGGTCTGCCCGACAACAGAGACATTTATCCTACATCTTGGAGTTCACCACTGCTATCCAACACCTGTGTAAAAAGCACAACGTGGTTGCTGACCCACTTTGCAGGAAGCGGTCAACGCTATGTCACAGGGTATTGACTTCCATGATCTGGCTCAGGCACAACAGAACGACCCTGAGACACTCAGCTTCAGAAATGCCATCACAGGGTTGCAGCTCCAAGACCTCCTGCTTGATGCCGATGGCACTATGCTCCTCTGTTACGTTTCCACTGCCCAGCCCCACCATCTTATCACCGCCCAGTGGAGGAGAATGGAGAATAGTCTTCAACTTAATCCATGACTTATCGCACCCCTCCATCCACACAACAGTGTGGCCAGGATCCATAAAATTTGTTTGGCTTGGCCTGCAAAAATAAGTCATGGAGTGGCCAAAAAAACTGCACAGACTGCCGGACGTCAAAGGTCTGGTGGCACACCAGGCACCAACTCCAACAGTTCGACGCCCAACCTGAAGGTTCCAACATGTCCATCTGGATATAGTCAGACCTCTGCCTGTCTCCTGGAGGTCCCACGACCAACTCTCTAGACTCCTGGGCATCACAGCTGCACCATACTACACTTTACCACCCTCAAGCCAATGGGCTAGTTGAGTGCTTCCACCGCCACCTCCAATTGGCACTGATGGCACACCTCGATAAGCCCATCTGGATAATCAAGCTGCCCTGGGTTCTCCTGGGTGTTCGTAAGGCACCGAAGGATGACCTCAGGACCTCCTCAGCTGAACTACTCTACGGAGACACTATTTCAGTGCCTGGACAATTCCTTTCTCCAGCAATTTAGCATGACACTGACATCGCCATCATCCTTGAGAAGCTGCGTGACAAAATGGGTTCTATCACACCACTCCCGCCATCATGACACGATCAACTGCACTGCAACTACCCCCCGGACTTGTCTTCCTATGAGTATGTGTTCGTGCACAGGGGCACACACAGGACTCCCCTTCAATAACCTTATGAAAGCCCATAAAATGTGCTTACAGAAATGCTTCAACGTTCACCCTTGACAATGGGGGCAAGAAGGAGTTATTCACACTGGACCATTTAAAACTAACGCACGTGGACGTCCCAGCCAGTACAGGTTTCCCCACCAGTGCATAGAGGTCAGCCACCGAAACAGCACACCTCTCCCTTACGCATCCTGAGATCATCGGTGCCAGTTCTGGGGGGAGGGGGGAGGGAAATATTAGGTGCAGGATGTAGATCGGGCTCAAAGACTGCAGCACAAAATTCAAAATAAAGCAATTGTGATATCAGAACTCACAGCCTGTTGTTTCAGTATCTTTGCTGGACTCACTCACAACTTGTTACAATATTATACATACCCAAAACTGATTTCCCCAACTGTTTTCTATCTATTTAAAAAGATATGTAAACTCTGATGGTGTGCATTCTGTATGAATAGAGGGAGGGAATGTTTTGTTGTTGCTTGTAAGAAAAGTTTCATGGTGGGGAGCTGGCTGATGGAGGACCAGCCCCCCCACATCTCCATCGGGCACACAAAACTCAAAACGGTCAACCAGTTTACCTATCTCGGCTGCACCATTTCATCAGATGCAAGGATCGACAATGAGATAGACAACAGACTCGTCAAGGCAAATAGTGCCTTTGGAAGACTACACAAAAGAGTCTGGAAAAACAACCAACTGAAAAACCTCACAAAGATAAGCGTATACAGAGCCGTTGTCATACCCACACTCCTGTTCGGCTCCGAATCATTGGTCCTCTACCGGCATCACCTACGGCTCCTAGAACGCTTCCACCAGCGTTGTCTCTGCTCCATCCTCAACATCCATTGGAGCGCATTCATCCCTAACGTCGAAGTACTCGAGATGGCAGAGGTCGACAGCATCGAGTCCATGCTGCTGAAGATCCAGCTGCGCTGGATGGGTCACGTCTCCAGAATGGAGGACCATCGCCTTCCCAAGATCGTGTTATATGGCGAGCTCTCCACTGGCCACCGTGACAGAGGTGCACCAAAGAAAAGGTACAAGGACTGCCTAAAGAAATCTCTTGGTGCCGGCCACATTGACCACCGCCAGTGGGCTGATATCGCCTCAAACCGTGCATCTTGGCGCCTCACAGTTTGGCGGGCAGCAACCTCCTTTGAAGAAGACCGCAGAGCCCACCTCACTGACAAAAGGCAAAGGAGGAAAAACCCAACACCCAACCCCAACCAACCAATTTTCCCCTGCAGCCGCTGCAACCGTGCCTGCCTGTCCCGCATCGGACTTGTCAGCCACAAACGAGCCTGCAGCTGACATGGACTTTTACCCCCTCCATAAATCTTCGTCCGCGAAGCCAAGCCAAAGAAAGAAAGAAAAGAAAAGTTTAATATACTGTTTTATTGAAAAATTTGTTCTGTATATTTTTGAAAAACATACATTCCAAAAAAAGAGAAAGGTCCTGTGTTAGAAATCTGATGGCAAAAATTCTTCTAGATTCCCATTAATAGTTTTCTCACCACCTCCAAAGGTTCCTAACCCTAACTCTGGATGGACAGCATAGCCTTTGGGTGGCAAAAAGTAGTACTTGTGACCCTAACTATACTGCCTCCAATTTCCATTACATCACTTGAGATAACTTTTTTTAATATTTTACTGGTAGGATTCACTGCCATGAACACAGTCACATTTTGTCTATTACTTTTGCAATAAAAAATGCTAATTCTTGTTCTATTTAACTTTATGTATTTAAAATGACCAAGGAATATCTATATATTTGCAATTGCAGTCAATGAAAGGGACGATAAAGTTTTTTTTATTATCTTTCAAATAACCAGGGTATCAAATTTATAGAAGATTTTTCAGAAGTAATTTGATTCAAATTTTATGCAGAATATCTTGGGAAGTGTCAATGAAGAATTCTGTATTTTTCCACCACCTCTTGGACATTTCCCTTCTACTTGTTGAAATAATAATAAAATGATAGAATCACTGAAAAATCTACCAAAGAACTGAAGAACAGTATTTTATTAAGTCGTAGACTTGACTATGACCATCGTCTAAATTTTGGAAGACAGATAAACTTGTATTTTCCCCTTACACAATATTCTAAATTTATCAGAGAAATTTAGAATTATTCCTAACTAAATCATACAAGGAAGCAATCTGGATTGCAATCACAGACAATTCCACCATCTATGCAATGACTTTGACTTCCTCCTGACATAGAGAATACTTGCTTAGTTTTGCTCAATCTCCATTGAAGTCCATCGGAGAATAGAGAGACTGCAATATTAGACACATGAAAGGCTCTTCACAGATTAGCGTCTGGAAACATCTTCAAAATATTGTTGAACCCTAACATTATTCACTTGACACAATCCATAAAGGGACGATGGCCTGAAAGTAGCATTCAATGTTTGCAGTCAATATTACCCATAGTACCATATTGATCTTCCTCTGCCTTCATTTTATTCATTCCTATTAAGGGCTTTCTTATTCTGCTTAAGCTGCTGTATGCAATTATTAGTCATTATTTTTCTTCCTTTTTATATGCTAATATATCTGCTGTTTGCTTTTTTAGCTTTGGTTTTAAACTCCCTGCAGACACTGACCTTAAACCTGTACCTTCAATGCAAAATTGTCCTCAGATGATGTCAAGAGGGCCTAAAGGCTGATGATGAATCAGTCTTGTTTTTGTTTTTATGGAATTAAACGCATGCAAGTTCTCAGCTTGCATACTTGAGAGGAGATGTGTACTTTTTGATAGAATTAAGTACTGTTCATGTGGAGTGGCTGACAAAACCCATTCAGTCTCTTTAACTGATTATAATTAAAGGTTGGAGATAAATGATGGCTTGAAGTAACAAATTTGTCCAGGCGGTTGTTATTTATTATATGTCATCATGTGTGCAAAGTGATTTGATTTATTTTGGTAAAATTAAACTTCTAATCACTTCACTGAACAAAAAAAAAAATCAAAAAATTCACCACAATCAAGTGGATATAATCAGATAAAATCTTACAATAGTGAATGAGTATACGCAATAACTGCAAGCTGAAAGTTATAAAATAGGCTGTCCCGAAACAATCACTCAGACCTGATTATAAGATACTAAACCAAAAGCTACTTGTTCAAACCTTCAGCATAAAAAATCTTCTTTCTTTGGCTAGGCTTCGCGGATGAAGATTTATGGAGGGGTAATGTCCACATCAGCTGCAGGCTCGTTTGTGGCTGACAAGTCCGATGCGGGACAGGCAGACACGCTTGCAGCGGTTGCAGGGGGAAATTGGTTGGTTGGGTTTGGGTGTTGGGTTTTTCCTCCTTTGTCTTTTGTCAGTGAGGTGGGCTCTGCGGTCTTCTTCAAAGGAGGTGCTGCCCGCCGAACTGTGAGGCGCCAAGATGCATGGTTGGAGGCGATATCAGCCCACTGGCGGTGGTCAATGTGGCAGGCACCAAGAGATTTCTTTAGGCAGTCCTTGTACCTCTTCTTTGGTGCACCTCTGTCTCGGTGGCCAGTGGAGAGCTCGTCCTATAACACGATCTTGGGAAGGCGATGGTCCTCCATTCTGGAGATGTGACCTACCCAGCGCAGTTGGATCTTCAGCAGCGTGGATTCGATGCTGTCGGCCTCTGCCATCTCGAGTACTTCAATGTTGGAGATGAAGTCGCTCCAATGAATGTTGAGGATGGAACGGAGACAACGCTGGTGGAAGCGTTCTAGGAGCCGTAGGTGATGCCGGTAGAGGACCCATGATTCGGAGCCGAACAGGAGTGTGGGTATGACAACGGCTCTGTATACGCTAATCATTGTGAAGTTTTTCAGTTGGTTGTTTTTCCAGACTCTTTTGTGTAGTCTTCCAAAGGCACTATAGAAACATAGAAACATAGAAGATAGGAGCAGGAGTAGGTCATTCGACCCTTCAAGCCTGCTCTGCCATTCAACGAGATCATGGCTGATCTTAAAGTTCAGTACCCCGTCCCCGCCTTCTCTCCGTAACTTTTAATACTCTTATACTGAAGAAATATATCTAATTCCCTCTTAAATATATTTAATGAACCTGCCTCTACTGCCCTCTGTGGCAATGAATTCCACAGATTCACCACCGTCTGGGTAAAGAAATTCCTCCTCATCTCGGTCCTAAATGGTTTGCCTATTATCCTCAAACCATGGCCCCGGGTTCTGGATTTTCCCATCATTGGAAACATCCCATCTGCATCCATTCTGTCCAGTCCTGCCAGAATTTTATATGTCTCTATGAGATCCCCTCTCAATCTTCTAAACTCCAGCGAGTACAATCCCAATTTACGCAATCTTTCCTCATAAGTCATTCCTGCCATTCCAGGTATCAGCCTGGTGAATTGCCTTTGCAACTCCCTCCATTGCAAGAACATCCGTCCTTAGATAAGGTGACCAAAACTGCACACAATACTCCAGGTGGGGTCTCACCAAGGCCCTGTACAGCTGCAGTAAGTTATCCTTGTTCCTATACTCAAACCCTCTTGATATGAAGGCCAACATACCATTTGCCTTTTTAACCGCCTGCTGTACCTGCATGCTCGTCTTCAGAGACTGGTGTACAAGTACCCCTAGGTCTCTCTGCACTTCCCCATCTCTCAATCTATTGCCGTTCAAATAGTAATCTGCCCTCTGGTTTGTATTACCAAAGTGGATAACCTCACATTTATCCACATTGTAGTGCATTTGCCATGTATCTGCCCAGTCCCTCAATTTATCCAAATCACACTGGAGCTTCCTGACCCCCTCTTCCATGCACACAACCCCTCCTAGCTTAGTGTTATCTGCAAATTTGGAGATATTACATCCAATCCCCTCATCCAGATCATTAATGTAAATTGTGAACAGCTGGGGTCCCAGTACAGATCCCTGTGGTACCCCACTGGTCACCGCCTGCCACTCAGAAAACAAGCCATTTATCCCAACTCTCTGTCTTCTACCTGCCAGCCAGTTCTCAATCCACATCAATACTTTGCCCCCAATCCCATGAGCCTTGATTTTGGAAGCCAGTCGTTTATGTGGGACCTTATCAAAGGCCTTTTGGAAGTCCAGGTACACCACATCCACTGGCTCTCCCCCATCTATTTTACCTGTCACCATCTCAAAGAATTCCAATAGATTTGTCAAGCATGATTTACCTTTTGTAAATCCATGTTGACTCCGTCCGATCCATTCTCTGCTAGCCATATGCTCCGCTATTACATCCTTAATAATGGATTGCATCATTTTGCCCACTACTGATGCAAGGCTCACCGGCCTATAATTCCCCGATTTTTCTTACCCCCCTTTTTAAATAGTGGGGTAACATTAGCTACCCTCCAATCCATGGGTACTGATCCTGAGTCTATCGAGATCTGGAAAATAATCTTAAAGCATCTGCTATCTGAATGGCCACTTCCTTAAGTACCCTAGGATGTAGATTATCAGGCCCTTGGGATTTATCTGCCTTCAATCCCATCAATTTCCCCAAGACCATGTCCTTAGAGATACTGATTTCTTGTATTAGTCTCTATGTTTCCCAACATCCTTGGGAGGTTATTTGTATCCTCTCTTGTAAAAACAGACTAAAGTAAGAATTTAAATGGTCTGCCATTTCCTTATTCCCCATTATATATTCCCCTGATTCCGACTGCAAGGGACCTACTCTGGATTTCACCAATCTTTTCCTCTTGACATATTTATAAAAGCTTTGCAGTCGGTTTTTATATTTGCCACAAGCTTACTTTCGTAATTTATTTTTGTTCTCTTGATTAATCCCTTTGTTCTCCTTTGCTGCATCTTGAACTGCTCCCAGTCTTCAGTTGTGGTACTTTTTTTGGCCAATTGATATGCTCTCTCTTTGGACCTAATGCTGTCTCTAATTTCCCTTGTTATCGATGGTTGAGTCACCTTGTTTGGTTTATTTTTATGCCAAACCGGTATAAACGATTTTTGCAATTTCTTCATTAGATCTGTGAATGCTTTCCATTGTCTATCCACAGTCAACTCCCCCATAAACACCACCCAATCAATCTTACTCAACTCCCGTCTCATACCATTATAATTCCCTTTATTTAAATTCAGGACCTTAGTCTCGGTTTTAATTTCATCACTCTCCTATTTGGCTTGGCGAGTCTGTTGTCTATCTTGTTGTCAATCCTTGCATCCAGTGAAATGGTGCAGCTGAGATAGGTAAACTGGTTGACCGTTTTGAGTTCAGTGTGCCCGATGGAGATGTGGGGGGGCTGGTAGTCATGGTGGGGAGCTGGCTGATGAAGGACCTCAGTTTTCTTCAGGCTGACTTCCAGGCCAAACATTTTGGCAGTTTCCGCAAAACAGGACGTCTAGCGCTGAAGAGCTGACTCTGAATGGGCAACTAAAGCGGCATCATCTGCAAAGTGTAGTTCACGGACAAGTTGCTCTTGTGTCTTGGTGTGAGCTTGCAGGTGCCTCAGATTGAAGAGACTGCCATCCGTGCAGTACCGGATGTAAACAGCGTCTTCATTGTTGAGGTCTTTCATGGCTTGTTTCAGCATCATGCTGAAGAAGATTGAAAAGAGGGTTGGTGTGAGAATGCAGCCTTGCTTCACGCCCAGACCGGGGCCTCCACCTGCTTTGCTCTGCTGAGGCCGGGGCCACCGCCTCCCCCTCGCTTTTGCCCAGATCGGGGCCGCCGCCGCCTACCTTCGGCTCGGACTGGGGCCGGGGCCGCCGCCGCTGCCTACCCTCCTACTGGACCGGGGCCAGGGCCGCCACTGCCTTCCCTGTGCCTGGACCGGGGCCACCGCCTCCTTCTTTCTGCCCGGACCAGGGCCTCCGCCTGCTTCGCTCTGCCGAGGCCGGGGCCACCGCCTCCCCCTCGCTAGTTTAACAGTACAGCTTTACAAAATGCGCAACCACAATTAGAATAGTTAGGGGTTAATTCACTTGCTTGATGTAGTGCAGACACATCAGATTGAATCTTTCTTTTATTTCTTTCCCATCCCCTTCAGTCTAGTCCCTGCCAAACTCTTACCCCTCCCCATCTCTCGTGTTCCTCATGCACAATGTTATGCCTGTACCAATCGGACCAGGCATGGTCTGACCTAGGAGGGGAGGCAGGCCCCTCCAACCCGGGTAAGAAACCTGCATAGGAGAAGGCCACTCTGATATAAAACCTACAACCCAAGGACCTCGCTGCCACGTCCTAGCTTGCTTGGCCACGGCACAAGAATCATGGATGTAAAGGGTGGGGACAATAGTGCGCACACTGCACTCCACCTAAAAGCTCCTTTGCGCAGGCCCGAGGACAGGTCCACGTCTTCCCCCTCCACGTCCTCCCCCTCAAAAGATGCTCACAAACTCAAGCTAGCATGCTGGAACATCAGAACCAAGGCTGACAGCCACTGACCTGAACGTCGGTCTGCCTTCATCGCACATGAACTCCTCAAACTTGACATCGACATAGCCGCTCTCAGTGAAGTTCGCCTTGCAGATGTAGGCAGCCTCCAAGAGCATAAAAAATAACAAGCATTTAAATACACCATATTTCCAATTTTGTATTATAAATTATATAAACACCACTATTGTAATGCTTGAGTACACTTTCTAATAATTTTGGCATTTTCCCCTTTTTGGACCACCCTTCAATTTATATGCATCTCTCCTTCAAGAACAACAATATACCACACAGAAAAAGATATCACCCATCTGAAGTTATCTGGGGGGAAAAAAACTTTCTTTACCTGTGCCATTTTCCCCTGATAAACTATAAATAGTCATTTTCCATGATTACCACAAGATAACTTCTTACTGATGGCCCATATAATTCACCCTTGTAACTACTAATTGGTCTACATTCTCCTTATCAGCTACATTTATTGCCTTATTAATTGAAGTGATTTGTTTGTTGTTAATTGCAGTCTTGACCTTAATGATTTAGTCCAATTATCAATAGATCACATATAGCCCAAAGTGTAAAATAATATTAGATATCCCAGCTATAATTTCCTGACTTTTGCTGTCTTGTTTGTATGTTTTATCTATTTACTTTTGTTATATTTCTGAAGTACATCACACAAGAGCCAAGAATTCTGCAGGTCTTGGAACACTTTTTTCACAAGTTTTATCGTTTAAATCATGTCAGGGACTGTGTAAGCAGGATTGAGTGGAAGAGGGGGGAAAAACAATTGAAAAGCAACAGGGAGGTGGGTACTCATTTAAATATCTTCATTAGCCAATTAGCAGCAGCAGATCAAATGGGAAACTCAGGTTGAGCAGCCATTGTAGGAGTGTGCCTTTGATTTGTGAGCCTTTTTTGAGCAGAGGCTGGAAAGGTAGAGGAGTTGAGGCAAGATAAAGACACATTTTTCTAACTCTTGTCTCTTTAATAGACAGGGTCAATGGCAACCAGAGCAGGGTCAACGGCAACCAGAGCAGGGTCAACGGCAACCAGAGCAGGGTCAACGGCAACCAGAGCAGGGTCAACGGCAACCAGAGCAGGGTCAACGGCAACCAGAGCAGGGTCAACGGCAACCAGAGCAGGGTCAACGGCAACCAGAGCAGGGTCAACGGCAACCAGAGCAGGGTCAACGGCAACCAGAGCAGGGTCAACGGCAACCAGAGCAGGGTCAACGGCAACCAGAGCAAGGTCAATGGCAACCTGAGCAGTATATGGATAGTCAGGGAAACCAACACTATCCCTGATGACTTCACCTAATTGCAGCTCCTTGCAGACAGTTTTAGGAAATTGGAGTTAGATGAACTCTATATAATTCACACTGAGGATGCAGGAGGAAGGTAGGTGGGTGACATTCAGGAGAGGGGAAGGGAATAGGCAGAATGTGTAGGGTACCTTTTTGGATACTGCTGGGGGATGGATGACCTATCTGGACAAGGCAGCAGCAGTCAGACCAAAAGCATTGTAACTGGCTCTGACTGTCAGAGGGAAGGGTGAAGTCTGGTTGAGGGGAAGTCAGGGGAATAGATAAGACAAGATGCTTGAGTCCAGGATTTCTGAATATGTGCAGAATGTAGGTGATCATCCAGAGGTCATGGTACATATGGTCAGTGTGGCTCCAAAAATTTTTGGATAAATGAGGATTTTGGAGAATACTATTTTTGGATAAATGGAGTTGTAATCTACTGCTATCTCTATTGCACACACTCACTTGTGTACCCCTGATGTCTCCTGTAAAATTTCCTCCCTTCACTTTGTATTTGTATCCTTTGGTGTTTGCTGATCCTGTCCTGGGGAAAACAGTGATTACTGCACACCCCTATCTATGCCTCTCATAATTTTGTAGACCTTTATTGTGTTAAGTCTCCTCTCGTCCTTCTATGCTCCAAAGAAAAGTCCCAGCTCTGCTAACTTTGCCTCATAAGACATATCTTCCAATCCAGGTAATGTCCTAATAAATTTCCTCTGCATCCGCTTCATAGCTTCCATATCCTTCCTAGAATAAAGTGACCAGAACTGAACTTAAAGTTGGTCTCATCAGAGATTTGAAGAGTTGCAACATGACCTCTTGACTCCTGAACTCAATCCCTCAATTAATGAAGCCCAACATCTCACAGGTCTTCTTAACTATCATATCAACTGTGTGCTGACCTTTTCAATTTTTTTTATTTTTCACACTATAAACCATATTGACCAAGATACATACAGATATTTTTCTTCTTAAATATATACAGTGTCGTTTTCTCCCCCTTTCCCCCCCCCTCCCTTCCCTCCCTCCCTCACTCCCTTTCCCATTTATTTAAAGTTCAAACTATAAGATACATTAAACCCGTTAAACAATTTTGTCACTTAATAAAAATAAACAAGAAATTTTACTGAGTCAGTTCTTTTCATTATCTTCTCTTTCTGTCATTTTAGGTGGTGGAAGTCCACGGTAGGATTTCTCTATTGTGTTTCATGTATGGCTCCCATATTTGTTCGAATATTGTAATATTATTTCTTAAATTATATGTTATTTTTTCTAATGGAATACATTTATTCATTTCTATATACCATTGTTGTATTCTCAAGTTATCTTCTAATTTCCAAGTTGACATAATACATTTTTTTGCTACAGCCAGGGCTATCATAATAAATCTTTTTTGTGCTCCATCCAAATCGAGTCCAAATTCTTGGTTTCTTATATTACTTAGGAGGAAAATCTCTGGGTTTTTTTTGGTATATTGCTTTTTGTGATTTTATTTAATATCTGGTTTAGATCTTCCCAAAATTTTTTCACTTTCTCACATGTCCAAATTGCATGAATTGTTGTTCCTGTTTCCTTTTTACAACGAAAACATCTGTCTGATACTGTTGGGTCCCATTTATTTAACTTTTGAGGTGTGATGTATAGCCTGTGTATCCAGTTATATTGTATCATACGTAACCTCGTGTTTATTGTATTTCTCATAGTTCCGGAGCATAGCTTCTCCCATGTTTCAATCTTTATCTTTATGTTTAGGTCTTGTTCCCAGTTTTGTTTAGTTTTACCATTTTTTTCCTCGTTCTCCTTTTCTTGCAGTTTGATGTACATGTTTGTTACAAATTTTTTGATTATCATTGTGTCTGTAATCACATATTCAAAATTGCTTCCTTCTGGTAACCTCAGACTGTTTCCCAATTTGTCCTTCAAGTAGGTTTTCAGTTGGTAGTATGCATTGTATCGTGAGTTATATTATATTTATCCTTCATTTGTTCAAAGGATAATAATTTATTTCCTGAAAAACAATTTTCTATTCTTTTGATCCCTTTTCTCTCCCATTCTCTAAAGGAAAGGTTTTCTATTGTAAAAGGGATTAGCTGATTTTGTGTCAATATTAGTTTTGGTAGTTGGTAATTTGTTTTATTCCTTTCTACATGAATCTTCTTCCAAATATTGAACAGATGATGCAATACCGGTGAATTCCTATGTTGTACCAATTTTTCATCCCATTTATATAGTATATGTTCAGGTATCTTCTCCCCTATTTTATCTAGTTCTAATCTGGTCCAATCTGGTTTTTCCCTTGTTTGATAAAAATCTGATAGGTATCTTAATTGTGTGTCTCTATAATAATTTTTAAAGTTTGGTAGTTGTAAGCCTCCTTGTTTGTACCATTCTGTTAATTTATCTAGTGCTATCCTCAGTTTCCCCCCTTTCCATAAAAATTTCCTTATTATTTTCTTTAACTCCTTGAAGAATTTCTCTGTTAGGCGTATTGGTAATGACTGAAATAGGTATTGTATCCTTGGGAAAATGTTCATTTTAATACAGTTTATCCTTTCTATCAGTGTTAGTGGTAAGTCTTTCCAATGCTCTAAGTTGTCTTGTAATTTTTTTCATTAATGGATGGTAATTAAGTTTATATAGATGGCCGAGGTTTTTATTTATTTGTATACCTAGGTATCGCATTGCTTGTGTTTGCCATCTAAATGGTGATTCTTTCTTAAACTTTGAGAAATCCACATTATTCATTGGCATTTCTTCACTTTTATTTGCATTGATCTTGTACCCCGACACTTCTCCATATTCCTTCAATTTCCTATGTAATTCTTTTATTAATATTTATGGTTCTGTTAAGTATATTATAACGTCATCTGCAAATAGACTGATTTTATATTCCTTCTCTTTTATTTTTATCCCTTTTATTTTATTTTCTGTTCTTATCAGTTCTGCTAGTGGTTCTATAGCTAACGCTAACAGTAAAGGAGATAGTGGACATCCCTGCCTTGTTGATCTGCTTAAGTTAAATCGTTTTGATATATATCCATTTACTGTCACTTTCACCAATGGCCCCTTATATAATGCTTTAATCCAATTAATATATTTCTCTGGTAAGCTGAATTTTTGTAGTACTTTGAATAAATAGTTCCATTCTACTCTGTCAAAGGCATTCTCTGCGTCTAAAGCAACCACTACTGTTGGAGTTTTATTTCCTTCTACTGCATGAATTAAGTTAATAAATTTACAGATATTGTCTGTTGTTCGTCATTTTTTTATAAATCCAGTTTGGTCTAGATTTACTATTTTTGGTACATAGTCGGCTAATCTGTTTGCTAATAGTTTAGCTATTATCTTATAATCTGTGTTAAGTAAAGATACTGGTGCAAGTGGATCTTTCCCTGTCTTTGGTATTACTGTAATTATTGCTGTTTTGCATGAATCTGGTATGCTTTGTGTTTTATCAATCTGGTTGATTACTTCCAGAAGGGGAGGAATTAATAAGTCTTTAAATGTTTTATAGAATTCTATTGGGAATCCATCCTCTCCTGGTGTTTTATTGTTCAGTAGTTTTTTTATTATCTCCTGTAATTCTTCTATTTCAAATGGTTTTATTAATTTATTTTGCTCCTCTTTGTAATTTCGGTAGTTCAATTTTAGTTAGAAATTCATCTATTTTATCTTCTTTCCCTTCGTTTTCAGTTTGATATAGTTGCTCGTAGAATTCCCTTAAGTTTTCATTGATCTCCGTTGGATTATATGTAATTTGCTTGTCCTTTTTCCTTAATGCCAATACCATTCTTTTAGTTTGTTCTGTCTTAAGCTGCCACGCTAGAATTTTTGTGCGTTTTTTCTCCTATTTCATAATATTTCTGTTTTGTCTTCATTATGTTCTTCTCCACCTTCCACCTTATATGTTTGTAGTGTTTCATATTTTATTTTTTTTATCTGCCAATTCTCTTCTTTTAGTTGTATCTTCCTTTATTGCTAATTCTTTTTCTATATTTGTTATTTCCCTTTCCAACTGTTCTGTTTCCCGATTGTAGTCCTTTTTCATCTTAGTTACATAACTTATTATTTGCCCTCTGATGAACGCTTTCATTGCGTCCCATAGTATAAACTTATCTTTCACTGATTCCGCATTTATTTCAAAGTACATTTTAATTTGTCGTTCAATGAATTCTCGAAAATCCTGTCTTTAAAGTAGCATGGAGTTTAATCTCCATCTATACATTCTTGGTGGGGTGTCCTCTAGCTCTATTGCCAATAATAGGGGTGAGTGGTCCGATAATAGTGTAGCTTTATATGTTGTTTTCCTAACTCTCCCTTGAATGTGGGCTGATAACAAGAATAGGTCTATCCTTGAATATGTTTTATGTCTGCCCGAATAATATGAATATTCCTTTTCCTTTGGGTGTTGTTTCCTCCATATATCCAAAAATTGCATTTCTTGCATCGATTTAATTATAAATTTGGTTACTTTGTTCTTTCTGTTAGTTATTTTTCCAGTTTTATCCATGTTTGAATCCAAATTAAGGTTAAAATCCCCTCCTATTAGTATGTTCCCTTGCATGTCTGCTATCTTCAAAAAGATATCTTGCATGTATTTTTGATCTTCTTCATTAGGTGAATATACATTGAGTAAATTCCAAAATTCTGAATATATCTGACATTTTATCATTACATATCTCCCTGCTGGATCTATTATTTCCTCTTCTATTTTGATTGGTACATTTTATTGATTAATATAGCTACTCCTCTGGCTTTTGAATTATATGATGCTGCTGTTACATGTCCTATCCAATCTCTCTTTAATTTCTTGTGTTCCACTTCAGTTAGATGTGTTTCTTGTACGAATGCTATATCATTTTTTTCTTTTTCAGTAAATTTAACAGCTTCTTCCTTTTGATTTAGTGATGTATTCCATTAATATTTAAAAGTCATATAGTTCAACATAGCCATTTCATACTTTGTTTATGTTTCCTTTCTGTTTCATCATCACCACTTTCCCTTCTTATCCATTTCTGCTTTCTTTTTTTGAACAGATTATAAGACAACATTTCTAAAACATAAAATATTTCCACTATTCTCATATCTAAAATTCCTTTAACCCCAATAGTCCCTCCCCTTCCTGAGTTGCCCTTTGTCCCTTGTCAGGCAACCACATCTCCCCTCTCCATTTGGATTTGCGAATTCACTCGCAAACGTCAACTGATTTCGCAGTGACTGTAATTCTTCCCCACCCAGCCCCCCCCAGAAAAGATTTTAATCTTTATATATAACAAAGGTCGCTCTCTTAATTCCCTCCTTACTTCCTTTCTTCCCTTTCTTTCCCTTCTTAGATACATACACACGTATACAAAAATATATATAGATATATATATATATACCTACAAACACACATACATATAGTTTGTTGTTATTTTTGTTCTTGTTACATCTCTTCAACTCTCTGTCTATTTTGTAGTTGTTCTGCAAATTTTCATGCTTCTTCCCGATCTGAGAATAGTCTGTTTTGCTGCCCCGGAATAACTATTTTAAGTACTGCTGGGTATTTTAACATAAATTTATAACCTTTATTCCATAGGGTCGTTTTTGCTGTATTAAACTCCTTCCTCTTCTTCAGGAGTTCAAAACTTATATCTGGATAGAAAAAAAATTTTTTGACCCTTGTATTCCAGTGGTTTTTTTTGTCTTCTCTTATTTTCTTCTTTGCCTTCTCCAATATATTTTCTCTTGTTGTATATCTTAGGAATTTAACTAGAATGGATCTTGGTTTTTGTTGTGGTTGTGGTTTAGGGGCTAATGTTCTGTATGCCCTTTCTATTTCCATTTCTTCCTGTAATTCTGGTCTTCCTAGGACCCTGGGGATCCATTCTTTTATAAATTCTTTCATATTTTTGCCTTCTTCATCTTCCTTAAGGCCCACTATCTTTATATTGTTTCTTCTATTATAATTTTTCATTATATCTATCTTCTGAGCTAACAGCTCTTGTCTCTCTAACTTTTTTATCAGATTCTTCTAATTTCTTTTTTAAGTCATCTACTTCCATTTCTATGGCTGTTTCTCATTCTTCCACCTTGTCTACTCTTTTTCCTATATCTGACATGATCATCTCTAATCTATTCATTTTTTCTTCTGTACTTTTTATTCTTCTTTTTATTTCACTGAATTCTTGTGACTGCCATTCTTTTACTGTTTCCATATATTCTTTAAAAAAATATATATCCATGTACTTGCCCTTCCCTTCATCTTCCATTTCTCTGTGTTCTTCCTCTTCTTCTGAGTCCACTCCAGGATCTGTGTCCTTTACGTCTGTCTCTTCTGGTTTTCTTGTTGGGTTGTTTGTTTTATTTTGTTGGGTATTTTTGGTCTTCTTATTTTTATTAGAAGTGTCTTGATGTTGGTCTTCTTCCTCTGGGTTGGTCATCTGTTGTTTCTTTGATTTCTTATTTTTACTCTCTTCTTTCTTGCTCTCGTTATTTTCTGTATTTTCCTCTTGCTGTTGTGTTGTAGTTGTCATTTTCAGCTGTGGAGATCGACTCCTCAGCTGGTCCCCCCTCCCGTCAGTGTTATTTTTGTCTTGCGCATTTTTGTAGTCCCGACTTCGGGGCTTCGACTGACCTTGGAGCGGGCTTCTCTCTCCACGACGGGCCTCCTCCTACAGGTAAGGCCTTCACCTTCTTCTTCCGACATCTTTTCTTCCCGTTGTTTTTGGCTTTTCTTTCTTTGCTGCCATTTTCTCCACACTTTTACTTTCACTTTGTTTTGGTTTTTATGTTTGTGCCTTTGCTTTTTCTCTATCTTTTTTTCACTTTTCTGGAGAGGGCTGGAGCTCCCCGACCGGCCACTACTCCATCACGTGACTCCTAACTGTGTGCTGACCTTGAGGGATATATGGATTTGGGCCCTGAGGTCCTCTGTTCATCCACGCACTTAAGTAACTGACCATTAATTCTGTAATCAGCCTTCTGGTTTGTCATTCCAAAATGCATCACCTCACACTTATCCTGAATGAAGTCAATATGCCACTTTTCTTCCCAACTCTGCATCTTGTCTATATACTTTTGTAACCTTCGACAACTGGAACTTTCAGTTCCATTCACAACTTCTCCAACCTTCATATCATTGTAAATTTACTGACCCCATCCTTCTGCATCTTCATCCAGGTCATTTATAAAAATCACAAAGAGCAGGAGTCGCAAAACAGATCCTTGCAGCACCCTACTAGTCGCTGACCTCAAGGGAGAAAACTTTACTTCCACTCCTACCAAGAGGAGGAAAGGTGGGCAACCACCCACCACCGCCCCCCCCACTTAAAATTCAAACAAAACAGTGGGAAAACAATATTTATTTTAAGTTGCATGTTTGATTTGTGCTAACATATTTTTAATCTGTTTTTAAAAATTTAAAACAAATTGGGCAAATCAACCCCTCTGGCCACCTTAACCAAAGAGTCCCCATACACCCATAACTAACACTCTGTTTTTTACCTGTGAGCCAATTTTTAATTCACACAGCCAAGGTTCCATGGATTCAATGCCTCAAGACTTTCTGAACAAGTCTCTCATGGGGACCTTATCAAATGAAAATGGAGTAAAAGAAATTACAGTGGCATGAGAGGGGAACTGGCCAAGCAGTTTGGAAGGGGGGGGGGCTAGTAGGGAAGATGGCAGAGAAGCAATGGATAGAGTTTCTGCAAGAAATGGGGACAATAAATACACATGGAAAAAGAGGAAATGTTCTTATGGAAAAGTGTCACAACTATGGCTGACCAGGGAAGTCAAAGCCAAACTGAAAGGAAAAGAGAGCATATAAGGAAGCTAAAAATTAGTGAAAGATTTTAACAACTTACAAAAGATTTTTTTTTAAACTGATAATGGAAAACATGAAGAATGAAAGTAGGCTAGCAAATCATATCCGAGGCTACAAAAAGGTTCTTCGAGTATATAAAGAGTAAAAGAGAAGTTAAAATAGACATGGGACTACTAGAAAAAGACACTGGAGAAATAATAAAGGGAGGCAAGGAGATGGCAGCTGTGGGGGAAGGATCTTTGTGGGAATTTAAAGAAGAAATTGATAGGTATCTAATTAGTCAGGGTATCAAGGGATATGGGGACTAGATGTGAGAACAGTTTAGCTCAGGGAGCAGACTCTTGATGGGCCAAATGGTCTGCTTCTGTTCCCTTTTTCTTGTGATCCTGTGATCTAAATGAATATTTTGCATCGGTCTTCATTGTGGAAGGCATTAGCAGTGTGCCAGATGCTGAAGGATATCAGGAAGGGAAGTGAGTGCAGTTACTATTTCAAGGAACAAGGTGCTCAGAAAGTTGAATGGTCCAAGGATGGATAAGCCACCTTTTCTTTTATTAAAATACTTTTATTGATTTTATTAAAGAATTTGTACAAACAAAAAGGATACAATTCAATAAGATAGAATGGACAGTTACATAAAATATTCTGTATATCACTAACATTGTAAATCATATCCATAATTCATATTCCAAATCATATTTGCGTGTTTTAAAAAATATATATATAATAAAAAAAGGGAGAAAACCTCAAACCCCTTACCTAACCACATTGCCAGAAGCTATATATGACTAGTATTAAAATAAAAATGGTTTTTTAAAAATTAATATAAGGAATGTGGAGAAGATGCAAATCAAACAATTTAATTACACTGGAATAAAATTATAAAGTAAGATAGTAAGTCATTAATGACCCCCATAACTTCTGGAATCTTGTACCTGAATTATTAATTGAATAATGAATCTTTTCCATGCTCAAACAGGACATGATGTCACGAACCACTGATCATGAGTTGGCGGGGCAGCATCCCTCCATTTAAGTCAAATCACACCTTGTCAAAAGATAGGAAAAAAAAATGGTTCGACTCTGAATCAAAGATAAAGAATTATTTCCTCCTATTGTACCAAAGAGGGCCACCAAAGGATTCGGTGTTAAATCTATATTGAAAACTTTTGACAGAATATGGAAACCTCTTTTCAGTATTTTTCTAGATGAGGACAAGTCCAGAACATATGAATTAATGACGCTTCTCTGCTCTTACACCTGTCACACCAGGGAGTCATATTGGAATAAAAGTGAGACAATTTATCCTGAGACAAATGTGCTCTATGTACCACTTTGAATTGTAATAGACAATGTTGAGCACATTCTCAATCCACATCTGATATAGTCAAATATAAATCCAGTTCCCAAGCGTTTTTGATTTGAACTAACGAAATGTGATTTTAAACATAACAATTTCTCAATGATAATAATAGATATTAAACCTTTATGAGAAGGCATTAAGCTAAAAAACTCAACTACAAAATTTGATTTTGACTCTTTGGAAATTAGAAACTTGTGATTCAAGAAAGTGCCTGACTTGCAAATATCTTAAGAATTGAGATTTTGGCAAGTTAAATTTAGCAATAGTCTGTTCAAATGTTGCAAAATATCCATCAATTAACTGAAAATGCTCAGATGCAAAGGGACCTGGGAATCCTTCTGCAGGATAGCCTGAAGGTAAACTTGTATGTTGAGTCTGTGGTAAAGAAGGCAAATGCAATGCTGCCATTTATTTCCATAGAAATAGAATATTAGAGCATGAATGTGATATTGAGGCACTGGTGACACCCTACTTGGAGTTTTGTGAGCAGTTTTGGGCTCCTCACTTAAGAAAAGATGTGGTGATGTTGGAGAGGGTTCAAATGAGGCTCACTGGAATGATTCTGGGAATTAAATAGTTATCATATGGAGCATTTGACAGGTTTTGGTCTGTATTCGTTGAACTTTAGGAGAATGGGGGGAATCTCATTGAAACATCTTGAATGTTGAAAGGCATGGATAGAGTCGATGTAGAATTTAGGTCAAGAGGCCACAATTTCAGGATTGAAAGACGTCTGCTTAGAACAGAAATGCGTAGGAATTTCTTCAACTAGAGGGTGGTAAATATGTGAAATTTGTTGCCACAGACAATTGTGGAGGTCAGGACGTTGGGTGTATTTAAGACCAAGATTGATAGATTACTGATTAACCAGGGCATCAAAGGTTATGGGGAAAGGCCGAGCAGTGGGAATGTGAGGAAAATGGATCAACTCATCATTAAATGGGGGGGGGGCAGACTCGATGGGCTGAATTGCCTTTTTCTGCTCCCATGTCTGGTCTTAATTTTAGACATTTTTTTGCACAGAATTGAGAATTGCCATTCTGAAATAACTCTAGTCTTTTTAAAAACAAACATTTTCAGCTCTCGTGAAAAATAATTTATTGTACTTTAATACCAACCTTCCCAGCAAATATCCATTGAATCTAGTTTCAGGTTCTCTTAGCACATTTTCACATGTAATTTTCTCTCTTTGGAGAACTGGAGCATGAAGCATTGGGGAATTGTGCTGCACATGGTATTTTTTATAATGTACCCTACCCCTAGCCCCCAATCAAATATAATGCATAATTGGGCTTCATGCAAGAAGCAAAAAACCAAATTGGTCAGACTTGTGTCATTAAGACTGTAAGTCAGGTGATAGGATTTAGGATCTATCTGAAGAAAAGATTTGTAAATTCCCAGTGTCCACAACTACTTGCAAATATCAGTGCAGTAATCTCCAGCAAGAACACCTAAGTTTCTCTATTCCCATGCATCTTAAACAAGGCTAATTGGAATTCATCCAAATCACAAATTAAAAACCATTTTTTTCATCTTACATAACAATTTTTTTAATGTAGTCAGTATGAGAGAAGTACAGAAG
This sequence comes from Narcine bancroftii, assembly GCF_036971445.1. Classification (NCBI taxonomy): domain Eukaryota; kingdom Metazoa; phylum Chordata; class Chondrichthyes; order Torpediniformes; family Narcinidae; genus Narcine; species Narcine bancroftii. Next base: position 55,173,395 of record NC_091469.1, read on the forward strand.
AAACCAAAACATGACTGCTTCACAGGAAAGGGGGTCCCTTAAACTTTGAGCAGAGTCCTAGGGTGGGCCATAATTGAACAGAGTTTTAGACCATACAATTGAAAGATTAACTTCTTAAAGCTTTCAGGATTGCAAGAAAAAAGTTTGTTCTTAATTTATTATGTTTGATGGAGTAATTTATTATGTTTGATGGAGTAATAAAGCCCTCTCATGGAAAGAGGGAGAAGAAAAGTAAAAGGAATGAAGGTAAATTAAGTACTCTCCTTGCTACAGTCCCAACCATCCTTTCTGACCCCTGCCTGACGCTCAGTAAATAACTCGAGAGGCTGAGACCGAGTCACTGATCCATAGGCTTTTATTCACAATGGACAAGGACCTCATCCTGTGCTGTGATCCAGGCTTTCTGGGGAAGGGTCAGGGTATTGGAGGCTCTATACATGGTCAAAAGAGGGAGGGGCCACAGGTATAGACACAGGACAGCTAATCAGGAATACAATATAATTCAGCAGTTCCACCACATTCACTCCTGTTTATTGTCTGGTGGGGCACAAAGTCTTGCAGGTTGAGCCACTCCGGTGACTTGATTTTCTGTATTGACTGGCGGAGCGCCGGTTGTGGCTGGGGACACTGTCTCATCTTGGACCTCCACCACTGTGTTAACCAACTGGGGGCATTATGGCTTGGCCGAAGTGACTGGGTTGGGGGGGAGGGTGCAACAGTGCATATTGCGTGCCTGCTGAAGGAGGGTGAGGTGCTGCCTGGTGGTTATACTCAGGGGCCTGGATGGAGACTGTTTCCTTGCATCCATCCGGGTAGGTTACATATGTATATTAGCGGTTCGCATGGAGGAGCTGAACCCTTTCGACAAGGGGGTCAGTTTTATATCCCCTCACATGTTTTTGTAGCAGAATCAGCCCTGGAGATGTCAGCCAAGAGGGTAGGGTGGTCTCCAACATGGATTTCGTGGGGAAGGAGAAAATTCTTTTGTGAGGGGTAGCATTAGTGGCAGTACATAGCAGAGATTGAGTGGCATGGAGTGCCTCTGGAAGGATCTCCTTTCAGTGAGACAGGTAGTCCGCTGAACTTTAGGGCAAGAAGGATGGCCTTTCACGCAGTGCCGTTCTTTCTACCTGACTGTTCCCTCAGGGTTATTACTTGTGGTCCTGCTGGTGGTGATACCCCTGGCCAGCAGGAATTGATGCAGCTCATCACTCATAAACAAGGACCCCATATCATTGTGGGTAACTGATGGTGGTCATGTAAGGGCAGGAGATGGCAAAGGGGAACCACAAATACTCGTCTATAACTGTGAGGAAGTGTATATTGTGGTTGGTGGAGGGAAGGGGGCCCTTGAAGTCCATGCTCAGGTGCTCAAAGGGGCGCATAGCTTTTATCAAATGCAGCCTGTCCGGTTGGTAAAAATAAGGCTTGCACTCTACACAGACCCTGCAGTCCCAGGTCATGTCTTTGACAACCCCAATGGAGTATGGCAGATTCTGAGATTTGATCAAGTGAAAAAATTTCATGAGACCGGGATGGAAGAGGTCGTTGTGGAGGGCTTTGAGATGATCCACCTGTGTGCTGGCACATATCCCTTGTGATATGGCATCTGAGGGCTCATTGAGCTTCCCTGACCAGTACAGGATGTCATAATTGTAGATGGGGAGCTCGATCCTCCACCTCAAAATTTTATCTTTCTTTATCTTACTCTACTGGTTATTGTTGACATGAGCAGGGTGAAACGTCTGCGGGCCAGAAAGCGTCTCTAGTGCCATACTGTCTCAACTATAACCTGAGCCTCTCTCTATAGAGGAGTGTTGGACTTCAGCACTCTGGAGGATTCAGGAGAAAAAGGCATTGGGGTGGCCTGCCTGATTAAGGGTGACGGCCAAGGCGAAATCAGATGCATCACTCCCCATGTAAAAGGGGGAAAATTCATCCACCGCATACGTTGCGGCTTTCACGATATCCTCCTTTATACGGCAGAAGGCTGCCTATGCTTCATTTGTAAGGGGGAAGGAGTTACATCAGATAAGGAGTGGGCTTTATCCGCATAATTTGGAACCTAATGGGCGTAATAAAAAAAATACATTTTCAGGGCATTGTGGCTGTAGGGAAGGGGAGTTCTAGCAGAGGCTGCAAGCAGTCGGGCTCGAAGCCAATGACCCCATTCTCCATGATGCAGTCAAGGATCGGCAGTCGGGTAGTACGGAAAACACATGTATCCTTATTGTAGGTCAGATTCAGGCGTTTGGCGATGGTGATGAATTTCTAGAGGTTTGTTGATGGTTTTGCAGGTCGTGTCTGCAGATTGTGATGTTATCCAGATATGGGAAGGTGGTGTGCAGGTTATTTTGGTCTACCATCTGGTCCATCTCCAGTTGGAAGATGGAAATGCTATTGGTGACACTGAATGGGACCTTGAGGAAATGGTAGAAGCACCTTGGAAGCTGTGTAATGGTGATCCTCAGGGTAGATGGGGAGTTGGTGGTAGGCACATTTCAGGTCTATTGTGGAGAACACAAGATACCTGGTGAAGTGAAGGAGGGGGTACGCATCCAGCTGTGTGTAACAATTAATGGTTTGACTATAGTTTATCACCATTCTGTTTATCCCTTACCACTATCTGAACTCTCCAGGGGCTGGTGCTGATCTTGATAATCCCCTTGTCCAGGAATCATCGTACCTCCACCTTCGTAAATACCCTGTCTTCCTCACTATATCACCTGCTGTTTGTAACAACTAGCTCACAGTTAGAGGTAAGATTGGCAAACAGTGGCGGGGGTTGATGCAGAGGGCAGAGAGACCACACATTGTTTGGGCCAGTGGGGGGTGTGGGGGGAGGGGAAAAACAGAGTGGCCAGTTAAGGAACTGTGGATTGTCGACTGTGAGGGATGGGAGGGGGCCTTAATATTGCATAGTGACAGTCCTTAAGTAGCACTGGAAATCTAGCCCTAACATTACTGGCATGCAGAGCTGCAGCATAATGAGAAGCTTAAAATCTCAATATGTTGTGCCCTGCATGGTCAGTGTCACCATAGTGTAGCTGTGGATTTCTGCGAAGTGAGTCTTTGAGGCTAGGGTGACTTTGTAGGCGACCGGTTTAGCCTCAAAGGGACAGTGTCAGGATGAATAAAGCTCTCGGTGCTCCTGCTATCCAAAAGGCATTTAGTCATATGGTCCTTGATGGAGATGTCTGCACAGACCCTGCAGTCCTGAGTCATGTCTCTGACAACCCCAATGGAGTATGGCAGATTTGATAAAGTGATAAAGTTTCATGACACCGGGGTGCTAGAGGTTGTTGTGGAGGGCTTTGAAGTGATCCAACTGTGTGTTGGCACATGTCCCTTGTGATATGGCATCTGAGGGCTTATTGAGCTTCCCTGGCCAATAGAGGATGTCATAATACACCCTGGCCAATACAGGATGTCATAATTGATGTCTGTCATGGAGTGGGCGAGTTGGTGAACGCTGTTCTGGTCCAGCACCACTGAATCCAGGGTCGGTCCATGGTCCAATCCACACTGAGTCTCCATCAAGGGGCACAATGGCAGCATGCATGTGGTGACATGGGTCTCCCTGGAAGTCAGCGGCATCCAAGATGGCAGACCCCATGTTGCAGCATGGTCATCTCTAGAAGATGCCAGCATCCAAGATGGCAGCTGCCATGCTATGCATGCAGCAGCGCTGGGGTTAGAGTGCTGTGAATGGCATACACCCACGTAGTGGCTCTTCTTCCTGCACTTGGAGCATATCATGTCTCTCACTGGGCAGTGTTTTTGAGGTTGTTTTGCCTGGCCACAGAAATAGAACTCCAGATGCTCCTGGGAGACAGCAGCCGTGGTGGGCTCATTAAGCGGGCACGGTAGTGGACCAGTGGCCTGTAGACCTGCGTCTCAGGATGGTGAACCACGTGTGGGCCCATTCACAGACTATACTTCCACATTGTGGAGGGTGATTTCCAGCAACTTTGCAAGATCTATAGCCCCTTTTATGTCTAACTTACTCTGCGTTAGTAACCTCTGGCGCATGTAGTCAGACCTGATGCCTGCAATGTACACATCGTGGATCATGTCCTCCTTATTTTGAGTGGCTAATACTGCCTCGAAGTTGTATGCCTGGGTGAATCCTTGCAAGGCCTGGAGGAACTCATCGCCCAATTTTCCCTGGTCATTGTCTGCAGGTGGCCAGCATATGTCTGGCATATACTTCATTAACTTTCTCCCTGTATTGTCCCTTGAGTTTATCCATTACTTTCACATATGTGGTGAAACCCCTGATCATTGGGAATACTCGAGGTCTGACCTGGGAGAAGAGAAGATGCAGTCTGCTTGTGTCGATGACCATGATGCCAGCTGAGTTTTGAAGGAAGACCTCGAAACAGTGTAGCCAGAGTTTAAAGCTGCTTGAGGCATCAGGCGACTGTGGAGTGATCTCCAGTTTGTCAGGTTTTAAGAGTTGGTCCATTATTAGCGATTTTTTTTTTAAAAACAAAAAAGATGTGAATCAATTGATGTGGATGGAAAGTAAAGGTTTGAAAACCACGGTTTTAATGTCACCTAATTGACTTGTTATGTGCACGGTTTCATAACTCCAAAGGAAATAGGCCAATGACAATTTTTCTCAAACAAAATATTTCAGTAACATTTGGGTCAACCTTTTTCTTCCCACTCACATACCACCTTAAGCAATCCCTTTCTAATCACAGCACTTATGGCATAGAGATTACTTAAAGTGGTATGTGAGTGGAAAGAAAAAGGTTGAGAACCATTGCTGTATACCTAAAAAAATAATTTTTTTAAATGAGACTTTGAGGATTGAGCATTACTGGGCTTTGAGGAATGGGAAATAGTTTGGGAAAATGTAATCTCAGGGTCTTGCTCATGTAGACATTCTTCTCTGATTTGCCATTTTTTGTCTCTACCTTTCAAGGCATTTTTTTCTTCTGTAAGCAAAACATTTTTTTTTAATGTATACAAATTCTGGCTAACAGTAATCCCTAAATTCTGGCTATCCAAACACTTTCAAACACCTCATGAATAAATGTAAGATGAGAAGTGGCATTCAAGATCATAGTTAAAGTTAAAGGTTCCTTTATTTTCACAAAATACAACATTTATAATGTAACATACAGGAGACAAAGTTAAAGAATTTAATGTAAGAAAGACAGAGAGTTGCCACTTTGTCCAGCGCCACAGAAATGAGGCTCCAGCAAGAAACTAACTAACTAAGAATTAAACTGTACAATAAAAGCTCACATAATATGCAAGGTACAATCAAACTAGCCACTAATTATACATATTAAACTTGGTAGTGTGAGTGCAATTAGGAAATATCCTTGTCTGTATCAGTTGTTGAATTGGAAACCCTGTTTGCTTGCTTTGGTTATTTAAATCTTTGACATTTTGAGCATTACATCAAAACATATGGACATTTGAGGGATGCACATTGATACATAATGAAACTTCAGCTAAAATAAACAGTTACCAGCTACTTAACCCATGAAAGTCTCCTTGCATCCCTGTCATACTTTGCACTCTTACCTGGCTTTGTATTGTCTGCAAATACAGAAATGGCCTCATTTAGGTTTTTTTTACTCCAAATCATCGATGTACATTGTGAAAGTTGGGGCTCAAACTCTTCATCTCATTAATCATTGCCTGCCATCTGGAAGTTTAATGTATTGGTTTCTTGACTATGACCCAATTATTAAGCCATGCCAGTAAATTACCCCCAAAACATGCACTTCAATTTTGCATGCTCATCTCTTTTGTGGGATCTGAATTTAAAACAATCTGAAGACTAAATAGTTGACATCCACTGGTTCTCTTGATTATTCTAATATTTACATCCACAGAAAAACTCATACATTTGTTTGAAATAATTTAATGTCATAAACCATGCTAACTTTGTCCAACACTGTAAATGTTTTCAAAGTGCTCTGTTAATGCATATTTTACAATAAATTGCAGAATTTCCCCATCACTAATGTAAGGCTTACTGGTATATAATCCCTTGGTTGAAAATATAAGAAAAGTGAGTTTGAATAAGAGATACTTGCTGGAAGTCAATGTGGAAAAGGTGTGGTGTAATTGTCTAGTGGTTTGCTACTCTGGAGCAGAGGTCTTGATCAGTTTAAAAACTTGCTTGGGTCCAAATGTCATGTAACAAATATGAAATCCTGTTGATGAGTATCTTTGCAATTCTATTGCCAGATGAAGGGCATATAACCATATAACCATTTACGGAGCGGAAACAGGCCATGTTGGCCTTTCGAGTCCGCACCGGTTCACTGATTTTGTGCGCCCTCTTCAGGCATTGTTGATTTTAAGTGTAGTGTATCTTTGAGAATTTTATAGGTTCTCTGTACTTTGGATGTGAAATCTCATATTAAAATATTCAAAAACATTGGCTGTGTGGGTGAGAACACTCCACAATCTTTACTTCAAATTCCAAATAATTTCTCTATCATGAGGTCTGAAGTTGTGATGTTGCCGATTATGCAACAATCCACGTCATTCAAAGTTATTAAATGAAGCATTTAATACCAGGGAATAGCAACTTCTGTAAGTAAACTCCTTAATCACTAAATCCACCTCTATTTCAAGAGATTGTAGCAGCCGTGGAGCGGGCTGAGCAGGTGCACAGCGCAGTATCACAAACCGTCGCCGGTGTGGTTCTGCGTGTGTGCAGAACCATCATACTGAATAGCTGAATACTAGCCCAATGGACTGCATGTAAGCGGTACTGTGTGCCGAGGAATGGCACATTGATCTGCTGAGTCTCCTGCCTGAAGGTGTGGGACACTCAAGGCTTAATTTAAACCTGCCGGTCCTGTGGAGCCTAGGACATGCAGCTTGTAAAGACTGAATAAATCAGTCTTGTGTTCACTATTCTGGTTTGTGTGTGTGCATTGCTTTAGTAGCTCTACTGAAGTAGGGGCTACAATTGGTGACCCTGACTGCAAGATTCAGCTGAAGCTTGAATGTACAGTTATCATGGACACGGCGGCAGTTAATGCAGTGGAACTTCACTTGCCTCTTTTCTGATCCCATCAACCTTGGGTATGGCTTAATCCAGCTGAAACCCAGTTTTGTCTTTGTGGCATAACGGACCGGCAGAGGACACAAACTTCTGTGTGTTGGATGCTGCTACCACATCTAGAGTAAGTGAATTTGTTGCCAATCCCCTGCCGGAGAACCAGTACACCAGGTTCTGCCAATTTCTCCTGGACACACTGGAATTGACTAGACATGAGTGTGGCATGCGGCTTTTAAATATAGAGGGCCTGGATAACAGGAATCCATCTGACCTATTGAATGAGATGCTCGCATTAGCGGATGGTCATTCTCATTGCTTATTTTTTTGAAACTCTATTTCTGTCCAAACTCCCAGGTCATGTCTCCATACCAATCGCTAACATGGATTTCCGCCATCTCCATAATGTAGCGCGGGAGGCTGACAGGCTCTACCATACTCCAACACAAGAGTCTGCTCACATACAGCCCATTTTCACAGCAGATCCATCTCTCAGGTCCTACGAGCCTCCTGGATCTGCAGTTCAGTCAAAGAAGGAGGAACGTGCTGACGGGCCGCGTGAATGGTATTTTCACCATCGCCGTTGGGGAAAAATGCCCATAAATGTGTCCTGCCATGTACCTATTACAGGAAAAAGGCAGGAAACTAAAGCTGGCTGCCAGTGATGGCCTCGGCAGCTGGCACAAGTACTGGCCTATTGTATCTTCAAGATGTCACTGGTAAGCGCAGGTTTTTTTGTAGACACGGGTGCTGAGGTCAGTTTGCTTCCACCAACCTATTTTGAAAATAACATACACATCAACACTTGGCTCTTCAAGCAGCAAATGGATGACCATTCCCAGATTTGGCACACAACAGGTCACGATTGGGATAGGAGGGTGACATTCGATTGGAATTGCGTACTGGCTTTTGTTGCACAGCCCATTTTGGGTGCAGATTTTCTAAGGTCTCATGATTTGCTAGTAGACGTGAAGAGAAGAACTTGGTTCATGCCACAACTTTTCAAACATACCTGCTGGTATGCAGCAAAGGGAGAGTTTCCCAACTCAGGGTGTATACCCTGCTCAAAGATGCCTATGCTGCCCTGCTCAACAAATTTCCTGGTATTCTCTCTCCTAATTTCAATACTTCCAAAACGGCCCATGGTGGGTCCCATTACATAGCTACTTCAGGCCCGTTGATTTATGCCAGGGCTTGTCGTCTTCCACGTAATGAACTGCGGCAGGCAAGGGCAGAGTTTACTGCAATGGAGGAATTGGGTATCATTTGGTGCTCTAACAGTCCTTGGGCATCACCCAAGTGGGTGGAGGGATTTGGTCTTACCATCAATCCCAGCAAATGTCAATTTGGCAGGTCTACCATTGACTTCCTGGGACATACGATCATGGCCAGTGTTGTCTTTCCCTTATCTAGCAAGGTAGACACAGTTCGTGCTTTTCCCAAAGCTACCACGGTTAAGGGACTGCAGAAATTATTGGGCATGATAAACTTCTATCACTGGTTCATTCCAGCAGCTGCTGACATTCTTTACCACTGTTTCAGATCATCACCACGAAGAACAGGGACGTTACCTGGACATCAGAGGCAGAGGTTGCGTTTACGACTGCCACATTTTGGCCAATTCAGCAATGCTCACCCATCCTAAACCTGATGATACTTAGCGCAAGGGCTAAGTGCCCTTGACACTTAGCACTAACACCTCGAATATGGCCGTGGATGTGGTTCTTGACATCTAAGGCCACCGGAAATGAAATATAGTTCATTTGATTGGGAACTGTTGGCATTGTATCTAGCCATATGGCACTTCTGATATGTTTTGGAGGGTCGGCATTTCCCTGTGTTTAAGACCACAAGCCACTCATTTTTTCCTTCAGCAAAATAACGGATCCATGGTCGGCAAGACAGCAGCGTCACTTATCATACATTTCAGAATTCACGATGGACGTGCGGCATCTTTCAGGTAAAGACAATCTTGTAGCAGATATGCTGTCGAGACTGACTATATATCATATTCAGGTTGGCACTGATATTTCTGAATTAGCTAGTGCACAGGCCATGGACCCCGATGTTCAGGCATACATTATGGCCATTACTAACCTGGACATACAGCAGGTGGCACAACAACTGGGTGGCCCAGCCCTATTTTGTGACATGTCTTTGGGCTACCCTAGACCATTGATTCTGGCATCTTGGAGGCAACACCTTTTTGACCAGATACACAGCTTGTCTCATCCATCCATCAGAACAACCGTCAAGCTCATGTCGAATAAATACATATGGCATTAAAAAAATGTTGCGCAATGGGCGTGCACATGTACCTCCTGTGAGACTGCCAAAATTCAGCGGCTCACTAAGGCACCTATTCAGCCTTTCCCAGCAGTTTGGACATGTGCATGTGGAATTGGTCAGACAATTGCCAGTATCTCAAAACATGAGGTACATGCTAACAGTCATAGACCATTTCACGTGCTGGCCAGAGGTCATCCTGTTGCCATCCAGTGACACTGAAACATGCACCAGAGAATTAATTGTCAATTGGATCGCTAGATTTGGTGTCCTGACGCACATAACTTCAGACCGCGGAGCACAATTCTCCTCTGCATTATGGGCTGCCTTTGCGCGCTTTTGTGGCACACACCTGCACCACACCACAGCGTGCCACCCACAGTCCAAAAGCCTTGTGGAACATTTCCACCGGCAACTAAATTCTGCACTTAAGGCCTGATTCACTGGTCCCAATTGGGTCGATGAGTTGCCATGGGTTCTACTGGGAGTGCGCATGGTCCCAAAAGAAAATTTGTCTGCATTGTCCACAGAGATGGTTTATGGTATGGTCCTTTCAGTTCCAGTGGTCATTCGTTTCACAACCAACTCTAACTTGGACGTCCTTCAGCTTTGGCATGGTATCGTGATCTGTATACCTGTTCCTACCAACTGGCATGGAATCCCTAAAGAGCATGTGCCCAAATGCTGATTTTGTACGCTGACAGGTCCCAGGAATGCCGTTACAATGACCATTTGAGGGCCCTTTCTGCGTGATTAAGAGGGACAGGGTTGTGTTTACTTTGGACATTGGGGGACATTCGCAGCTGTTTAGTGTGGACAGACGCAAGCCTGCCCACATGGACCCCACTTCATTCATTCAGTGCTGCTAGCCCAGACATCGGGGGTGTCCACCTAAGGCACAGACAGCTGGTATTTTAATTTCTGGTGATGGTTCAGGGGGGTTATGTAGCAGCCATGTAGCAGGCCAAGCAGGCGCATCGCACAGTGTCGCAAACCGTTGCCGATGCGGTTCTGTGGGTGTGTGGAACCATAATATGGACAGCTGAATACTCACCTAATGAACCGCGTGCGAGCGGTACTGCGTGCCGAGGAACGGCACGTTGATCTGCCAAATCTCCTGCCGGAAGGTACAGGACACTTACAAGGCTTAATTTAAACCTGCCAGTCCCGTGGAACAGCAGCAAACTCATAGTGATGTTCCACCTTGTCCCGTGGAGCCTGGGACATGCAGAATATAAAAGAAGCTTGTAAAGTATGAATAAATCAGTCTTGCATTGACTAACCTAGCTTGTGTGTGTGCATTGCTTTAGTAGCTCGACCAAAGTAGCCACTACAAGATCACCATTAAACTTAAAAAAAAACATATGATTATCTAAATGACATTATCTGAGACCAGGTCCAGGCAAGTTGTAGACATGAGGAATGTAGAAATAAGGAAAGGAAAGAAGAATTATGAAGGAAAATTAGAGCAAAATATAAAAACAGCAAAAACTTTATAAATGTATAAAACGTAAGAGAGTGGCTAGAGTCATATGAGTCCCTTGGAAGATGAGAAAGGGAGACAGATGTTGAGTAATGAGGAAATGGCAAAGGCATTGAACAATGGAAGACACAGCCAGCATGACAAAGCAGTGACAGGGATGTAAAGGGAGGAGAGGGCCTTGATTTAAAAATAATTCTTACAAAAGAGATAGTGATGAGCAAACTAATGGGACTGAAAGAAGACAAATCCCCTGGTCCTGATAGGTTGCATTCAAGGGTATTGAGGGAAATGGTAGAAGTTATAGTTGATGCGTTGGTAGTCATTTACCAAAATTCTCTGGATTCTGGCCATGTTCCGGCAGATTGGAAGACAGCAAATGTCACACCACTTTTTAAAAAGGGATGTAGGTAGAAGTTGGGCAACTATCAACCAGTTAGCTTAACATTGTAGTCAGGAAAATGCATGAAACTGTCATTAAGGATGAAATAGCGAGTCATTTAGAATGAAGGGGTTCCATCAGGCAGACGCAGCATGGATTCAGAAAGGGTAGGTCTTGTATGACAAACTTGCTGGAATTCTTTGAGGATGTAATGGGTGCATTAGATAGAGGGAAATAGATTGATGTTTTTTTTTGGATTTCCAGAAGGCATTTGATAAGGTGCCACACAGGAGACAGCAATATATATACAGATGAATGGAATCGAGGGAACTATATTGGCATGGATTGAGGATTGGTTAACTGACAGTCGGGATAAATCGGTGTTTTTCTGATTGACGGACAGTGGTAAATGGGGTGCTGCAGGGGTCAGTGCTAGGCATTTACATTGATAATTTGGAAGAAGGGACAGGGTGTAGTGCATCCATATTTGCAGATGATACTAAATTGAGTGGAAAAACAAATTGTACAGAGGATATGGAGAGGCTGCAGAAGGATATAGTTGGGTGAGTGGGCAAATATCTGGCAGATGGAGTACAATGTTAGTAAATTGTCAAATCATTTTAGGTAGGAAAAATAGAAGGGCAGATTATTATTTAAATGGTGAAAAACTGTAGCATGCTGTCATACAGAAGGGCTTGGGAGTGCTTGTGCATGAATTGCAAAAAGTTGGGTTGTGCATACAACTGGTTATTAAGAAAGCAAATGAAATGTTGGCCTTCATTGCTAGAGGAATTGAATTAAACAACGGGGAGATCATGCTATAACTGTACAAGGTACTGGTGAGGCCGCACCTGGAGTATTGGGTACAGTCCAGGTCTCCATACTTAAGGAGGGATATTCTGGGCTTGGAGGCAGACCAGAGGAGGTTCACCAGGTTGATCCTGGAGATGAGGGGGTTGACCTACAAGGAGAGACTAAATTGTCTTGGATTTATATTTACTTGAATTCAGAAGAATCAGATGAGATCTTATAGAAACATATAAAATTATGAAAGGGATAGATAAGGTAGAGGCAGGAAAATTATTTTCACTGCTAGGTGAGACCACAACAAGGGAACACAGTCTCAAGATTCAGGGGAGTAGACTTAAGACCGAGATGAGAGAAAACTGATTATCCAGAGAGTAGTAAATCTGTGGAATTCTCTACCCAGGAAAGTGGTTGAGGCTACTTCATTAAACATATTTAAAGTTCAGTTAGATAGATGTGCGGAAAAGGCAGGTAGGTGGAGTTGAGTCAATGATTTTATTGAATGGTGGAACAGGTTCAATGGACCAGATGACCTACTCCTGCTCCTATTATTATGTAATAGCTGTAATTTGGAATTCCTCCCCTCACCAAAAAAAAACTTGGCTCAACGTGCTAGTTACTTTATTCCCAACACTCAAAAAAAAAATTCCAGGGTGCTAGATGTTGTCTTTTGTGGACTTTAGCAAGGCCTTTGACAAAATTCTGCCTAGTAGGCTGGACTAGAAGGTCATGTGGCATCCAAGGTAAGCAGGCTAACTGGATACAGAATTTGCTTGATGGTAAGTGTCACTGTTGTAGTGGAAATTCATTATTCAGATTATTCACAGCTGCAGCCAATTATGTTTGGTGGAGGGATTAGAGCAAGTTTCACTGTTGTTTATCTAAATCATTAATGTCAATAATTAACGCATAGTTAATAACTGCGCTGGGTAGGTCACATCTCCAGAACGGAGGACCATCGCCTTTCCAAGATCGTGTTATATGGCGAACTCTCCATTGGGCACCGAGACAGAGGTGCACCAAAGAAGAGGTACAAGGACTGCCTAAAGAAATCTCTTGGTGCCTGTCACATTGACCACCGCCAGTGGGCTGATCTCGCCTCAAACCATGCATCTTAGCGCCTCACAGTTCGGCGGGCAGCAACCTCCTCTGAAGAAGACCGCAGAGCCCACCTCACTGACAAAAGACAAAGGAGGAAAAACCCAACACCCAACCCACCAATTTTCCCTTGCAACCGCTGCAACCGTGTCTACCTGTCCCGCATCAGACTTGTCACCCACAAACGAGCCTGCAACTGACGTGGACATTACTCTTCCGTAAATCTTCATCCGCGAAGCCAAGCCAAAGAAATAATGTTGTAAATGACACCAACATTGATGGGTGTAGTAGAGGTTATTTGAGGTTGCAAAAGAATCTAGATGAACTGGGAAAGTGGGCCACGAGTTAGCAGATGGAATTTAATTGACAATTGTGTGGTGTTGTATTTTGGTAGGTGGAACCGGGCAGGGCAGGAAGTGCACACTGAATGCTTGGATCCTGTAGAATGTGGGAGAACATAGTTGATGAAAGTGAGGGAGGAGTTTGGTATATTTGCTGTCTTCAGTCAGGGCATTGAGTAGAATTAGGGCATATTCCAATTGTACAAGATGTTGGTGAAACCTCATTTGGAATATTGCGCAGTTCTGGTCACCAAAATTTAGAAAAAAATATTAAATTAGAATGGAAACAGAAAAGATTCACAAGAATTTTACTATGTCTGGTAAGGTGAAACTGGATAGGCTGGGACTCCTTGGCATGTAGTAGGGTGGGGGGTTGGGGCTTTGTAAAGCTTTACAAAATCGTGAGGTAAACTTTTTTCCCCCAGGATAGGATAATCTAAAATGAGAAAGTATGGACTTGAAGTGAGAGGGGAAAGATTTAAAAGGGATCTTCCTCATACAGAGGATAGTGGGTATAAGGAATGAGCTGTCAGAGGAAGTGGTAGAGGTGGGTATAATTGTAACAATTAAAAGGCATTTAGTTAGGGATAGTTCAGAGGAATAGGGGCTGAATTCAGGGAAATGCAACAACTTGGTTGGCATTGATAAGTTGGATCAAAAAATCTTTTATTTGATGCACTATGATTTCCAATCACCTTTTAGTTTTTACTACAGTACGTTGTATTCCTTTCTGAACAAACCAAATCTCAAGTCTCCAGTGTGCTTTAAACAGTATGTCTATCTCATACCTGGGTATGGAAAAGCTGTTTTTTCAAAAAAAAAGTAATACAAATGGAATAAAATCCAGAAAATGTTAGAAATACTTAACAGATCAGGCAAACCAGAAGACAGTTTTTAAGTCAAAAATGCTTTGAGAACTGAGTGAAAACATGTTGAGAGAATGGAAGAGGAATGGCTCATGCAAATGGCGCATGTGTGAGGAGAAAGCTGCAAATGTATGTAATAGCTGTGAAATGCAGAGCTGTATGAAATGCCCAAAATGTGAGAGAAAAAGATCCATTCTTGTCTGAAGAAATGCATATACTTGGAAGGTGTAAAAATTAATACTAGATCTAGAAAGTGGTTATTTGCTTAGACAAGGTGAGGTGCTTTCCCTCAAGCTTATTTTGAGCTTTGTTAAATTAATGCAAGTGGTCACACTGGTCAGAATAGGAAAATTAAAATGATAAAACAGGAAACATGCCCATACTGACTGGACACTGCTCTGCAACATGGTCACCCAATCTGGATTTGGTTTCTCCAATGCAATGGAGACAAGATCGTGAATGTTTAAATACACTGGAGTGGAAGAATCACTGTTTCACCTGGAAGGAATGCTTGGAAGAGGTAAAGGAAACAACATGGTATATAGCAAGTCTTCTATTTCCATTCAAATGGTAAAATGTTTCGGAATGTTTCACAAGTATTCTTCCACATTGAGAATAACTGGAGCATTTGGCCAGTCTTGGGATAATTGGGGAGAGAAATACAGAGTTCAGTATTGCTAAAGCACAGCCAATAAAGGTAAATGATTACAATTAAAAACAATTGAAAGAGACCAGGATTGGAGCAACATGAGTATCCTGAGGGTTGTAGACAGAGTCAATGAAGTTGATTAACAGAAGAGGTAGAAATTATGGTCATTACCACAATTCGTAAGCATTTCTGAATTCCCTTTTTCTGTAATTATTCAGTCAACTTTAGATCATTCAAACCTGTGCATGCAGGATTAAGAACGTGGTTTCTGAAAAGATGACATGTACTTAAACAAGGCGAGGTGCTTTCACTCTAGCACACTTTGGGCTTTGTTAAATTAATGCAGGTGGCCACACTGGTCAGGAGATGAGAGAATTAAAATGACAGACAACAGTGAACTGTTGCCAATGCTGTCTGGACAGTCTTGAAGACATCTAAATTTGTGCCAAAATATAATTGTTATTGCTACACTTTTTAATGACACAAGTTGCATTTTCACAAGTTGAAATCAAAATAGTAGTTATTTTTTTAATTAAGGTAATTATACATTTTATTGTATTCATAAGTTCCCTATGACGGGCTCTAACACAATTGAATTTGAACATAATTCAATGCTTTGTGTTTCATAATGTTTAATTACACAATTAACATATTGCCAAATGTACATCATTACTTGGTCTACATATTTTTTTTTTTAAATTCTCTTGAGCAGAGTAAAATAGCATACAAATGTTTTATTTTGCAAAGTTTAAAGATACAAGCAATAAGTCAATTTTAAGACACAGTTGTAAATTTTGCCATTTATAATTCCAAAGTTAATCATCTTTGGATGGCCAGACGACCTGGAGATTGTAGATGGGTGTGCACGGCGCCGTAAATTGTATTTCAGGTGAGCACCAGATTATTCCTACTGGACTAATTGGGGCAAGTAAATATTGAATATAATTTGTATTTGGAAAATACCACAGGATCGCAACACATCCAAGAGCACTTGTGAATTAAATTTCTTGAGAAACATAAACACATAACATGGGAAACATAGCATACAATTTACAAGGTCCTACATACAATATGTTAAATACCATATTAATCAGTATTGGTGATTGATTAAATATTAGCCAGAAGATAAAACTCACCCATTCCATTTTGAATAATCCCATGAGATCTTCGATATCCAATTGAGTCATCAAAAGTCCAGCATTGAATACTGGAACATCATTTTAGTTTTATTTAAGCTTTCCATTTGTATGTACTTTTGTTAGCGATGGTTAACATATTGAATTTAATTTGGAGTGAGGATGCCAGGTATTCAGATGGTTGGGTGAGGAGCAAACCTGCTACATATGGATGCAAAGTGAGTAAAGCAAGCATAATCAAAAGTCAGTTGGATGGCTTCTAGATTAGCTAACTATAATAGTGAGAATGATTTGCCTGATTTTAATTTTTTTTTAAAGTGCCTACATCTCTCAATCACCTCCATCCAGGGCCACAGACCATCCTTCTGGGGCAGAGCTTCTACATGCACATCATCTAAACCAGTGCATTGGCTGTACTCTGTGTAGCCTCATCTCAATCGGTGAGGTTAAACAAAGTGACTGCTTCAGTGAACACCAGTGCTCTGTCCAAGGGTCTAAGCTTGAATTCCCTGGAGATAACCATTTCAATTACCCTCGGTATTCCAACAGACATGTCTGTTCTCGGCCATCATTGCCAGAGTACCCCAAACTTTAAGAATGGCACACATTATTCCTGGACCAGCGTAAACCTAAGGGCACGTACATCAATTTTTCAGCAATCTCACTTCTATCTGGTTCCAGAGATTCCAACTCTTTACAATTCCCTCTTCTCACCCCCCCAAAAAAAAATGTGGTCCCCCCTCTCACCTAATATCCCATGATGTCTATCCACCATTTCCCCCACTTTGATAATTATTATCTCCTCATACTTTAGTCTCTATAAAGGGCCCTGATCTAAAACATTATTTCTACTCATTTTTGATTATTTCCATTGATGATGATCTCTGAGGAAGAAATGTAACCTTGGATATGCCCACATTTAAGTTTATTAATAATGCAAAAAGGTTATTGAGAAGAAGCCATTGGCAGTGATTTCATGAGTGGTAATAACTGATGGATAAAATGGTTATAGGATTAGAGATCCTTTCATTGCAGTGGAGAATTTCAACTTGGAGACTGAGGAAAGCAACTGGTTTAGGGGTGTTGAATGTTGCTTTTTTTTAAAAAAAAAAGCATAATTTTATTTTATAAAAATCTCTCTAGCTTCTAAATCCAAATTTGTCTCCTGTCAAAGGATGTTTGGACATCCTGGACCTGCCTTTAAGCCTGAGCCCTAGTTTGACATGCAGTCTTACTACCCCTGAAACACAAATTCCTGGAGTGAAAAATGGGTCTTCTGCATCCAGACCAGGTTAATGTGAGTGGAGAGGGTCTACAGTAATTTCAGGCAGCTACCCAATGTATTCCAATGTATCGTCTCCAATCTTTTAAACATTGGAAATGTATTAAATTATACTTTGCTTAAAACCTAGGAGTGTTCTCAACTTTTTTTAGCAGTACATAGAATAATCCTTCTGCTCCATATATGTACTTGCAATAACTTTGAGAAGCTGTTTCATTTGCCTCAAAGGAATGCATTTCACAAGTCACTTTCAAAGTGATAACTGCTTGTTCATCCAATGTTTTAAAAAAAATATTTTTAATGAATTATCCAGAAAACATTAAGTTTTACAAAACTGGTAATACAAACAACTGAGCACGAGATGCAACTTCAATGCAATCTTGTGTTATTGCATGCAAATAACATGCTTTTGGTTTAACCAATTTGAACTCATTGCAATTTTGTTTTCAACAAAAGTAACTACAGCAATTTTCCTCTGATGCAATTAAAATAGAAGCTATTTTAGATCCAATGGAGGATTTCAGATTATCATTCAATAAATGGTTTCCCATACTCATGCTGAAGAAAAACCATTTTGATGAATTAACAAAATCTGCACACAATGACTTCATATTTCAAAGTTAACTTAAAGTAAATAAAGCATGGTCATGAATGAGAACATTGACTTAACAGTAATAAAAATGACTAACAGACAAAATTTTCTTTATTACAAAATAAATACTGTGCACTGAAAATTCCTTGTTAAAACGATGTGCCCGATTTCTTTAATGATGACCCTATTCAAATATGCAATTTAAAAATTCTTTAACTTTAAATTAGGATGCCACAAGAGGATTTTTTGAAAAATGTCTGATACCAGAGGTGGGCGACCTATAGCTGGATCTGGCCCACCTGCCCTCATTGCATTGGAGATACCCCCCGCCCTCTGCACTGGATACTTTCTACCCCCATCTGTGTGTAAATCCCTCTCTCTGTTTAGCCTCTTTTACACAGCTTGAAAGATGGATTTTATGTGCCTTTTGAGTGCTGTGTGAAAGAATTTCAAGGTGAATGGGAAGGGGGTGTCAAGGCTTAACTGTCATCGATCCATCCAAATAGGCAGTGGAGTGTATTTGACTCACAGGGCTGGCTTTTTTTGCTTCTGTGTGAACACGCAAGCTTTTCAGTATAAAAGGGGCTTCTGTCAATTCCTCCCTGTGTGACCCCTCTCTCCGCGACACACCCTCTGTCTGTGTGACATTTCTCCCCTTCACTGCTGTCTATTTTGGGGTTATTTTCTTTACATTGTGACTAATTTTTCTCCTTTTTGACCTCTTTTTTTAATTGTGTGATTTTTGGTGCATTTCCAGATTTGAAGATGCCTTTCTGGACCTGAAATGCATCATCATATTCATTCCATTTATTTTTCATTTATAGTAGCATCAGTATGGCCTGCCTGTCAACCACTGACACACCATCTTGTCCACGAATAGTAAAAGAAGGTTGCCCGCCCCTGTGAAAGGCTATCACTACAAGCAAGGCTCAGATGTGCACAAAAAAGTAATTCAAAGTTCTTGAATTTAATAGTACTCTGCATTACAAGGTATAAAATACATTGAGATGTAATTCTCTCAATCAGTAAATATTTTTTATTTCTTTATTTCAGAGTGATTCTCCATTTAACTGGTAAAACTGCATGAAGGCAAATTGAGCCAGTGTGTTAACAAAAATGACACTTTGAAAGGAGTATCAAGTAAACACTTGGACTAACTTACTGTTTTACTGCCAGACTGTCCACAGTAATATTAGGTACTATTTTTATGGATACAGATTAAATGTTCAAATATTTATACCTGCTTTCTCAGGATTTTTTTTAAAACTGAGTATTTCCAACACCAAGTATTAGCAGCAAAGGGAGCTTCATAGTAGATTTCAGAAACATGAAAAAATTCCAGCACAAAAATACATTTGCAATTTGGGAGGTGGAAGGACAAAGTGGAGTTTTTCAGGTCTTGTATTTTGCTTGGAGTTTCAGCTTGTGCTCGTTTGCACCTTTTTAAGAATCACACCCAAGTTTCAGTTAAGTCTGTGTTTTGACATCGCCAGCCTTCATTAGAGCCTTTATTGCTCTGGCTCGCATTTCTAATTCGAGCAGCTCCAGTTGCTGTGCTGAAGGTTGAAGACCATCTCCATCAGCATTGGGAGTAGCATCTGATTGATTTTTCCCAGTGGCAGAACCTGACAAACCTAGAATCTCATTCACGCTCTTTTCAATGTCCTTTTGAATTTCATCTTCCACACCCACATGAGTTGGTGTGCATTTCTGCAGGGTCACATCTGTACTCTCTTCTTGTTCATTGCAATTTTGCTCGATGTCACTATCATATGCTTCAGCATTTATGCTGAGTGCATCACTTTCATCTCCAGAAGCTCCACCTGCTTCAGAAAGGGTAAATCCACATCATTTACTAACTGAAAACATTAATGCAAATAGACAAATATACAGTACCAAGAACACAACAAGAAAATCCAGCTCTCATTGCTCCATTTTAAAGCTGATATATTGATGACAAACTACACAGGCCAAGCTTTGAAAGTTATATTTGAATTAAGATTACCAATTTTAAACTGTAGGATGTTGTCGTATTACTTACTTTACAATTGAGTCAGGTTGTAGCGGCATAAGGGACGGGGCTTAAGACACAATCGCCACCTGTCATGATGGGTCTCTGGGGACATTTTGGACCAACTCAAAGAGAAAGCCAGTGAACTGTGGGGAGTGTTTGGAGATGCAATGACGCCATTTCTGATTTTGGGGTGTCCAAACCAGAGTGACTTAAAAAAACCTGTGCAACTCGAGATTAAACAGTTTTGGCAGTTAGTTGAATGAGTGTCAGTCGTCTTTCCTTAACTCTGCAACTGGCAGCACTAAATTGGTGACCCCAACAGGCTGCTCAATGGTAAATGAGCCCCATCAATGGAGCACAGCTCCACAGCCACAGTATGAGTGAGGCAGCAGAACTACAGGCAGTAGCAGTTAAGCTGCCCACCTTCTGGGCTCATAACCCACACTCCTGATTCCAGCAAGCTGAGGCTCAGTTCAACCTAAGGAACATTACCAATGCAGCTACTAAATACTGGCATGTGATAGCCTCACTGGATGAGCACTTCTGCTGCCAAGGTAGATGAATTTATTATTAACCCACCTACAGAGGGACAATACGACACTTTCAAAGCCTACTTGCTACTTTTGGTATGCTGGAGCTGGAGAGGGGCACACACTTGCTCCACCTCAAGGAACTGGGAGTCAGGGTGCTCTGAGCTGATGAA